>NC_066344.1:7878787-8181818 GCF_024516045.1 Bombus affinis | reverse complement strand
AACGAATGTTTAATGATCGACGTTCCCTGGTATCGGCACGATAAAAATCAATATACCTTGTCGATCAGTAGCTGGGCTGTTTTGCGACTGCGTAAAAGTCCCTATGTACTTTTGCGCGATCCACAAGCCTATCGTCACGTGCAAATATGCGTGTTCGTCTGTTGAAAAATCTGCTTTGTTCGTGCGCTATTGAAATCAGCGTGGAAGTAAGCTCGGTTATCCTTCTCACGCGCCCTCGAATTCTTCGATTTATCGACGTGGTCCGTGCTATGCACGTTCATCTCCGTTAATTGATTGTTATTAATACGCGCGTTATCGTTCCCGCTAACGGAGTCGAGATGCTTTGATAAATAGACTTTGAAACGTTATCCTGTTACCTACTATAAACGAGAACTCGGTGGCACTTACCTTGAACAGTTACAGTCGCACCTGAAGACGATCGCTGAGGCATCCTGGATTAATCGTGGATATACTTTCCTCGTAATTTCATCCTTGAATCGTGCAACTTACTTCTCTTACGAGTGTTTGCTCGCTCGCTATCCGTACACGCGAACTCAAGTGGAAATACCTGGTTTGGAATGTGTGATGAACGATTCGATGGTAATCAAAACGATGGTACAGAATTTTATGGGAGGACCGTATATCATAAATAACGTTCGAAGTTTCAGCTATTAACTACCACAATCGTCTACTACAAAATCGTGGTTAGTAACTGAGCATTCGAATAGCAACAACTCAAGGAAGCTTACGACCATGGAAATATAAAGTTCACTATTCCTTCGGGAAGGACGAGAGTTACACCCTCTCGTAATATCAAACGCATTAACCTACTTTAGCCGCTATAACGGCCTAATAGACTTTTCCATGAGCTGTACAAATGAAAAACCCGCTATTCTATTGACGTTATATAGGAACGACGTCCTACGCTAATGGATGTACAGCATTCGTAGACATCTCTCGGAGAATACCAGCAGAATGTACACGTGGCCTGCATTTTCTTCGAGACCCAGCTACCGTTGGAAGCAACCAATCCGGCCAATAGGGGCCTACGCAGACCCATGGCACGGCCCTGCCACCAACGCTCTCGTGCCTCGGGGGCTGGATCATAATTCTGACCGGCAGCAACAGAAGAAAAAAAATCGAATCGCGGCCAGATTTCCATTCCGCGGCCCACGGATTCTCGTGAAACGCTTCCTTCCAGCCCTCGTATTCCTGTCTGCGAGCTGCATTGCAGGCTCGTCGTCGCAGCCTGAATATTTATAATTCGTGTCTCCGAGCAACGGTCGTCCATGACGAACGTTGGGTCGGTAATGTTGCCTGGATTAATAGGGCTTTTAAGAGGTACCCTAGCTGTCTAGCTCTCCCCTATCTTTCTCCGATTTACACGCGTCGAGCTGCGAGTTGATATTCCTCTTAATCTCAATTTACGATAACAAACGCGGCCTCCAGGGCGTTCACGATCTGAACAGAATTAACGACACTGAAAATAAGCGTGCTAATCGTGTCATTCGAAGTTTATACGTAATCGTAAATCGTAAATCGTGATCCATAGTACTCACACGTATTGTGATCTTTATGAAAAAAAAGAGAGAGAGAAGAAGCTATGCTTCGGCTTCTTTCTCTGTGGTCTGCAATTTATCAAACGGATGTATAAAATTTTCATAAGATTGACGATTTAACTATAAGATTCACAACTCCGGACCAAGACATCACGATTATTTGCTCGTCGTAAGTTAAAGCTTACTATGGGGACGTTAATTATCGATCATTCGGCGGCAGGCCGGAGTTCTGAAACACACTCGCAAGAACTTCTTCTTTATTTTTCATCGTCTCTGAATCCTCGTACGGTCGTACACGGCCATCTCGCTCGTTCGTCATAACGAAAGCCCCTTTATCGTCTATCGATCTGGCTTTTTCGCTGTCTCCGGCGGTAATTGCCTTCCATCCTGTCGTTTTGCTCGCTCGAGGACAGTGCTCGCGTTGAATTTACCGCTCGGAGCGATCGAGAAATAGACGCGGGGACACGATAAGCCCTCTCGTATCTTGTCTCTGGTATTCTACGGCCGGCCGTTTAACCTCCTCCCGCATTCCTCGTCAATTTCTTTTTCCGAGGCCCGCTGTCGCCGCGAGGAACGCGACCCGCGCACGCTGACCTTCATTGTTTTTCCATCGGCTTCTTTACTTCCTTTTACGATGCATCGTGAATCGCACGCCGCCAATTGCGCTCCAGCCTCTCCACCGGAATGAATCCTATCAACCAATTATTCGAGATCCGTGGATACAGCATCGTTGAAGTATAACCAAATCGGTTGCTATTTCGATGGACAACGCAAAAGAAGAATTAATGCCTCCTTGCCGTCACAGGATATTGATAACGTCAAGGGGGTGTGTTCTCATTAACATTTTAATTCGAATGTTCTTTGTAGCCCACTAAATTTCACAGCAATTTCTGGGACCTTTCATCGCACCTCTCTCAACATTTATCATTGCGAAAGAATTATCTAGTTATTTATTTCGTCTGTATCTCTCGCCTCGAAATTCCTCGTGCAAGAATTCGTTGTCAGACTGTATGGTAATCCATATAAATAGCGAATCTCGAGGAGAGACTTTCACTCCTTTAATCGTGGAGTTGGTATCGCGCGACCAGCATCATCGAAACGTCTTTATCTCGAAAGCAGGTTGATAGATGCATCGGTGCCGCCATTAATTCCATACTGCGCCTGATTAAAATAGCGCGCGCGCGCGCGTATTACAGGCGAATTAAAATCCGACTCTCGAGTGCTCGCTCTCGATCGTTCCCCTAACTAACACGTGCGCGTCGGCCGCATTAATTACGTGATGTAACGCGAATAACGTTCACGAGTCGGTCGTTCAAGCCATTTTTTTCTTCTTTCTCCTGTGAACTTTCTGATTTACTCTGCCCACGATCGTCTAATTCTTGTTCCAGCATACGGAAGACAGTGAGATTTGTTGCACTTCCTGAAAATGCTGCATCTATATATTTTAGCATCTATTTTTTTAATGGAAATGTGCATTGACCAATTTGAAAGCGCAAAATGACTACAGTGTAGCAATAGACTCGTTAATATCGGTGGTATCGGACGTGAATTTATGCGATTCGATAGGACGCGCGGAGCTGGTGCATTAAAAGCTGATATCGTTCGGTTGATGGCGTTACGTAAAGAACGATTTACGGTAATCACGGGAGCTGTGTCGAACAGCTGGATCAAACTGCTGCCGGAAACCGCGAAGAATGAAGTGTACCGGTTAGATCTCGACAGATATTTAATTTGGCATCGTTTAAAAGTGCAAGCCGAAGGGAAACATTTGTTTTATACGACTGGCGTGCACGGCTAACTGCGCTTAAGTAATCGTAATTACACGTGGATTACTATTCTTACGAAGCGTATGCAACGTTTTTCTAAAACAGTTAACAGTTCTCGCGGCGAAATAAAAGATTCGTAAATGTTTACTTCCTGATCGGAGCCTCTAATTGAACCGCTAGATCTACTGTTAGACTGTCATACAGGAAATTAGCGGCGGCTCATCGTTTCTCGTTCTCTACGAATATGCACCATCTCTAATGCTATTACAAAGAATAATAACTTCCAGAATCATGACTCTACCTTTAAACAGATAATCCTATTTTACTCTATGAATTAGCGATGAATCGATTGACTTGAAATCTAATTTTGCTTTAAGTAAAGAAAACAAATTTACACGAAATAGGAAAGTCTTCTGAAGAAAGACACTGTATAATCTGTGCAACGAGACGAGAGAGTAGATATAAACAAAATGCGATTGCTGCAGTTATTGGTTGCCGTCTAGTAACACTCGATTGTAAGTAGTTTTGTTTATGTCTACTCTCTCGTCTCTGGCAGATTATAGGTATCCACCGCTTCACAAATGCCATTCCTTACGTTCCTCCCTGACACTTAATCCCGGCATTCCGCGTCTTTAATGCGACGACAAATTTCTTTAGCGCCTCCGATACGCGCGTATCCACTTCCTCCGCGGCATCTCGCAACCGTCCTTGGTCTTTGGAAACGCGATACTCCGCGTCGCTGCAGATTCTGTGAACTTCGTCGAGTTGCGCGCTTGTCGAAAGGATCCCACTGTTTGCGAGCTTGCAATCCGACGCGACGCGATAAAGCCGGCGCAAAGAAGGCGAGGAAAGACGCAGCGGCGCGCGAACAGGGAAAACAACCCTCGAGGACGAACGCGTGCACGTTGCGAATGAATCGCCGCGAATTTATCACGGCGAAACTCAAGGCGACGATCTCGCTCGACCGGCAATTAACGCCGGTGATTTAAGGACGTACAAGCCGAGATTCAACGTCGTCGCCTCTCTTTTTCCTTTTCGCACGCGTAATTCCGCAACCATATCCCGTATCATCACGGTTCATCTTCTTCTTTTATCGTCTTTCTCGGTTCTCTTGTCTTTCTTCTGCGTGTGGCTCGCCAAATGGCTCGTATTGCGTACGATCTGTTTCTTGTACTTTCGTTTTTGGTTGTTGAACAGTACGGTTCGTTTTACTTGATTCGACTCGACGTATTTCCCCCAGTTCAACTGCGTTCCATTCCCATTCGAGCGCGTTACGTCTCGTTACGTTCCATTCAGATTCGTTCTGTCGTACGCGCGATTCCAGCCCATTCAACCATGTTGGAGACCATGCTGCTCGTTTTGTCCGCCGCTCTCGTAACGATCTGATAATTTAGGCACGGCTTGCGTGTACGAGTTTCGTTCCGCGTTCCGTTTTCACCACGCGATGAGTTTATTAACGTTTCTACCGCAGAAACCAACCCTCTTCGAGTATTCAGTGTATCGATTTTATCACGGTGCATTTCAATTTTTAAAGTTTCAAGGATCCAAAATTTGGGAATGTCAATGTTTGTAAAATTGAGAAAAATTTCTACTCAATTGCTTTGATACGGAGAGCATTTGTTTCGGGATAGATCGCATACGAAAAACACAACGGTATTGCTTGATCTTTCAAATTGTTGCTGAAACCTCGAAATTGCAGAGCTAACGTCCAAAGATCGTCGACCATTACCAAAATGGCAACAGTGTTCGTAAAAAGAAATATCAAGAACGGTGTATTAGTACGTAAAATAACCGTGTACAGCGGACAAGAATTATTGGGTGCACGAGCATTTTTGATGATCCTAACTGAGGAAATTACACGTTCCCTTGGAGATTTACCTACATAATGTATTCGCCACGTATACGACCAAGAGACACGCACTCGAAAATTCCAAATCTCATTAGTTCCCTACATAATTTCCATTTGGAAAACATCACGATAATTTTTAAAGAAAAAAAAAGATTCATTCATCGAAAATAATGTCTGTAAACACAGTCATCGCGCTACTGGCCTGATTTTTCTAATGTTCTCTATTTGGCGCGTTCTCCTGCTTAAAGTTTTGACGGTTCCGACAGGGAAAATTACACGTTCCGGAACAGGGTTGCGTGTTCGCCCAAGGAATCCGGTAGGATATGATTACAGCTACTATTATTAAACTATTACTAAGAACCGGTGCAGAAGAGCGGATATTTTGTTGTCAGACGCGATGCAACTCACTCGCGAGTACAAAGGAACCATCGTAATTGGACTCGTTTCTACCAGTTTGCGTTCCGCGAGACAATTTGCGTGAGGGAAAAATGATGCACGAGTAGCACGTTAATTCGCTAAACTGACCTACCTAGTCCACGAATCTTTGGAACAAAGAAAAACCAAGATTATGTAGAAAACGCAGAATCGTTGGAACAAAGAAAAACAAGATTACGTAGAAAACGCAGAATCGTTGAAATATAGGAATTCGCAGTATATTTGTACGAAACGACAGGCATTTCGAATCCCAAAGGATCATAATTCTGTCATGTGCGTCTATTCAGGCTCGTTTCTTATTACGTGAAACTACAGCGCCGACACGCCCACCATAACGAATTCAATTTAACGCACGCTAAAGATCGTGAGTTCCTGGTGTATACGAGACCTGATAGCGGGCTTTTATATTCAATTTATTAGCTTTAAACGCGGTTGCTCGGAGCTGTTTACGATTCTCGGCCGCTACGTTTTGTCGAATTCGTGTCTCTGCGGCTCGTTGTCTATCGTCATCCAGCCGTCGTGGTTATTAAATATGATTAGCTTATTACGACTTGTCAATTCGCGTTCAATCCATTTATTAAGTCGCTCTACTTACTTTTCGTTAACGGCAGGCGTAGATCGAGGCACTCGAAACGATCTCTTATTATTAGTTTTTACGTATTGCTATGCATTGCGGTACACCAGCCGCATACTTTCGCTCGTTACAAAATCGTTCCGCCGCATTTTGCAACCCGTTGAACCGGCGGAATGCGTGCAGGCCGCTTGAGAACGCGTGGATCCAGCGAACTGGTAAGTGGAGCTCGAGATCGAGGATCATCCGCCACGATCGAGGAACGCCTGGAGGAAAAATCGCGGTGGGTTGAGTTGCATCGTGGACCAGATGATTTCTTCCATCTTCCTTCTCTTCTATATCGCTGACCTCGCTGATGTACCGGTTTCACGCGCGCATAGACATAAATATACATGGTCATGGAGGCGTCGAGGATTTACCGGGCGAATTCCTTGTCCGCTTCTCACGTTTTCATTCGTATGTCCAGCCGTTGGGGACAGGATCAACGGACTGTGTCCATAGAAACGTTTAAGCGTTTAAGAGAATACGGCAGAGGAACGGCGGTGGATGCCTTCCGCCAACGTCATCGATCTTGATCGCGCGGGGCATACAACGACAACGATTGTGTGCTCGGACGCGAGCGGTTCCCGGGTTAACGTGGAAGAATCTAGAACGCCTTATTCGTATCACGCAGCGATCGCAGGATACGTCGTGATAACTGATGATACACGGCCGATTGTTCGGCCAGCCGCAGATCTTCGGGAGCATTCGGCTGACCCACATCTCACTGCCGGATGACGGTCAATATGACGCGTTCCCGTTCCAACGAAACCGTCTCGCGGAGGCCACGCGTGGGTAGCAATTTTTCATCAGCGACAAATGAAAGCAATCCTTTATTCGACTTCTTTGAGCCACGAGCGTGTCAGGAGCAACCGAGTCATCCTTTGTAATGCGGCTTTGAGAGCATGCCAAAGTTCATCCGACTTCTTTTGATTAAAGAGTTAATGTAGAATGTAGGTGTTTAGTCGAGAGCAACGTTTACCCATGCTCGTAATAAAGCATTTGTCATATCATGCACGATATGTCCAACCTACTTTTCTGTTCTAATATAAGAAGATCGATGTTCTAAGTGGTACTAGAAACAGAAGTTTATGGGCCTATTAACAAAGATAAAATACGATTACCGTAAAACTGAAAGCTACTACATAATTCCAGCGCCAATTTCGAATCTCCCTTAATTCATGTCTAGATCATGGTCCATTCATCCTCATTAGCAAGGCGCTACCGAGGCACACCTTTCTCATCCACAGACCTTACTACACGGCACATATAAGTCAAGAACGACGCTCGATAGTCTCGATAAAGCGGCATTGGCGCGACTCATCGCGCCTCGTTCCTCGTGATCGCGAGCGAAAGGTTAAAGCGAGCTCGTTGGATTTTATCGCGGACACGCCTATAGCGCCCGATTCGTCGAGTTTGCACTTAAACAATGTACTTTCCGCGCGTGAACAAATTGATTAGTGTGTACGGTGGTGGCAGTCGTAAAAGGTGCGTGATCGAGTCGCGATCCGATAGATCTCTGGGGATCTAGATTCCCAGGAATCTATATATACGGTGCGCGTGCACCGAGTGAAAGCTACGGTATGTTGTAATTTACGCGTGACCGTGGTCGATCAACGGTGATATCCGTAAAACCGAGACTAATCGCGAACCGTTCCGCGTCGGCTCTGTGGCTGCGTTCCTGATTAACGATTTTAATTTAAATTGGTACCGTTTCGCGGTACACCGTCAGGATCGTTCAACTACTGTCTTAATTAACCTTCCGACCATTCAATTAGAAGGCTGTCTGCTCGGTTTATTTCCTCCATAAAGCGGTAAAAAGTGTACGCGTTCGTCGGTGAAAAAGGACGCGTGAGAATGTTACAAGTTTTTGCATATTCCGGTAAATTGCCTCGGGACAGTCGAATTTATTGGTCGGAAGTAATGTTAATCCACGGAACGTAAGATCCTCGGAATGTGAGGAGTTGCTTCTGTAGTGTAAAAGACGATGGTGTAAGAAATGCGGAGAACCGGGGACTCTGAAAACTGGATCTTACTTCCGTACGAGTTAAGATGCGCGAAAGAAATTGGTGAGGTGGAGAAAGAATTCGGATAAACTTATCGTAATGGCTATCGTACAAAACTAATAAAAACCTCGAGAGGAAGATACAATTATCAAAGTGGATCACTGAATGACATTGACGATTATCACGTAGGGGAGAACGCTTGGATGTTAAAGAGGAAATTGTCTGGCCTGGATGTTTCAATTGACAGATCGGTTATGCTATGTAAAACCGAAAATCTAAGTTCTAATAACTCAGTTAATAATTCAATTACTTTTATCTATCCTTTATAAAACATCGACACGACGATAAAAACGCAAACTAATGAACCTATTTTTACTGGTTTGCATAGGTGTATCCCGGATGGCGGGGACGTTGGTTACACGATGACGGAATTGCAGCCGTCGCCGCCAGGATATCGAGTCCAGGATGAGGCCCCGGGCCCACCTTCCTGTCCTCCAGGCTCCTACAAGTACGCGAGTCACGGCCATGGCAGCGAGACTGCCAATTTCAAGAGTACCTCGTCGTATCCTCAGGAAGGCTATGGCCTTAAGCAGAGTCCGTCTCGGACGGTGCCTCCTAACGAGTACTATCGGCGTAGAAACGACGGTAGGAGGTCCACGGAAAACGAGCACGAGGCTACCAACGCTGCGAAGAAAGCCACAGTTGCCGGTTACAACGAAACTTACAAGAAGAATACTGCGGGCTACAAGAACGACAGCGGGTACGTGACCTTCGATCGACTTTTGTTAGTCATGTCATCTCTGCTGTCAGTCATTCTTATTGCCTTTTGCTTTTCGAGACATTTATCTTTCACGCGATGTTACATCTGAATTGACGCAACTCGCGTTCTTAAATCTTCGATCTTTTTAATTTTTTATATTTAGAATCATTGAACTTCCGAACGTAAAATCGTTGCATGCCGATTTCTATCGATTTTCTAAAGAAAATATGTTTCCAGTCATTCAAATCCTGTTTCTCTTCTTCGTTCGAGAATTCATTGAGGAATCGATCCGCCGGTTGCATCGAAATGAATTATTTTGCCCCATCTGTATCGGGGAACGAGTTTCCACGGTTAGCTCGCGCACTCTTTTATCGAGCAGCTTTTTGCAGGCAAGATAAGAGATACCGTTTGGCAGCCAATTAGACGTTCTCTGTATTAGTCTCGGCACACTTAGATTTCGCGATAGGTCAAACGTAGTGTTGCGAGCAGCGTGGTATCTCGTCGTTAGGAAGACGGGGTCCACGCACGACGTCGCAATTATAGCCTGATTATACACGTTTCCAGTTACGTTGAACTTGTTCGTCATTCCATAAATTACGCGGCGGCCACACATCCTGCTAATAAAGTGGTTCAATGACATCGCCGACGAGGAGAGAAAAGATCCGTGGTCAGCTACCGGGATTGTCGAGCGTCTCGCAGGTGATTCATCGCGCAATGCGAGCGCTAATCACCGACTATTCGCTCTCGGTTCGCGTATAATTGCTCCCACGCGTACGATTCGTCACGACGTTTCCATAGATGTTGACTAGTGACCAAACACGATTCAACGCGCGTGCCATTAATGGACGTATTTCCTTGTTTGCACGAACAGGTATAGCGAGAGTCTTGGATTCGACAGTTACACGCTCCCTCTCAATGAAAGAGACGAAGCGTCGCCACCGCCAACACCGCCAGTCCGAGACGCGTCGAGCCTCAAAGGCGTCTGCTATGGCCCCGGCCACGAGAAGTACCCGTCGTGGCCGAGTGCGCCGGAGCGACACCCCGACGAGGATGTTCACAGCTCAGGACACAGCGGATCACATCGATCCAAGTCTTGGACCGATCACACCAACTACCCGAAGGAGAAGCCTGCCCAGTACACCAGACCGCACACGAAGAGGCCCAATCCTACGTTCACGCAGCAGGTAACGTATCTCTATGCCCATTCACAGTATCACGTCGTAGATCTCGATCGATTCGCCGCCGGTGGGAATTTTTCCCGATCCGATGCGTCAGCAGGCCGATAAAATCTCACGATCCGATTCATTCGGTGTACTTACTCGCACACGTGTCGGTGCAGCAAGCATTCCTTCGCGTCACAGGCGGTTACGAAATTGAAAACTCATTTGCAAGGAGGTGAAGCACTTTCGGTGTTAACGAGTCACGAGCGGACACCGGCCGAGCTTATCGTACCATTTTCGGCGCGCTTCTGGTTGCACGCGAAATGTTCCACGAGAGGACAGCGACGACGTGTGTCCGGGCACATGCAGAACCTCGGCCGAAGGAAGTTTAATTGGTCGAACCATGTCGCGTTAAACATCGGTGGAACGACGGGCACGTCGGAACCTTGGTAAATCGCTACGTCCTAAAACGACGCGTATAATTAATCTCCCACACTCGCACCCTCCTTTCTCTCTCACGGTGACATAATCGCCGCGTGGTTGCACCGGCGACTTCCTGAAAAGTAGGCCAACGATTTCGAGGCGAAGCGTTGTTTCGCCCGACCAGCGCCCCATGTCTCCTCCCAAGACTTTTAAGAATCCTCGTCTTGTACACGAATTCCAACGTTTCCAGGTACAGGGGAACGTTAATGCGCCGTAATTCATTCGACTTTCCTTTTGCTCAATTTAGAACTTCCTTATTAGCTGGACGCGTTTTTTGCTCACTTCGGTAATTAGCTCGTTGCCTGGTGGTTTATTTTAAACCGAAAGGCATTACGCTGACACTCGATGGGAAGAGCGGCTCGCATGGCAAAAACTGAATACAGCTTAAGTTCAATTACGCACCGAGGTTCAGGCAAATGTATGCGCGGCCTGTGCTGATTGCGCAATCGATTACGCAGCCCCGCGGTACAACACTCGTGTACGCGAAGGCGGACGGACGAAAACGTTTCGAATACCACTCAGGAAAAACAACGATTTTCCTGTTGCAGCTGAAGACGGTGATGGAACGTTGCGAGAAGATCCCAGCGGAGACTTTCGAGTCGCGTAATAGAACCACCGTGGAAGAGGAATCAAGATTGTGGCCTCGCGTGGATCGCGAGGGCAAAGCTCTGGGTGATGCGGAGTATGTGGTGCCATCGCCTCCTGAACGCGAGCAACAAACGGCTCAGACCCTCAGCCATGCCGATTTGGAAGCCTACGTTAGAAGCTATCAGGATCCTCAGGTGTCCCAGGTAACGCTTAACCTTGGTCGTTCAACGTTTTCTCTTGCCAATGGATTAATGTAGTAATTGGATTCTGCTTTGGTTGGTAGGTGGACATTTACAGGGAAGCAACCCTAACACAAGCGGGCCTTGAAGAATACACGAGGGTGCAACATTCTCAGCAAGCTAGCTACGCACAATCAGAAGGTTATCACAGTTACGTTTCCAGTGTCGATTCTACGACGAACACTCCTTTCCTCGATAGGTACGATACTGAACAATTAATTCGATAATCGTTCGTTTATCTTGTGATGTAATATTTAAACTCAAATTGCTCATGCAGGTTGAGAAGAGACAGCGAGGCAGTGGCACAGAGGCCAACCTCCACCTGGGAGGATACATCAAGGGAAGGAAGAGATAGCGTAGTGACGACGTCCAGCGGAAGCGCCTCGAGCAGCGAGACTTTGAAATGGCACGGATCGATGTCGGACGTGAGCGTGTCCAGCGGATTGCCAGCTCGCCAGGGCGCTTCGGATCGGTGGCATCACGGATCGATGTCGGACGTGAGCAGCGTTAACGGTGGAATTTTGCCTCAGAAACCTAACAACAGCTGTCATGACAAGTGGCAAGGATCTATGAGCGACGTCAGCACCAGCGGTTTATCTCCAACCACAAAGGGCAGGCACAGCGAAAAATGGCCAGACAAGTGGCAAGTTTCGATGAACGATCGCAACAAACAGAGTCAGGGTAGATCTAGCTTGCCGGCTGTGATCAATCATTGCAACACATCGACCAACGTAGCAGACGTTTCGTCGACCGTTCGAGAGAGCAAGTGGCAAGAGTCGAACATCGACGAAGAATCTCTAGTGGATAAATCGCAGTCAGGATCTCAGTGGGACAATTCGGTGAGGATCGAAGGTGATAAGTATGGTTCACTGGCTCAACCGATGCCACAGAGTCCAATTCGTCAGCAGCTCGGTGCTGCGACTCCTCAGAGTCCCGAAAATTGGAACCCTATACATGGATCGATGTCGGATGTTAGTCAAGCGAACGGACATCCGTGTAGCAAACAGTTGATCGCTCACAGTGCCAGAGTTCAAACTCCACAAAGACACCATTCAGAGAGTGTGTTGTACTTGGACCGCGAACGAAATCAACGCAAGCTGTACCCTGTTAGCACTACTCAGCCTCAGGAATCTACGCAATCTTCAAGGTGTCGTTATAATTCCACATATCTCAGAGATCCCTTGTCCTTATCAAAAGTTTATTAAATTTGTATTCTTTATTTCAGAATGGTGCCGGCACTGCCTCAGCAGCCACAAATGTCAGTGGCGGAACGTATAAACGAGCTGGAGAAGCAACAACAACAACAACAACAGATGCGTTACACTTATCTGGATCCAGAAAAGCGCCACAGGGTCTCTGACCCAACGTTAAAAGCTATACAAAAGAAAGCATTGCTTTCCTTCTACGAGAGACACCACCAGGCATCCTGGAGATCAGAACCGCAACTAGCCCAAGGAATAGCTCCTGCGCCTCAAAGCCCCCCTCCTCAGCCACCCCCTCGTCCTAGACCGTCTTCCTCGAGACGAGCGAGCTCCGCCTCCGACTACGCCAGTGGCACCTGGCGAGAAAATGGCAACAGGAATCAGAACCAAGGTAATGGAGAACTGTCGAGTCCTAAACATCAGCACAGCAACAGCTGCGGTAGTCTCTCTACGGACTTGCTAGGTCCTGTGATAGTAGGACCAGCTATATCTATCGACGATTGGGTGCCAGAAAGGCCACCCAAAAAACCACACTTGAGAAACGTTTACAACGACCGTGTACCCAGTCCCGATTTGCCACCGCCATCTCCTCCTACAGTGACTGAAAACGAAGTTCACGATTGCGATGATCCACTGCCACCTCCGCCGCCAGAGCTCAGCGAAGATTGTTTCACTGAGAGCCAGCGCAAGCCTAGCAGCACGCACCATCAATCTGAGGAGACAAAGATTCGTGATAGATCTTGCGACAGACATAAATTAGAGAGACACTCGATGAGAAGGTCGAAACATGGTTCCAAGAGAGATCACGAGAAGTCCGGAAAGTCTTCCCCAAATTCGCCCGTAAAGACGGTGTCCCAGGAACAGGAGCAACACCAATTCGTTAGACCTGCCATAGCATTGAAGCATGTCGACTCCGAGATGGTGCTGGAGAACGGTGTTTCAGCTGGATTCGCCACACATAGAATGGTGGCTACGGGTCGGTCGAGTTTAAGATACCCATCGACACAGAAATTAATGGTGAATGGCAGAGTAACGCCAGCCAGGAGAATATCGGAGGAACGGCCTTTCTCTAGCAGGCCACCGGCGCAACTACCTGATCTCATCTCGCAGCGATACAGCGACTCTGGGAACCAGAGACCTGCTCCTCAAGTACCCGTGGAACCGAGAATCATTCGGCAAGAATCGATGCGAGTGGACGGAACGCGAATCGATGTTTCTGGTTTACTCAGGAACGATTCGGCTCAGAGACTGGAATCCTCTTCTGGTCAGAGACCTCAGCCGCAAGTGCCTAAGAACGTCGATAAAAGTGCCTCGAGTAATCAATCTAATCAGGCAACGAGACCAAACTACCTGCCCGTGTCTGAGAATTCTAAGTGCGCGTCCAAATATCTAGAAGGTGGAAACCACAGTTTTGCAATTGGTAGTCCAGTGAAGACGGGCTACGAGGCCAATTCCAAAATGTTCCCGTCGGAGTCGAGTCCTCAGAAATATCACGAGCCCCCGAAATACGTGCCCAACCATCACCAACGTCACGGAGACGTGACACAGAGGAATTACTACGCCCTGCCCCCTAAGTACATCGACGCACCGAAACAAAAACCTCAACCTCAGTGTCCTACGGATAGATACGGTGGTACTGGTTCACCTAGTTCTCCTCCTCCACCCCTGGCGCCGCGACAGAACACTCCAGGCAGAAAATCGTTGCCACCTCCGCCTCGACCGGCACCTCCACATGCGCTACAGGGGTAAGTTTGATGCTTTTTTAATGACCCTCGTCATTTCTCTGGTATGACCCTTAAATTATTCTTCATTACGTGTACTGGTATGTATCAGCGACGCAGCAGCCTGTTAATAAGACTGAAGATCGTTGGTTCGCATCGAAGATATCGTAAGAACCATTATCTCGTTTTTCGACGGGCATTAGGAATCATTACCTTTTTGTCGCGTTTTGTAATCTCGAGAATCTCGCGGGTCGTTCGTTTTACAGTCGTCAATTAAAGATTTCATAGAGAGGGTCGAAACGTCTATCGAGAAAAGGCGCACGGTATGCGATCGTCGAAGAGCTTGAGCCACGGAACGCACACGATCCTGTAATTGCGGCGTAATTGAATGGTAAATGGTTGCTGCCACCGCTTGGCGCTCGCAGGATCGTCCATTATACGTATAGTGTCCCATCGTACGGACCCCTTATCCTGCGATCGATCAGTTGAATTAGAGGCAACCGCGAATACACCTTACCCTACGCTGTTGACGGGATGCTTATTAACGACCCTCGAAGATCGATAGATCACTCGTGAAATTGACGCACCGCGTCGCGAAAACGTTCGAGCTACATCCCTTGATGGCGTCGTTTCACCGAGAACCGTAAACACAACGCTTGCTTTTGATTTGTGGCTTGAGAAGAAACACGAAAAAATTTTGCTGAAATTCCATGAGGATCAGCGTTAATCATCATTCCTCTCATAAAAATACGTAATGTTTGTTTAATAATTTGCAAGTTTATGACACATAATCTGCGTGAACTAGCCGGTTCGAGCAATTTGCAACTTGTTCTCCTTATTAATGCTTCAGTACCGCTTTTTATAATCAATTGATACAACACTGTAAAGCCGTAGCCTCAAACTGGAATTCGATTATGAATTCTCGAAGATTAAAACTAAAAGTAAAAAAATTTGCGAACCAGCTTCTCTTTAAGTACTCAATATTCGTATGAAAGAAACTCGTGGACTCCCCAGACCGAACATCCTAGAATCGTTACTGGCTCGTACGAGCCTTGAGCAAGAATTACCGATGGATTATCAAGCTACGAAGCCAGACGAGATCCCTTGATGCTCGTTTTTGTGCCGGTTTAAATCCAGGAACTCGTAAATCCCCGGGGATCAGCACCAGCGATGCCGATAGTTCGGCGAACTCTTGGCTCGCTCGTTAATTATTTTCTCGTTCGTCCGCTCGACCGAATCGTATGCATTACCATGAGATTATCATTGCAAATCTAACGGTGCCCATTACCGCGTTGATTTACGAGCGTGTGACTTTCCCTGAATCGCGTCCGGTGAGAGTCTTAAACGACATCGTCGCTGGCTGCCAGCGAATGACTCCTCGGAACTGTTCACGATCCCCGCTGGTTTTAATCGTCACGTCCACGTAAATTCACCATTAAACTCTGAAATCGTTATTCCCCCGCGAACCTTCAGCTTTTTATCTGCTTCATCTCTGCCGCGGGTTCTCTTTGTTTCCGCCGCGTCCTTGACAAAGTTGTTGCTTGAAACTCTTATAATCTTCAGAAGAACCAGGGGGGTATTGAACCTTAATTGCGATCGGTTACCTCAAAGATAGAAAACGCGAAACGAAGAAGGTACAACTTGTCTCGAACCTCGTTCAGACCAGTCGTGGTTGCAAGAAAAAAGTCGTCAGTGGCTTCCTTGCAACGCGAGTCTTTGCGTTCTTGAAAAGCAAGAACTCGGGCAAGGTCGATCGCACACGAAGCGCCCTGCCATCCGGAGGATCGTGGTAGCGCGTTTCACGGAAGCGGAGGTTCTCCGTGACCCAGCGCCTCTTTGTTCACCGGTCCATGATTTTTTGGGTCATGAGACGCACTCTGACCAATTGCAGAAAGCAACGACGAGATTATACCTGAGATCGCGAACGACTTCATCCAAATGGAAGAAAATTAACGATGGATTAATAGTAATTGCACGGTTGTGGAGATTCACCGGTCGGACTCGTTCCACGGAGGGCACAGGATGTAGGCTCGATCTCACAGAGCGATAAGTCTTTTCACCTTTCTTTTGTTTCGTTCTCGCTCTGATTGGGTGACCAGCTTGGCTTCTGTGATGGTCGAGTTGTCGACTGCGACGGACGAGATTCCGACCCTGCGACACGGTTCGGGAAGCAAACGCTCCGCTTCGTTTTGACCTTCGACGGGAAGAGACAAGACAGAGAGATCTATGCGATGAAGTTGGCAGGTATTTAACGTGGCTGCCGATTATTCTCGCCTGCCGCCTCTCCCTCTTTCTTTCGTCCGGGGTATTCAAGCGGAGGCTTAACCTTTCGGCTAAACCGAGCCACGAGGCAGAAATGTCAGAAAAAAGGTTACCGCGTGGCACTACGGGCGTGTTTGACTGTTCTTCGGTGCTCGATTATGCTCGCCGTGGCACTGCTGTTCCACCACACGGATAGAAGAATTGAACGCGTGAGAATTCGTCGACTATTCGGCCTCGTCCAATAAGAAAGATCCCCGTGTGTAGCGGGTTAGAACACGATACAGTTCTATGTTTGAATCTTCTCTTAACTCTCATAGCAGACAACGGTAGACGCGTTCCACGCCGGTACTCAAGAAATCATGCGAATTTATTTTTCTTCGATAACATCTGGTCAGCATCAAACTGACGGGAAAAATGCGCTGATTCAGATCGCAGATTCCATTCGAGGCGGTAATCTAATCGCGTAATTGCGATTGTGCTTCAGCCTCGTGCCTGGTCGAGTGCGCAAAAATGTATTTTCGCAGGAAACGTCTGCCGGGTCAGTTGCCACGATTAAACAATTCCTAGAATGGATCGACGTTTCTCTTAATAACGATCGTAAAGTCATAGTTATTCGAAGAATGTTGGTTTAAAAATTATTCCACCGTTTTGATTACGTGACTACCCGCAGCGTAGTTACTGATACTCTTTATGCTGGCAGTTTCGCTTTCCGTTACGAGTTCGATGTTCGAAGAGATTAATGATACGGCCATAAATATGTACATATCATTTAGCGTAAATATATTTAAGAAAATAATAGCGTTTCCAGAGGGAAAGTTGAATGATTCTATTGAACACGAGCTATTCTTGAAATACTTGTTAAAAAATTCTGTCCACGGAATTTAAAGAAAGAACCAAAGTTTATCGCAGACATTTCTCTTTGAAACAAAATTATTCGACCTTAACTATTAACGGCGCCAATTTGCTCGTTAGCCACGCTCCACAATCTAAATTGTACGCATTTCTTGGGAACAAAGTCGCTTGGAGACGTCTCGTCAGATGTGGAACACGATTGACATACATGACTGATCTCATTTTAGCCCTCCACTGTTTTAATAAGCAATATTTCATTCTTCAAGCTACTAACTTAAATAAAGCATCTGGTTAGATGTCACTATCATCATGGTATTTGAGCCGAGTCTTCACGTTTCCCCAGTTCTCTTCGTTTCGCTCTTGAATCGTACCTTAGTCCCTTTCTTCTCGCCGCTGCACAAGCAAAACTCGTTCCATTCTGCACCTGAGATTGCATGGAAGAAAGACCGCGACCTCGACAGGGTAACCGACGAGTATGCCAAGTATCGCTTAACATCGGTTACTTGTCGTCGAATCTCCTCTCTTTACTACGTCGGATGACACCGCATAAGGCTATAGCCAAGGAAGAAAAAGAAGTCCACGGTATATCGTATTATCGCTGGTCGAGACCATTTTTCTTGTTTTATCGCCACCACGCTTCGAATCGAATACGTGCTCGCGTCAAAGGAATTAGATTAACCTTTCTTCCAAAGACGTAATTCTTAAAGCATACATAGATCTTTCTTGTAAACTTTGACATGACTATTAAAAATACATTGACTTTGAAAGCATTGAAGAGTTTTGAAAGGAAAGGAAAGATTTTTCCTTCGAACAAACTCAATATGACTTCAAGTTCAATACGAGATAGTACTAAAATGTAAAAATCTTTGCTAAAAAGGAATAAGACGATACATTGTAACGTTATACTGAACGACACTCGTTATCAAGGTGTATATTTGCGTAGCGACATCGACGGTTACACGATATAATCGTAATTCATAATTGATAAATTGTAAATTATTATTTCACGATTATATTTATACTTAAAACTCCGATTTTGATTACAATTAAATAGTTTGACGTCAAAGAGCGTGTTCGAATCGATCGCGGAAAAATTTGTTATATGTTTATCTGTTCGTTTATTCTACCGATCCACTCAACGCTCGATAAGCGATTTCGAAACTAGAGAATTTTATTTGCCATTCTTGCGACGGCGGGCTGTGAAATAATAACTCCAGTTTGATTGTGGAATCGATGGATTATCTCTAAAATATATATATTTATCGGGCGTAGTTACAGTTATCGGTTCTCGATCTCGCGTGGGGAAATGCGAGAAAGCATCGTTCGATATACTTTTAATTAAACGCTTTATCTCTACGGATATGAGTCATAAAATAATTCGTTTGATAATATTAACAAGAAGCAACAAGTAAGAAATGATACATCATAATATATATTGCTGACTCTCGTCGCTTGAAGTTATCGTCCTCAAAGTATCGTTTAACTATTCACACGATTATCCGTAGCGAAGATGTAAATGCGTGTGTCGCAAGAGTACGATGCAGTGTCTACTAATTATCAACGGTAATTAAAAGGAGAACGATGCCGGCGTTCTGATTGCGGCAGAAGTACTTTCGTCGGTCGGAAAGTCGAGCACACTCATTCGAGCAGTCTTCCAACAACTCGTAACGTCCTCCCTTCGTGCGTGGCGAGACTCGTTTGACGACTTGCCAAGAAACGGGGTCAATTGCATGCAATCCTGACTAATTCTAAGCGGGTTTAGAAGCGATAGTGGTAGCGTATACGCCTTCATTAACTAGTCGATTAACATCCGACGAAAAGAAAGTGTCTTACATTGTTAGCAAATTTCGTAACTGTACGACGATTGGAGCAGAAGCGACATTCATAAAACCTGTAATACTCAGGTGGTTTTGCTTGTTTCGATTTTATTAGGTGCAGCTAACGACTCTCCTGAAATATTACGAAATTTTCAGTCTAACGAGGTAAACTTTATCAACTCGCGAATTAGTATATCTAATCGACTTTATGTTTTCGCAAAGAACGGAAACGCCTACCAGGAGACTGTTCTGTATTTCTCAGATAACCCGTTATAAATATTGGAACAGATATATACATTTAATTAATTACTGGTCGTAATATAGCGATTATGGATTTACCGGATACGTCGTTTTACAAGTAACATTTTTGCGCGAATTGATATTGATTCACACGATTTATTGTGTAACGAGTTTCCCCTCGTTCCTCGTTAACCTCGATCATCACCGTTTCCACGTACAATATTTTCTACGTATTTCCTTCTTGATTTCTCCATTTCTTTTTTTATATTCTCCAGATTGCTAATACATTATCGGTTATGCTTCGGATTAATTGAAAACAATTATCGAAATTAATACTTTCGTTGAAGATCTGTAGTTTTAATCTCTAAAATACGGTAGTCTATCTAATTTGCTGAGTCTGACGAGCGTCCTCGTCTCGACTTTGACTTCGACTTCGTTCCAAACGAAGCATCGAGGAAGCTCGGGGGGTATAAGAAGCAAGTGACAAGGGACAGGAATGACAACGACGAAAGAAGACAATGGGCAGCGAGTCGAGACCGGCGAACACCGGACACGGACTCACGGGAGCGTCTCGAGGAACGGTATCTTCATGGCGACACTTTATCTCACGAGTAAATGGTCAAATTGCTCGACATTATTAACCAAGTAATTTACCGTTAGAACGCGTGGTCTGAAAAAATATTCGAGCCGATCGTTTTTTCTTTAAACCTCGATCGAGGCTAATTCTATAGTGAAAAATGTCTACGTGTCGCTTGCACCTGGGTAAACACGTGTACCGCCTACTTCCTCGTCGATGAAGCCCACCTTCCATCGTCTCGTTCCGTCAAGTAGTCCAGTTTCGCTGGCGTTCCATTTAATTGGCTCCTGTTAACATCAATTCACCGTGTCGACGATAAGGTCGGCCGCTACTTCGAGGTGTTTTGCTTCCCGCAGCTTTCACTGCGTTCACTGGTTTTACTTTTCCCCTTAGAATCCTTTGACTTCAGATTTATTGCATTTTCAGTTAACCTTTTTATACGAGTACATTTTCATAAATCATTATCTCTAAACGCAAAAAAATAACAAAGCCAAATGCAATATAATTATCAATACAAGTCAAAGCTTTCCTACATCTCCAAAATAGAAACGTTTTGGCCTGTGATATCGAATTTCCGAAATAGAAAAATAAATTCACTTCCAACGGACACGTGTTTCCAACGAAAGGACTATTATTCCGATGGATGGTCAGAGGACCTGGCAAAGGATCGAACGAAAAAAACGTTAGACCTGTGTGCGCTTAGGATGCTCGCATACGATTGTTCAGAGCCATGTGTGGCCAAACTGTCGTGTAATAAAAGCTCCGGATCGTAAAGTTTCCGGTGTGTTCACGAGTCGACCGACCCAGGGACGAACGAGCGCATAAACGACCGCGACGTTTCACGACCCCTCGCGACACGGCCCAAGAAATCGTTGACCGCTGCTCTCTGGAAAATTGCCGTGGGTCAGTGACATTGGTGGCCAGGGGTAACCGCGACTGTTGCACCTGCAAGAAGGCCAGCCATTAAACCGCAGAGATCACGGGCGCATCCTCTGGTGCTACGGATGATGTTCGCCTTCTGCGCGTGTGGTATAGAACGTCTGCATCACGACGACCGCATCGCTACGATATAAATAGGATGACGCTATTCCGGCACTCGAATTCCTGAAAATAATGTTTGGACGAGAATATTGAGAAATAGTCGTGAACGGAAGCTTTGAAGCTAGAGGTCGAATGTTTCTCGGAATTTTTAAAAAAATTACGGAAGAGTCTGATAATAAAGTTTAGGTATCTCTGCCATGTTTCGTGTTTCTACTTGGAATTTCGTCGTGATGACTGTTTATAGGAATTACGTATTATTTAAGATACGAATAATAGCAAAAGTGGGTGGGAAATAAGAAATATAATTGGTTTAGAGCTTATTCAAGAGCGTAGGATCGCAGTAGACCAACCGCAGTTGATGCTGGCAGAGGTAACATAAACAGAGAGATAATAAATTCTTCTTGCTGAAACATAACGATCCGAGTATTCTTGTGAGACAGCCCCTAACTATGATGTCCGTAAATTACGAAATGACTTGTGTAAACTTGAAGGTTGTGGTATTAAGTATACTGATAGATTATGCACTATCGTGAGAGTCGAACGAGAGCTTACGTATTTCCTCCGTTCCGCTGTCTCTGATGTACAACGTGTCGAACACTCTGCTGTTTGCATTACAATTATGCTACATCCGTGGTTAAACTTCCAGATTTTGTTTGAGAAATAACATAAAGAATTTCAATGTCCAGCTTAAACCAAAGGTTTGGCAAACACATGGTGGACAAAAATCATCTGGCGAGCAATCTCGGTTTTCAAAATGGATAGGGGCTTTGCCCATTTTCTCTGAATAGAACACAGTTCACGGCGGTAAAAACAGATGTGCGAACGTGAACACAATGTCTCAAAGCAAATCGATGAGAAGCCAGACTCCACGATGTCGTAGAAATCGACGTAGATCTCGATCTGATTGACAGCGTGTCACGACGAACGTTGTCGCTGTGAATACGGCGCCGACAGTGAATTTATTAGGCCAGGTCCGACAAATGAAAGGACTTTCCGTAAAATTAATGGACGAAGATGCCAACGTGTGATTAGCAATTTGTTTTTCTTTCGCGAGCCGGCTGTTCGCCAAATTTCGATACCAGCTTAAAACGACTTTGTGCCTGCGAGAGGATCCAGGGTCGCGAATCGACCGGAATAGCATCTGCCATATATACATACACGACAGTTACATTAGAGGCATTACCGATGTCCAGAATAACGAATGACATCACCGGGAAAAAGTCAGATGGTTTACCTATGCGAGGATCGAGATGGTTGTTCGCTTGTTTGACGACTATATTAGCGGTTCTCGATTAAGTGTTTCGTAAATCTTCATATGTCGCATCCACGTGACATATTTTTTGAATAATTCACGTTGGAGGTGTATCTACGTTTACGATATTGGCGAGGCTTTAATTTTCTGAAAAATATCGTTACAGTAACTAAGTTTTCAACGTAACCATTATTTTTTTTCGATTGTGGATTAAGAAATCATTTATTTTTCGTGGGTACTTATTAGTGGTTGACTGGAAGTACGAACTTTCGCCGTAGCGTCTCCGCCTTCGACTATTACGATAGGAAAAATATCTGCACGAAGAGTAGCATTGTCCTCGTTCTCGTAATCTGCCACTCCGTTCGCTGGAAAGAGAGCAAAGTATAAACGCACTTTCTATGGCATCGTTTTTCCAGCTGTCCGCGGAAGTGCACCGATAACCGCTCCATTGATAAATGGGAACAAGCCTCGCCACTTTGCAATATGTCATGTACTTCAGCGACTCTTGCCCTCGCGGTTCTTCCCATAAGCCTACGTGTTTTTTTACGAAAGCATCTTCCACGCGTTCTCAGTCGATAATATACTCCTCCCATTGAATGCAAAGCATTCCTTCAATTCCAGATATTTGGCTCGCATCCAGCAAACAGAATCCAACATTTAGAATAATACCGATTTCGTAGAAAAACAAGTCTCGTACAAAGCTCATGTACATATCGTGATATTAAGCACGCGGTGGCTCCTATTTATAGAAACGCTCTGTGCGATATTTAAACCGTGAATGTCAGCGTAATAACGCCCTTGTTGAAACGTCTGCTCCTGAAATGAAACGTCGGGACGGAGGTCGGGAAGCGCTCGGAACTAGAATTTGGAAAGTTGCCCGATTCGAGACGGTCTCTCGTCCGGCATCCATCGAATTACGGACCCAGTGGCGCCAAAATAGAATTTCAAGCTGTTATCCCTTGAAAAAATACACGACTGACGACGTTCATTTGTCCGTCGGTTAAAAATCATATCTCATCGAGTTTCGGACCGGGATTGTTCATGGCAGAGAAGGAGGGTCGGATAAAAAGTAACGGTGCCGGTACACGAGCCTCTCCGGTGTTACTCATCGCGCACGGCGCGCATGCAGCTTTTGCCCAAGAGCGGCCATAAAAATCAGGTGAAACTGGCCCGCTTGTTTCGCTTCTTTACCTTTCTGCTCTTTTTTTCCTTTGCTTTTTTGCTCTCGCTTTCTTTCTTTCGTTTTATCCACGATGCTCATCCGAGGATCTCGCGATGTTATCGTTGCTCACGTTCCGTCCCCATGGATTCCATTCGTCATTGAGAGATCGTGGACACGATTCCAGCCAGCGTATACGCGATAAGTGGAAGTCCTATATTTTGACTCGTTCGGCTCGCCACAGTATTTCACCCGATCAATCAAACCGGGCGCTACTCTGGACAAGATGCTTTTTCTCTTTATCCCCTGTTCTTTCCATCCGACTACGTGTCTCGTGATTCTCGCGAGGATACCCGAATGTCTACGGGTGTCGAAGAAGAGGTTGCGTCTTGAATCGATGAAGATGGAGAACGAACGAGGAAGAACGAGACTTGTATTTTCGATCGATCGAGCATGAAAGAGATGGAATGAGCTGGAACGCAAAACCGCGGTGGAAGGTAGTGGAAGAGAGGAGTAAGAGAGGTCTTGGCCAAGTATTCAGCGGCGTTGTGCGTCAAACTCACTTACCTACGACAATCGCCGCGGGCTGTGCCGGTTTTCTGTCTTGGGACGAGCGGATCCGCTCGATCTCAGCGGGCAGACCTGTTATTACACGGGAATGCGAAAAAGGAGGACCGGACCTTCGCAGATCGAGGAAACTGTTAAAAATGTATGGCCGTAACTGAACACGCCTGACCGCCCTTCGCTTCTAATAAACGTGGCTAACGTACCGAGGAAGAGTAGACGTGCCACGTATATAGAAAAGATTCAGCGCGTTGGGAGGCGGCGAGTCAGATGTCGATGGAAATTTTACGGCGGACGCGACTGACCATGGTTTCTCAGAAGCATATGTGCGAAATGTTAGATCTCGTCTAGCATCGCTAATAGATCAACTTGCTAACTGGTGAAGACAAGCTCACTCGTCATACGGTTTTACGATCTTCTCGGCGTTATCCTTCTTCGTTTAGCCCCTATTTCTCTGTACACTGTCTTTGAGAAATTGATTCGATTATTTTATAATTACAGTTTCTGATTAAGAAATTATTTGATTAATAATTGCTAATCAAATAGAAACATATAAAAAAATTATCTGAAATGAAATAGGCGAAGTTTGAAATATCCAAAGACGGCTCTCGATACTGACTCTCTCTATATAAAAAAAAGATGAAGGACAAGAAAGAAGACTCCTTATATCTCTATTCCATTAAATCGGCCAGCATCGGCGCCGGTGATCATCCGTAAACTCGCCACCCCTTGCCGACGCTCTCCACGATTTTGTATCATCGAGACACATTATCGAAGATCGGAGATTGCAAGAGGCTCGTGTAAATTACGCGACGTGTGCGTAGACCCGACTTGGCTCGCGTTCGAGCCCTCGATGCCGCAAAGATTTAATCACAACCCGAATGAATACCTCGGTCATGTTTATTACGCGAAAAGGATAATCACGCGGCAGGTACAGAGCACAGATCGATGGGGATGACGTTTACAGCGTCCTGCCGCTGAACCGACAGCCAGGAAAGCTTCGGCATCCTTTTCGAAGTCATAAACTCTCGCTTCGCAACTTCGGCAGTTGTAACATATAAATTACAGTATTCGCGGCTACGGCCTGTGCCCACCATGGCCGTAACTTACGAACGTTGTCCTCCTAGGAAATGAGTTATGACTGCAGATGTTGCAACCTGCGAATCACGGGCCTGTAGCGTATAATAATCCACAGACCAACCGCCCATTTAGGAATTAATTCGTAAAGCTTGTTGTACGGCAATGAACAATCCACGAACGATGTAAAGTAGCTTCCATGATTGTTCGTGTATTGTTTTCATTGTTTCGACGAAATATTAGAAACGGGGTCAATGTTCGTATACTAAATACAAACTATTATTTCGAAAATTAAATAGAGCGAACAATATAAGCGTGTATTATTTTAATACATCGTTTGTAGTAACTTATTTCAAACAAGAAATCGAATTGATTCTGCGTATGTTTGTATGTATTGAATACGATAGATGCAGATGACGATTGATGCGTTAAATTTCACTATCCCACTGAAGTATCCTTTCACCCCACTCAGAGAGTTCGAATTCGTGGCACGGCATCACGAAACGAAAGGCAATCCAGAAAAGAGCGAATCACATATCTCAGAGTTTATTAGCCGCTCTCTAGACATCAAATTAAACCGGTTCCCCGGGCAGATACATCTCGTGTCGTTTCCACCGTAGCACGGTAGTAGTCAGGTAGACCTGTCAACGGCATTAATGCGATTCAGGGGTGCGAGCATGAGCGTTCCCCGCACTATTTACATGCGTACAGTTTGCCGGTTCAGATCACAGGGGAAGATAATGAGACACGTTGACCTGTCCCCGTGTATTCGTCCCTGGATCGGGCCCCTCGCCGCTCTTCGTGGACCTTCGGCTAACGTCGCCTGCTCTGTCCTTGTCCGCCTCTCTGAAGCCTTTCTATCTCCCTCTCGCTCGTACGCCTTCCCCTTCCTCAACGCGGCGTCGACGATCGCGACCCGTGCTCCGCAGTCATTCCGTTGACAGCGTTCGTGGCGTTTGTGTCGCGTCGGTCTTTCCGAAAGTCGATGACAGCTGTCAACACACAGTGGCATCATTGATACTCGAACGCGATTCAGTTGGTATACGAATGTTGATCGTAATTTATTCGTCGTTCTCGGTGTTCCTCGATCTTTCTCAGCGTGTTCAAACGGAGTACACAACGGCGAGTGAAGAGGGGATTAAAGGGATGTTGACAAATGTGTGATTGGTTGCACGGTGACGAGACAGAACAGAAGACAAAAACGCGAGTGGATAGCATCCTCCAACGGAGGAGATACGATGATCTGAGGTGTTTGTAACGCCGCGACACGAGCACACGGCTGATGGACAGATGTTGAATCTGAACATTTACAACGTCGTGGGCAGCATCGGCACGATGGTTTTCGGGAGCAATAAATTCCGGATACGAAGGTACGCGTTGATTTGAATAATGTCTCTGAATGTCAGGATCTTTCCGATTTTTATTTCCTTTGCACGACGTTTTATAGTCGATACGTTTGGTTCACT
Source organism: Bombus affinis (assembly GCF_024516045.1). NCBI lineage: Eukaryota > Metazoa > Arthropoda > Insecta > Hymenoptera > Apidae > Bombus > Bombus affinis. The sequence continues at coordinate 8,155,133 of NC_066344.1, read as the reverse complement.
TAAAGAGCTAATAACAATTTGTCTCTTTAGAAATATCACGTTTATAAAATCTTATAATTTATAAAGACGAGGAGAAATATAGACATGGAAATACCCATACTATTCTTAGTATTCTAAACACCGGACGTTGAATTTAACCTTAATTTATAGCACCGAGCAAATAATCTTCGATCACGGTGTACCGTTCTCTTCGTAATACAACATATCTTGTATAAGTCAATCTTATCTCAGACTTGGACTTCATTCGAATCTAGTAGATTACCGAATTCCATTCACGTTTCTCCATATCTCTAGACCTAATTGATAATGTCAACCTATCCTCTAATATTCAATGCACCGTATCAGTCAAAAGTTTTAGTTTTCATTTACGTCGAGGTTCCGAAAATCGCGGTCACTGATCTGCGCAATTCTTCCGCGATGGTGTGCTCAGGTCTCGTGACAGGAAGCAAAATTTGACCGTTACGCTCGGCAAATCGTTCAGAGGAACACGTAGGAAGAGAGATTCGGTTCATTGGAGCGAAATTGGTGGGTAGCGGTGGACCCAATGCTTCGTTCGTTCTTTACGATAGCGCGTCGCGGTTGAAAAACATCGACAGGGGTCGGGGGTTCGCTTAGGAAACGTAGTCGAAGAGGCATGCACTGGTAAGAAGCGCACGCTATCGCGTCATTCATTTTCACCTGTGTGATAAAAAGATACAGTGGGTTCACTGCGTGGTTTATCGGCGTATTTGCGTGCGTGTATTGAACGATAAGTAGAAAGTTTATCGGCCGACGAGCTTTCCGCTTGACAGTGATGGATGAACTCGTGGATAGTTTTCTTGTCGTGGAACGTAGATCTTGAGTGATCCAGTCGTAAAAAAATCCTTGGAACGAATTAACAGAGGACATGGGTCTCTAGGCGATCAAAGTTCACGAATGATCGCCATCTTGGCTAATTTTCGACCGTGACCTAACATACTCTGTTATATTGATTCTACGGAGGAATCGAATGTGCAAGAAATCGCAAATTCCAACGATCTCTTTGCTTGTACAATATTATAGGGTCGTAGCGATCGAATGGAGAGTCATCGAGGAAATATTCAATGTTTTGCTTGGTTACCGTCTCAGACGAAGCTTTGAAAAAGAACGCGTATGAATATCGAGGCGTTACTGTTCAAAGGCTTCCCGTAGCCACCGCTTCTTCTGGAAGCCTTCCAAGGTAGCTGCGAACAAAGCGTCGTTTGTTGCTCTCATCCATTGAAAAATAAAATGTTGATCGTTCCTTATGACACAGCAAACCGTTCGAAAATAGTTTCTTCACGACAATGCCCATCAATCAACCGGATAAGCGATGTTAGCGACGCATATTACACGCTCGAATCCGTTGAATTTTAAGTCTCACCGTCGACGAGCAGAGCTCACGTGGAAAAACCGTTTGACGAAGCGGATTAACGTATCTGGCTTTTCACGTGTGTTCGTATTAATTAACTCATCTATCGACCATACGTGTATATACATATACATTTGATACGGTTCGTAGATAGATATAGGATAGCTAGTTTCAGCGGAATCGGCTTACGTAGCTTAAGAAGTAACCGAGCAAGCGAAGCCTGGGAACTATCCGTTCGATACGGCCGCAACAGGCAAGAAAGAATAGCAAAGCGAGCGTGTCTTTCGTTGGCTAACTCTCCTCGTGCCTCGTACTCTATTTGTCGTGCTTTGTGATCCTCATAGAGTCGCGCAAGGACGCTGTATTTATCGAACTCGATGATCGAGGTTCATCGTTGACTTTATTGGCGATTCGCGGTCGATTCGTGAATACGTATTCTCGGCGTATTCAGTAACGACGCATGGTTGTCTCGTATCTTTCTCTTTCTCTTTCCCTTTCTTTCTATCGTATCCTCTACATATATTTCTCCCTACACTCCCCTTCTCCTTTTCCCCGTACGCGCGCTCTTTCTCCCAATCTCCTAACTATATTGTATGTACACCATGTGGTAGGTTGTTATTTAACTGCCGGATCAAACGGATATTTAACCGGTTAATTTAACGTTTACACGTTACGCCGCGACGGCCGTATTTATTTCCGCTTCTTGCCGCCAGCAACGGTGCCTCGCGTATTTACTTGTTGCAGTACGTTAAACGTGTAACTCAAACGTGTTTATCATTCCTTCCTTTCTTTCCTCTCTTTCACTCTTTTAAACGAAATATTTTTTCACTTCGTTCCTCGTTCGACTCGTAGCCCAAACATAGCAATTAAAGGAACTTTATGGAACGTTTCCATTTCGCCGGATTCAGTTCAGGGTATGCAGGCTGAATTACTGCAAGAAAGGTGAAATGCCAATGTTGTATCGCGCCGTTCAACTTGCAACATCGTTTCAAAACTTCTCTCTTTCTCTTTCTTATACCGTCTTCTTCCATCTTTCGTGTTGTCAGCACGTTTCTCCCTTGTGGAGACGGAGCACAGCTGCGGCAGGAAAATAGCAAACAAAACTGTTGGTAATAAAACAATTATCGCCTGCTTTGTCTCAATTAATTTGTTTACGATAGTATATGATGTATATACAATATTAAAATTACTAAATATATCGAATACAAATTTTGGAAAACTTACCTAACATTATGAGATCAGATTTTTTATGAGCAGACAACCATCGACGAAAACATGCGCTCGATTGTACGATAATTCTGTCCTAGATTTTTGCCTCGACTCTCAACTAATCAGTTTCCTCTAATCATCCAAATCTTCACCATCTTTGCACCAAGTCCTCCTTTCTCACGTTCCACTTTGATCGATAAAAACACGCAAAAATTTACGGAGAACATCGGTGCCCTTTCGAATTAAAGTCTTTCAATGTATCTCTCAATCGGCGCCCTCGCGTCTACGAGAGTTCATTCTCGTCGTCTGCTCGCGATCCGACTATCAACAATCGCCTTCCCCAGGCTGCCGGTATTATCGACTTTCGATTATCGTGTTCTGAGATTCTAATTACGCTCATTTCGATATTAACGCGTATTCATGGTCCGATCTTGTTTCGATCAAAGTCATCGATCGATTAATAATGATTAGAAAGGACCGGAAGCAGTTTTGCTATCGCTCTTAGGAGCATCTCAGACTTGGCAGCCAGCTCTTCCGGTCCTCTCTTTGCGACACGCTTCGCTGTGTCTGACATAATGGACCGTTGTTCTCTCACGAACGAGACTTCAGTCTCATGGTCGACTAATAGCCGTTGAATCTACTAAGCTCGATTTTTCTTCGGACAGATTGCGGTAAAATGACTGTGATAAAAGATGTAATGGGGCAATTAGATATAAAATTTGAAACACTGATCAATATTTCATGGTATTCCTCTAATCTCATAAATTTTATTTTATTGTAGTTGAATAACAAATAGAGTAAAAATGATCTATTTCGCCTTCTGATCAGAGTAATATTTTATTTCATAATTCTAAATACGTAGGCATATGATCACACAAATGAGAGAATTAATAGGCATATCAATAAATAGTACTGTCATGGGTAAAACCATAAAAAGATACAATGGTATAAATAATACGAAGTATCTAGAATATATCAGCTGTAAAAAAAAAAAAAAAAAACAAATTTCCACGACATCGCGTATATCGTAGTGGTCAACTCAACTGGCACAATCGGTCGTCTATTAACTCCGTTCCCCGGTAAACGCATCTTCGTTTCAATTCCGCGTACAGATACACCCATTCATTGGCTGGCTTTCAATCAGGATGCTTCGACCTCTCTGTACAAGATGAAATATCGCCGCTAATGGACTGTTCAATTAAATCGCTCTTCTCAGAAAATAAATCCATCATCGAGGAAGAGACACGCCTCGGGACCGAGTTTAACGGTAGACTTGGCACAGTCGTTCTATCGATATTCCATCCCGATTAATGTATTTCACGCGAATTTTCCGCTCATGGAAAATCGGCATGACGAAACGATCCAGTCTGAATTGAAACTCGGAATCAAATGCGAGGATTTCCCTTCGTAGTGCATCGAATCAGATACGGACGCGTCGTTAACATCGCAAACAATGCACGCGAGGACGCGGCCACACGCGTCCGTTCTAGACGCGAGGCTGCAGCCATGGCGTAATGAGCCATCGCTCGTTTTCTGACGAGATCGCTGCACTGGCTCATTAGCTTTCACGCCGGGCCCGTGTTCTACGCATACGTCCGCGTATAGATACTCGAGAATACGCTTCCGAGTTAACATCGCGAAATATTAATTACCACGTGCTGTCTAGCAACCAGACTGACACCTGTTCCATCTTCGCTCCTCCTATCGAGGAAGATTTAACAATAATGTTTTTCGTATTTAGAAAAGGATAAAATAACACGGCATAGAAAAATAGGAAATGGTCGGTCTAACGCAAATAAATTCCTCTTGAGATTTACGAGCTTTGATAAAATAAAAAAATTAAATGGATCAGATATGTAACCAAGCAAATACTTGGAACAATATACTGAATGAATAAATATCGCGTCAGACAATCGAAGGGAATCGAGTGGAGCGTTGCTGCTGTGAATTCTCCTTCGACTGTGCTTCAAGTATGCTCTCGAAGCCCGTAGAGAGCGCGAGAACGATCGATAAAATGGTATCGAGGCATTTAGATCGGCGCGGCGCGGCGGTTGGCGACGATCGTTGCCGCGTGTCCGTGTCGGTGAACCCGTGTCACCGGCTGTCAATATTAGCCTAGCAGCCGAGACGCGCGATCGATTCCTCGAGACAGGCTCGTGACGCGGAGCGACAGGATATCAGCTCGATAAGATCGCGGCGTTACTGCTCGGCTGGCTCGATCATCCGTATTCGATTTTCTCGGGTTTCTCGGCGTAATTGGAGAAACGGTTGCCAAAGCGGAATTAAGTGGTCGAAAAAAGATCGCATTCGCGGGACTGAGACCAATTAATTAGCCGGCATTCGATTTCTTCCGATCGTTTGATTTGCGATCGCTGAAGAACGATTGCAACAGTGTTGAACAGGGAATGATAGGTTTGGAAAAATCGAAAGAGAGAAGAACGAAGGCACCGGTAATCGAGAGTAATAATTACTTAATCGATGCATTTGTCATCGTGGGCCCCTCTAACGAGAGCCACTCTCGTTGAGCGGAACAAACCGTGAGCGAAGCTGGTCGGTGGTTTTGCTGGACAAGTTTTATTTGTTGCAGAATCACCAGGATTATAGACTCGTATATAAACCACTCAGTCAAGACTTTGACTTTAATCGACTGACTGAACTAGAACTATTCCTGCTTTCGCTGGGAGAACGTATTTAGATCTTCGACTTCTTAAATAGGAAAGAGGCTAGTGCATTAGTCCGAAGATATACTGGCACAGAACTAGATTATTCTAGCGCGTGTACGTAAACTTTTAGTTCCATCGCAAATATTTGCTCGATACACTTTATACGAGCGCGTGTACCGATTCCACTTTGAAAATTTCATTTCCAATCTACGATCCTTCGTTTTGACATCCCACCATTCGTTCAGTTATAGCCTACGTGGAACTAAATCAATGACATGAAAAAAGTCACGTGCGAGATATGGGAGCAAAATAAAACCGTGGTAAGGACCTGGAGGCAGAAGGTGATGCCGCTCGCGCGTATCTACGAACGGACGCGAATAGAGACGTTTCGCGATTTACGGCCCGGAGCGCCTCTGGTTCGTCCTATGAGTTCCCGGTTGATTTATGGAAGCTCCGGGTGTCGGTGATCCCAAGAAGAGGTAATCGATTCAGCGCCGGATAGATCGTGCCGGAAAAGTCGCGACGGAGCCCTTCGCGATGAAGAAAGTGAACACAGATACACGAAGACGATGATTGATCACGGCCACGCTATTAGGAAATTTCGTTCACTCGACATTGGACAACTTTCGCGCGAAATAAATATTCGTGCCGATCAAGGATGACTTTGGTCGATGGCTGATGGATCGATGTTTGCTCGATGGTAAAATAGGTATACGAAGCAACGTGTCGCGATCAAAGTTCAGACGGAGCTGCCATTATTTTGCGCTATTCAAAAGTGATTTTATTGACTATAAATACTACGAATAACGCATTGGGATTTTTAAACGAACGTATCCTTTTCGACACGGTGAACTGCCACGTTATATTGTCTGGAATTATTAACAGCCTTCTTCTATGTACTAATAAAGCACTTCAGTGTTGCGGGTCTAATGTCACTCGATATATCATCAGTTTTAAAAAAGAAAAATCGTCAGATAACGAAAGGTAGACTTTCACGGAGTTATTTATATGAGTTACGAGACGTTTATCAAGGGATTAAAGTCTCTCATTTACCGCGGTAATATTTACTCTCCGCGATTGTCCACTTTCTAATAATTCTCATCTGTTGAACTACTCAGTCATCGGACCCACTCTTTAATGTCACCGGCCGTAGTTTATTCTTCGTCATCATCGACCATTAATAGCGACACTTTACTCGTCTAGTAACTATCATCGGTTGGTGCGACTTATCATAAAGGATAGCACGCGAAGGACACTCGAGATCAGATGAATATCAATAGCCTCGTTACGATCTATACCGTTCTCGGGCGAACCTATCGGAATTCAAAGATATTTTACCTTGAACGAGCTCCGTGTACACGGTAGCTGGGTTTGTAGGCGGAAGAAACAACAAGCCCCTTTGTTTGGACGCCTCTACGATGACTTCTGGGAAATCGGTCTGCTTCTCGAACCGTCCTCCTCTCTCTCCGGTTGTTTCTTTTGTCATTACCGTGGAATGTCAGCTGGGAATCATTTACGGTGGTAATTGCTCCGGCAAAATTGAGTTCTTGGACGTCGAGATGGGATTAATCGAAGTCTCGTGTCGCCAACCGGGGTTCCCGCTTCTGACTCTTTGATGGTTTTCTCTTTTAGTCGAACCTCTAGCCACGAACGTCCAATGAAAATGTCTTTAATCTACCCCTGATGTTTGATTTAAGATATAACGCGGTAATCAAACTAGGTTTATTTATTATTCCTCAAAGTCGAACGCACGGCGTACCATCAGAGCTATGCTTTTACGATTCGTGTGAATCAGTTCGTCCGGAGTTTAATGTCGCGAACATCCTGTTCGACTTAATGGTTCAGGTCGACGCGAGCCAGATCGCTTTTTTGTTCGCCGATCGATTATCGTCGTTTACGCGCGTCAGATTGGATCGATGACGGTGTTTCAGCAGCGTTTTTGCACCGTTCACCTCTCCGGCGATGTGTTAGGTAACCGCGAAGATAAATAGTTCCGATGCAGCTTCGTTACCAACCGAGAGAAGAACGCTCTGAAGTGTCTCGTAAAATATGGGAAAGGATATTAGACGGATCGATTCGTCGGAAGGATAGTAATTTAGCCACGAACGATATTAAACTTGGTTATGGTTTGAGCCATGGCTTCGTGCCAGTTACACGGAAACGATTCACAATTCACACCGGTTAGGCTTTTGCTCGTCACACTTTGACGCGATATCTCCGTAATAATCCTCGTAATACCAGTACCAAACGGACCTTTAACACCACCAGTCAAGACTTTTAAGGCGTTTAACAGTATGCCCTTTCGCATTCGCGACCGTTAACAGCATTGAATTCTTTTCCTCGCTCGACGCGACTCGTTCATGACTTCTTCGTAGCCACTCCACCGCCTCTCCATTAACCGCCTTAAAAATCCCCTTTTCCGTTATCCTTTGTCTTTCAACGCCTCGGAATGACTACTTAGTTCCCACCATTCACCTTCTTTATTTTGCTTCATTACTTTTCCATCCGAGGTGGTTCACTCGCAATCTACCTCCCTCGTCTGTCTTTCTTGTTCTTTCTCTTTCACCCAATTCCTCTTCTTCTTGGCTTTTATAATTACCGTACTGTCGACTTCTTTCTGCGTTCTGGTTATTCTCGTCGTTTTTCACGTGCGTGTATCGCCGGTATGTTAACAACGTTCTCAAAGATTATTCCTGTAATCGCAATTTTCCATTGACACGGTTGAACCTTTCAGAACTAGGTTTAGATTCGTGGGCATACAACGAACGTCGAATTTCCAAGCAACAACAGGAAGAGAACATTACTCTCCCGAAGAAAAGGTTTCCTTAATTTAGCTGCATTGATTAGAAACCTGATTGGAAAAACAAGACTGATCGATTCCTTTTCTTCGTACGTGCTTGACTATTGATTATACCAGTTCGCTATCTCAAATCAACTGTATTATGATAAATTATACACATCAAACTAACTGTACTGGACATTACTTTCAATCTACTTAATAATAGTCCAAGCACCACGCACGTCCATTAATTAGTATTCCATATCAATAACCGATCACCTGATTAACAAGTTACGATTCAATAATAATTATAAAAAATTTTAATCACGGTGGTGTCGATACCATTCCAGAAACCACTAATTTGATTTTATCAGTAGCTATTTAATCGACGAAACTAATAACGCATATTGTGCAAGAAAACGTAGTAGACTGTCTCACGGATAAAATAATAACCGATGCGTGGCGATGGTGGTGTTCAAAGAGGGTTAAACACGGTCTGTTGCCTGGCGATCGTTAATTATCCTCGCAACAAATATTTTCCACCAAGCATAGTGCAGTGCGAAGTATCACATTCTTGCAGCGGCCGCTCTATCAAATCGACGTTTCCTAATTCGTTCCGAGGAAATCGTTAGTACGTTCGGCCCGTGGATGCCGAGCTCATCATTTACACCACCTCTTGCGGCGGCGGCGGCGATGGCAGCAGCTGTGATCGCCATAGCGGCTGCGATTTAATCAGCGCGCGAATTCCCACGGATTGGCAGCACCATTTACAATTAGTCTTCGTCATCCGGTTCGGCATTAATTTTTAGAACGAACGTGCTCGTACGTCGCGGTCGGACGAAGAGGAGCGTACACGCGCAGAGGCATCGCAGTAAATTCCATGCCTGTCACCAACGACCCGGAGAAGTTACAATTCCTCGCCGGGACAGAGGAACACGATCCCTTTTATCGCCGCAGCTGTTTCCGCGTTATCGAGCTACTGCTCTGTTCTCTTCTCTTCTTGTTATTAATTCGAAGCGACTGTGCGTTCACACGTCCTCCATGATCGAGTGCTTTGTGCTTTTATCAAAATCGATAGCACGGCTTTTCATATATTTCGTAATTTTAAATTGAATGAAAGGAAAGAGATACACAGGAGGAAAATGATAAAACTTCAGTTTTGAAATATAAATATGAAAAATATTTTAAATAAGAACATTTTCAATTTATTGGTTTACATCTATTCATTGCTTGTTTGTATATTTTCCGACATTACACCGCTAATCACTACAATACCAAGTCTTTGCTTATTATCTTCTCGTGTAACAAAAAAGTAATATGTTTGCTGAAAGGGAACATTCTTGCTCTCCATTCTTGCTCCCGTCTCCATTATCGCTCATAGTTTCACGGTTGAATTAGTCTATAAATAACCTCGATCACTTGCCACATGAGATTGCATCCTGCGACGATGTACTCTCACTCGAGCCTTCGTTTGTTCGCGGTTGGAACGTATCGCCAGACAGCGAGCGGGAACGAACAGACGCACGAGGCGAGAAGACAACGATCGTGCGCGAGTCGCTGGAAAAGTAAAATTGGAACGCTCGGCACGCGAGGTCTAGAGATTGCCATCCTCAGCGTGGGTACATTGATTTTCAAGACATGACAAAACCACGACAAAACCACGACAACCTCAACCTTTGAACTTCTCTGCGATTATGCGTCTCAGAAGAAAGGATTCTGTCACTCGACCACTCTGGTAATGGTGTTTGCCGGCTTTTAGTGTTGTCCCTGCTCTTTCAGACGTATTTGTTCGCTGTCTTCGAACTTTTAGATGAAATACGAGCCTCTCAAAAGCCTAAGTGATCAACTCCACTTTTTATTAATCTTTTCGTTTCGTCGCATAAGTACGCAGAGTAAGTTTTCTGGAATATCTTATCTTTTTAAAGATATCGTAGCATTGAGACTGGAGATAGAAGCCAAACTTGAACATCGTTGCCATTTCCGTACGCTTAGATGTCTTCTGTTACGGAAGAGGGTTCCACCGAAAGCACTAAAACATTTTTACGTCGTCGTAAAGAAGGATAAGGGTCTTTGTCATTCCTAATTACGTCTCCGTGAGTGGAAAGAAAATCGCGAACGAAAGCTGCAATAAAACGAAGAACAGCCTTCTACGAATCATATTCCTGAGAAAAGATAAGTGCAGGTATAAGCGAGACAAAACGTCGAAGGTGCTGTGCGCGTTTCCGTCAACTTAATGCTCAACTCCATGCACAGTCGAAGTTACCGTCAATCCCAGTTCAGTCGATTTCCATGCGATGATCGTGACAATTAACTATTTATCGATTGATCTTATTCTACTATTCGAACAACCTCGCTCCGCCATCTTCGTTCCACTGAGTCGATCCACGGTCTCATTCTACCAATGCACGCACTCTTCTTCTTCTGTTGTTGGCACGCATCTTCGCGAACCTTTGGAGGACCTTGTCTCCGACCAGCGAAGCATGGAAAATGAGAGTACTTCTTGCGGATAGCCCGTGCCAGTTTGTTTCGCCGCTTTTTAACATGCCACTGAGAGATCTTGGCCTCTTGACAAATGCTTTCTACGTGTTCCTTTACGCTCCGTTCCTCCGCGTTAGTCGTTTCTCCGGATCGGAAAAGAGGCCAATCTGCTGACACTGATCTCGCAATGTTGCAGAACCTGAATCTCGCGCTCTATTCGCTTCCTTCGTCTTCGTCGTTCTTCCGCGTCCAAGTTAATCAATGTATAGAGCAACACTGTTTTAAAATGTCGTTCCAATCAACACATCGAACTGTCGTTTCGGTAGAAATCGTTCTTGCTTGATTGACATGGTCAGCACGTGCGTGGGTGTCGACATTGAGAGTATCTCTTTTTGACACATGCCCCGTTGCACATTCAGCTTCCTGCTGTTCCACCTCTGAGAACGCATGTGATTCGTCGAGCAATATGCGAGGTGGATACGCGTCAATCAGATTTATTATTCCAAATGAAAGATTTGAGTTGTCTCATCCGCCACTTTTGTATAACTTTCATATCTTGTATTGGACGATTCTTTCTGTCCCACGTTAATACGAAGACTGATCTATATAATTCATTCACCGTTCACATTTTCGTCCCGACGTCTTTTTTATTGTCGTTTTTATTAATGAGATATAAATAAAGGTAGAAACGGGCAGATTTGCGTGCCACAAGCAACTGAACACGCGACAAGTTCGCACAATGCTCATTGAATTAAAAGCCGTTGCGTTTTATGCGCTCAAACTTAAAGCGTAGCTTGCTCGCTTTGGCCTCATTAATTCACATGATTCTAGCCCGGTGATTTACGTTCTCGGTGGAGCAGATCGGTTCATTTGTAATTGGAGGTTCGAATGGAGGTGGAATCGAGTGAAATCGATCCGAACAAATAAGTTGAATAATTCGAGAACCGAGCCACAGTCGAATAGCAGCTTAAACAGACATCGAATCGTCCAAGAAATTCGAGTTCGCTGACACGTTTTAAACAGCTCGAATAGATCAAATTCAATTAGACTAGCTTTTGTAACCAACTCGTTCGAGGCATTACTCAAATGACCAGGTAATCGATCTGGATCGATGAAACGAGTTTAGATCGACTCCGATTTCGTGTTTTCAAACGTTTCTCGGTTTGTGATCATCAACATTGGTCAGTTGTTGACTGCCACGTGCTCTTGTCATCCTTCCTATTGAAAATATGTATTAGCCACTTGTCAGAAACCACAGTAACTATTTCTAGAATGACAAATGTATGAATTGCTGAGCACGCAAGAAGAAAAACCTTCACGGTGTCTGTCAGGGAGCAATTAATTCGAAGCGTGGGAAAGTAGACGACGCTTTACAACCGCGACTTCCGCGATTTTAGATCGTGCAGGCACGCGTTACGTGTCGCTCACCAATTAAGGTGTCCATTACGTATTTTAATCGACGTTGAAACCGTTATGGCGGACGAACGAGGGCCGCGGGGTCGAGCATGAATCACTGTACGTCGTTTGCAAGGAACATACTACGCAACCTGGTAGCAGCCTCCTCTTTACGGTCGTTCGCGGCTCTGTCAAGGCCACGAAGCCGATCATCGACCATTTTATTTACCCTGATCACGTTGACATAGCGAATTGACGAGCCGATGAAATTACACGACGTCTTTTCGTGAAAGGTTTCGTGATTGTTGATGGTACCATCTTTGTACTACTACTCACTGTTATTGCGTATAAGGTGCTATGACTAATGCATAATTGGAAGCGCTGTCATTTGAATGTTATCGAAACACTGACGAGGAATCGATAGAGCGAAGGTAACTGTTCGTAAGTGGCTCGATAACCACGAGCGAATTCAATTTTATGCGGGCTGATTCTGCTAATAGTTTCGGGTTTTCGAAGTCGGTTTTCACGAGTATTTGCGATGGATTCGTGAAAGCGTTGCATGTTTCGGAGTTATTGCGAACTCGTGTTCACACGATTCGAAGGATTTGGATTTTAGAATGCTCCAATCATATCTTCCTAGGGCCTTCTTATTTTTTTATACAAACTCGCGAATTATGCAAGCCAGATCGAGCTTTCGATATGGTAAAATTCGCAGTTTATATTTCATCATGCTCGTCGCTAGCGGCGAATTCGACCAAAGTTTCACGTTTCCCTGAGAAATTCGACACGAGTCCACAGGTCGCTTCTTATCGGATCTCGAGGTATCGATCGACACGCTTCTTCTACCAAGTTGTACCTGACTTTACCGCAGAATTAACGCGACCAGAGTAAAGCGAAAAATTTCAGAAACGAGTAGAGTGTCCGATCGTTGCGGTTCGGCCTATCTCTAACCTGTAAGAACGTGAAAGTCGATTGGTAGCCACGTGTTCGTGTTGTTGGCCGGCTCGTAAACGCGCACTTTTTATTACGGTGAAACGTGTCGCGACCCTGTCCCGCAGACTTCGTGGGATTACGTAAAAAACCATCATGGACTTGCACCAGTACGTCACGCTACGTTTAATGACATAACAACGAAAACGTCGGTCCCTCGTAAAGTTAATTTAACGACTAGCTTCGCTTTTAGAATACGTGTCAAGTGTACGGTTTATCGTTTTGGAATGTGTCGCGTGAAACGAACGCGTAGAAATTTCAGTATTGTGCTACTTGCGGAACCTTCAAGGAAGTGTGAAGTTAATCGTCGAGTTAACTTGCTGAAATCGATTATTATGCGATATTATGAGTATACAGTGTGCGCTGAACACCAATTTCTATCTGGTAATTAGCCTGTAACTTTCAAGGATAATTTTCCTTTCGTTGGTCTCGAACGCGAAGTCAAGCGCTGACAAATGCCCTAATTGCTCTCGCGACCAGCCGCTACAAGATGATCTATTACGCGTTTACCGCCGTTCTTTTAATTCACTAGTGTCGTTCGGAGAGTAATTAACGTTGTTTGTAATTAAATGAAGGATTCTGATCGAAGCGAAATCGTGTAGCAAATGTTCCTCCTCTTTTTACGGCAACTTCCTGCAAGGATCTTCCAGGGATTGTATCAGGGCGCCAAGGACGCAACGTAATTTATCGAGGCCAGAAACGAATGCACTAAGCACGAATCGTTGTTGTACGACGTCTGTAGAATTTTTCTAGGGGTATACGCATACAAGAAGAACCCGGTGAATAGTACGCAACGCGTTTGAAAGTTCGGACGAAATATATTACCGAGGGCGAGCGATAAGTACGCAGGTTAACGCTGTCATGCGGGTTTGATAACGCCGATAACTCTCTTCCCACGCACAGATACCAGCTTTATCAAGTAGTTTTCACTGAAACAAAGGCAATACTGCCTGATGTGTTACTCCAAGCCATTATTCATCGACGCGACGTTTTAAAATTTTCTCATTTCCTTTATACTTTTAGTTGTTCTTTAACACAGATACGTTTATCTTATTCTTATCTCTAACATAATAATCGCAAGTAGATTTCTCAAATTTGTGGAAAATCTGAAGGTGCGTAACTTATCACTATTGCATTGTCGCTATCGAAAAATTAGACGGAATTCGTGTACCAACATGAAGATCGAAAACAGACAACTTTATAGTTATGAAGACGCGTGGATGAGGAATCGAGCGATTGACCTGAATTTCCGCACGTTACAAAAACAACCCGACTCCCCTCTCGCTTATGCGCGTTTATAATAAATGCAGGCTGTTACGAGCGTAGTAGGCTGATGACTGTCATGCGTTTGTTTGCAGCGTGCAATTGCATTTTATAAACGCGTATGAATCACGGAGACCTTGAATGGAAATAAGAGTTAACTGACGCGCGAAAGTGAATCCTCCTTCGTATCGGGAGGTTTATGAGCCGAAACGACGTATTAGTTTCCATTAATCGCGCGCCAAGAAATTCACGTGGTTTCGTGCTAAATGCAGAAACGATAATAACGAATATCGCTAAGTTTGAATCGGTTTGAACAACGACCATCGTCTGTGACGCAAATCAACGAAACGTATTGGACGGCTCGAACGTTGAATTCATTGTTACACGCGAACAATTTGATGTTCTTTTGTGCTTCGATCAACGAAGAATTGAAATTAAGATACGTTTTAACACGATGGGTGACAAGAATTTCCAGGGTGATTCATGGATCATTTGCATCTTTTGGTCGTTGAAACGATTGATCGTTGATCATTGGGTGCGGTATAAGTTGCCAGACCGGACGGCGTAACACAAGGATGGTGTTTCGAATGCGATGAGCAATTGGAGTGAAGGACATGTCACGTCAAGGTTCTATTTCGCGGGATAAGTATGCAAATTCTCGCATGATTGTAAAAGCCTGCGCTCGTAGAAACTTTATCCTTCGTCCAACTCTTGAGTTATCTTCAATTTCGAATGCCTTACAATTATCTGGACAGGCGTGTCCTTCAAACTGGTGATAAGCAGGTTAAAGGCGTGTTTCACTTACAAAAGACACTCTGGAATTTCTTGATCGAGACCAAAGGTAAAATTATGAAACTTCCATTGTTCATCTTTCCTCCGATACGTGGAAATAACTTTTATTTTTGTTGCGAATAAATTTTGTTCCCTGGCGGAAGGAAATCGTTTACGTAAAGTATTTCCAGTTGCTATTTTTAATTCATCAGGCGCAAATCTTTCCAACAAGATCACAGGTGCTGATAGTGGTAGCAAAGTAGGATGAAAGCGTGGCAGTGGAAAGTGAGCAGAAACTCACTCTTGAGCTTCCTTCCTTTATACTTCTCTTCATGCTGATTCTTCTTTATAAAAATCCAAATGTCGCGACGGAACTTCGTTTGCAAGATGTAAGAATAATGCCACGTCATCGACGACAATAGAGTAATTGGCGATTGTTCCCTCCAGGACGCGATGACATAACGCGTTTTTCGTGAGACTGCGAGTGAACTGCTTTTAGAATTCGTACGGAAGGAGTAGCGATCGATTCGTGATAGCTGTGCACCATGGGAAAATAGCGAAATACCTGTTCGTTGATGCTTATGGCTGCCCGTTGTTCAGCATTTCTGCTACTCATAACAGTACTCCACGGTGTTCGGAGCTGAGTAGGAGGAGAGAAGATAAGTACGTTGGCCGCAGGAGCGGGTTCCATGAAGACGAGGTCGAAAACCGTGACTCGCGACGCGAGACCAAGGGCAGACGATGAAATTCGAGCGAATCGTGGAAAATTGCTAATTGTGCCCGAGTGACGCGTCGCGCTCTGTGGACGGTCGTTTCTTCACGGCAGGGAAAATTGCTTGTTGCCAACAATTAAAGTAACAAGATGCTACCCTAAGTGTAAAATAACTATTTGTTTTATTGCGTTTTGTAATATTTTTTATCGACTGTTTTAATTCTACTGTGGTTCTTGAATGTTGATGTTTCAAACTTGTTCTCGTTTCTACAAAGAAAAATCCTTTTAGGTAACAAAAGGTTTATATCGATAAAAAAATACGGTTGGATGCAAACAGCGTTGCAAGATTGAGAAACATAGTTATCTATAAAACAATTTAAATTTCAAGCCTCATGGTTATTTCGAAATTCGTCGATTATTTCGAGCAGCGCAGCGTCGCGGACCTTCTCGAAAAGCAATCCAAGGATCGAAACAACGAGCCGTAAATTTCAATCGTTCGTATTGCCGATTCGTAAAAAGTCGGCCCAACATTGCCGACAGTGTCCTCGACAGTACTGTGACTGCTGCAATTCCCGGGGTAACGAGGCGTACTTTCATCCGATATCCTCAAGTCGAAACGCATTTTTCGAGATCGCCAGCGAACGAAGGTTACCTACTTTTCGTGCAACGCGAACAACACGAGATTTCACTCGCATTGTCGCCCGGTCCTGCGTTTCCACAGAAAAATAAACCGAATGACGAAACGAAATAAAGCTCGTGATCACTCGATTTCGTGAAACGCCTTCAATTTGTTTGGATTTTGTTTCAATAGGAAATTAAAAGTTCTTCGAACCGAATATTGTTTCCCGGACGTGTCGAAGGCGACAGTCTCTAATTTCCAATGTTTCACAGGACGTTCGTGGCAAACAGTACTTCTGTTTTCACTTTTTACGACGCGCAACGTCTTCATTTAGTTTGACGTATACCTTGTCCGGTGATGTCTTTTTCTGTAAGTGCTAATTACCTTTTCGTGTTGCAAATTGCCGAAACGAACAGCTGGTTGTCAGTCATTAGCCTCGAAAGAACCAAAGTCGACGTAGAAACGCGACCACGATGCGAACATTTACATACGCATACCTGGGTAGGTATCGCGGCCATTTGTATTTAGTTAACACCTGTGCCGTTTGAAGCAACGCTCTCGCGAAAACAATAGCCAAGTCGATTACGTCGCACTCGACCTGGCATCCTGAATAAACTTTTTCAACGTAGAAAGCGAGAACCGATCGATATTGCGACCGCGATTCCATGAAATCGGCTTAGTCGTTGCTCTGGATCATTTGCCAACATTTTAGGGTTTCCCTGTGTTTCGACGATATACGAAGCCCTTGCGAATAAAGTATGATAATACGGATGATAATTCGGAGCTTCTGAGTATCTTCAAAGGGTTCGATATAATAATATTGGTCGAGGCTTTCAAGCGGCTTACGGAACGATGACGGGACTGAAATGCTCCATATGGTTTTGTATTTGAATCGCCTGATTAGCGACAAGTGGTAATACAAAAGGTGACAGGTGGCTATGAGTTTATGGAGTAGGTTTAAAACGTCGGCCACCTTCAGTGGAATTCGATCGCAAGTGTTTTGTGAATTAATGATAAAGTGTATGAAAGAGATAAAGTAATAGATCTTTGAAATTCTAGAGCTTCGAGATATCGGTATCGATATTTAATTCCACTACGATCTTTGGAACATTTTTATCTCATTCGTATTCTTTCATCGTTAAAGAATTTCCTGAATTTGACGAAAATGTGGTAGAGTCGTTAAAACGTGTAATATTTTCTTTTACGCTAGTGTCTTTCTGAAAGTTCTCAGAGTGTTTTCGCTTGTTAAAATGACAGAAAACACTGGGATACAAAAATTTGAGAATCATATGTTTGTCATAGTCTCTCTGATTACGCAGCGTTTTATCCACTGAGTCCAGCTTTTAATTTTTCTATTCCGTTCTAGCAAATGGAAAAAAGGTCTTAAAGTAGTCATTTTCATTATGCACATAGCGTGATTTATATGATAAATAATTACGTTACTGAATCAGGTTATACAGTTACGTTTCTAGTTGGGCGATCGTTGGGCGAAGTGATATTAGCCCATCACGGCACAGGCGCTTCACGGCATGAAAACGCGCGTTCCAGATGATTCGCTTGAATCGGCATCCTTTCGTGCCACCGGATACGACGATCGCCGCAGCGATCCGTCCGAATGACTAAACTGTTGCCCTGACGCTCTCATAAATATTAAATTGTTGCACTTCCTTCTTTCGCCCGTCCCTCTTTCTCTCGGTTCGCCAGGTCGTCGTCGTATCGGCGACGAAGTTACGCGTGATCAAACTCGGTTTGAGTTAATTAGCGAAGTGTTGTAATAATTGTTCTGTAATTCGCTATCTCCGCTGTTGTCTACCAACTATAACTCGACCTCAATGGCTTTAACCGACGAAATCTTGGCATCTTTGGCATCCACAGACTTTCATTCGATGTTTTACGAGCCTACTGAACGATCCAGCGTTAAAAGCTTTTATTTTAGTTCTAGCATTTCATTTGAAGAAAAATCAAAAGTTCGTTAAACAAAGAGAGGAGACCCTGCCCTCAGAGCACCATGTTTTGGAAATACGAATAGATTAAGTATCGTAAAATCATATATCAAAGATTCCTAAAAAAGAAACAAACTAAATATTTCATATAAATTTTAAATTGTTGAATCGATCGGTCGATACACTGTAAAGGAGCGTCACTGATCGCCCGGTCTTGAAGAAATATTATTGAAGTAAACACTCGGTGTGTTTCTCGCATTTAATTAATTATCAGAAGGTTTACGTATTCGTTCGCATACCCACGCGCAAATAAACGATGATAAATAAATCCAGTTTAAAACACGGCCTCTCACAACCCAACAGACACCTCCAAATAACATGGAAACCACTTTTTCCACTTTGCACGAACTTAATTGGTCACGTATTAAATTGGTAAGGCAACCAATTTCGAGCTTGCTGGAATATTCGTGATTCGGAGGAACATTTCAACGACGTTTATCTCACTGCACGAACGATTCGTTCTTGTTCGTGCCTCGATACACAATACACGCATCGGTATTTCCTTGGAATTTAATGTTCCTCGATCGGTGGACCGGGGGACTGGTAATCGCGTCGAATAAAGCAAATCGAGGCAAGGAGAACGGAAACGTTATTGGTTCCAGATCGGTCGAGAACTCGATGTCGCGATCGTGGCAACAAACTGACAACCGATGAAAGGATATTATCAACACGCCTAATTATTTCAGATCCAGACGATAGCGCACGAAAGAGTTAGCTAAACGACTGTAAGCGGAAATTCGTGAAAGCACATGAAGGACTAACAAATGCAAAAATTTTCTTTGCACTCGACATTGCACTTTGGTGCCACCTCTATCTGTCCTCACAGTCACGGAATAAAACGTGACGATCCAGACAAACTTAAATTATTCTCGAATATCCGCTACTCCTTCGTAATGTATTATTTCGTATCGATATACCATGGCATGTAAATGTCACTTCGTGATGTACGTGATATTCACGCGTATAATGAAACGCGTTTGCATTAGATACGTTGTTTTCAAACGTAGTGTTTTCTCTATAAAAACGAAATATAAATTAAGGAGTAACATTGTTGATAGTTTCGCACGATTACAGTTCTCTTGGATTTCATTTTCGAATTAATTTTTCATCATGAACGTTTAAAAGCTTGGCTGTTACAATTTCTTCGATTTACGCTAATGGTGCAAGCACGTGTACACTAACGATTGCTGGGAATAACTTCATAAATTTTCCTCTTTCGAGAATAAACATCGACTATACGGCGTAAAGTCTTATCGATATCGATCGTAGAACGCGAGTCAAAGGTATGCAATGGAATTTCGAAAAAAAGCGGGTCAATATGTTTGCATTGGTATTATCTGCTTGTCCAAAGCCGATATCGTTTCTGGAGATAAACGCCCAACATTTGAGCTCGGCTATAGATCGAAGGCGACCGGCCGTGAAATACGCTGCTAACCATCAATTACCGTGATATACTGGTTCTTGCAGCGACTACCGGGCGAAAGAAGCTGCATCCCGCCAATAATTCGCCGATTCTACTTTTAACTCCTACAACCGAGCTGCAGCATTGTTATTTGCCTCGCAAATTTTTTTTGACAGGCTGCAGTTGTTGACCCACGATTTATAGGTAATTTCAACTTAACGATCGAACGAGTAGTGCTGCCTTATGTAATCGGTCTTTTTAGATTTTTTATCGATCATTTTCTTCGACCAACACCTTGTCGAAAAACCGGCCTGCAGATTAGACAATGTCCGATATAATCGAAGAAAGGAAAAAAGAGAGAAAATCAACGGTATTTCGAGACGTTTTTATTAGGGAAATTTACGACAGGGAATTTGGAATGGATAATCGTAGCAAATTCCGTAATACGTACAGCTCCCTAATATACAGTTTAATATTACGGTAAGGAAACTGGAGCAATAAAGTTTCGAAATTGGCTACGTTCGCTAAGTGGACTCCTAATTGATCGTGCTATTAATCTGAGCCTAAGAATCGATGAACCATTTTTAGAAACTTCTGGGATTTCTCCTCTGCCTTTACCTCGTGAAAGAGAAAAGCATAGACAGAAAACGTGAAAAATGAACAAAATCATAGTTTCACGATTAAAGAAACGCTTTAGCCTCGTCGTAGCGTCTTCCGCGCTTACGCCTACTTAATTAAGCTCTCTTGATCGCCACCAGAACGTAAGGACAAACGCACTACACCGGGAAAAAAAAAAAAAGACGCGAACGCGTCGATAGCTTCCTCCTGGTTATTCGCGTGCGTGCTTTATCCCAGGCGATAATTATCCGCATTCGAGAGGGAAGAAAAAGAGGAACCGAGGAGAAACACGTGTCGTGAAAGGGGTCCCGTGCGTGTACGTCGTTACGTATGGTCATTACCAGGAGTAACTTTTAAGCCTGATGTTCGCCAGCTACCCGTTGCGGTCAGCTCCGTCCGGCAAAATGCCTCGTTACTTATTTTACGAACGAACCTTATTACCAGTCCTCGTTTAAAAGCACGTCGTGTGCATATATCTCGAGCGCCAAGCAATTTGTAAAGCACTTTCCCTGCGATCTGTTTTCCGGGTTCGAGCTTTTCCACCGATCCGACTGGAAACTGTTGTTTTTCTCTAGCTTGTTTCGAGATCGACTCAAGAGGTAATGAAAAAAGAATTCAATAGGTGATGCGGATGAATTTGCGCGATCGGAGAACGCAACAGGAAATCGCGGTCTCCTACAGTCGCGACTCCTGTCTCCTGTGTCCGCTTACATAATTGTATATACTTATAAAATTATACCTATATCTCGCGCTATCACGCGCCGCGCCGCTTGCGCAACACGTTGAGTTACACGGCCACGTTACGTAACGGCGATTTTACAATGGAATCGTTTACGGTACGCGGCCGTTTCTGGACGATTAAACGAGAAGCCATGAAAAAAAAGGCAGAGCCGAATCGAGCAGTTCGCTCTAGAGGTCGGAACATTCTAGGACAAAGATACGTACGAACGCAACGCTCGCGGAAGCGATTCGCATGCTCGAGGATCCGGGATGGCTGATTTTTCTTCCAGGTTCGTTCTCACGCTGAACTATCGCGCGCTTCGGAAATGATAGAGCATCGGACCCGCGCCGATTTCTCGTGAGATCCTCCTTTTTCCTTTTTTTGCCAATCAACTCTCGACCCGATCGTTTTGAAGCTTTAATTTTCGAGGATGTTTTTGTGCGTGACGCAGGTAGTACGAATTAATGGTTGTTGTTGGATGCCAGTCTCGTGTTAGTTCGGAAGTTCGCCGGTCATTTTTGTTTCGAACTAATCGCGTTTCACTTGACACACTTTGTTGCGGATCCGCATTATTGGTCCCGCTAAATTAAGGAGATTTATTTTCTCCAAATATACGTATACGAGGAAGTATTAAGGAGGAGATGAGTATTATTAGAAAGAATGATCGTAAAAGTGGTTCAGAAACTCGTGGAAGATTTTAAAAAGAAATTTAAACAGAGTCGCTTGACCCGTTTGCGTTCTTTGTTGACAAAATTATGACGAGTTGATTGGTGTCGAGTTCTCTGCTCCGATCACGACAAAATCGTGTCGAGTCAGCCACGTGATTAGAATCGAGATGCAAATTTTACTTTCGTCCTTAGCTCGGACTACCTCGTTACGACAAAAACTTTCTTTTCCGCCGGCAGCCACGCACGTTCCTAACCAGAACGGGGCAGAAATCCAGCGCAAGATAGCCGTGTGAACTTCTAGTCCAGCGATTCTTCGAAGAAAAGTTTCTGTTTTACCTGTCTGTCTTATACCTCCCTCGCTTAAACCCTTATGTAGAATCATGTGACTCGCATCAAGCTTATTTTTCTCCCATCAAGCAAGGAAAGTACAAAACATAGACAGTAATGTGTAATTCGTTAATTAAGAATCATAAGAGATTAGACTTTTATACCTAATTATAATCAAGTCATGTTTCATCGAACATAGTATTCGCGATTGATTAATTCAAGAAAGCGACTCGAGGCATAGCTATTTAACCATGTTTCGCATTACTCTTGTTACGCATGTACGTTTCAAAGTACACCTATATTTGGGCCGTAAATCCGGCACGCGATGACGATATACCGACAGACGGAGCATGACAATATCAGCCCAGATTCGATCGAAACGAGCAAATTTGACATAGATATCGAATTGCAATAACGTCGATTATTGCCTTGCAAGAAGTCAAGTATCAATTAATGATAAGTCATCGGAGATATCGATTGTCACGGACTTCGGTTTCAACCGAATGATTGCACCGAGACCGAGATAATTGCTGTACTGATTGTCATCGCTTTCGAATCGTAAGAAGGATAGAATTTAAAGAGCATACCATAAACGGTAGCCAAGGAACCGCTTTAACTGACACCTACATTAAAATAGAAATTTGCTTACGTCCTAGTTTCTTTCTTTCATTCTTTCTTTTCTTCCGACGTTCAAAGAATAGTTAGTAAATCGTTCGTCTAAAAGATATTACATGATCTTTTCTCTTCTCTAACAAAGCGTTTCACATACTAGATCTGCCAACAGATGTTACACTTTCCTTCCGATTACGATGACTTTCGCACGAAACGCTGCTTACGTAATTTCGTCTGATCCTAGGCGAGTAAAGAGAGCGTTACTCGTCATCCCGACGATCGGATCACTTTCCACGCGCACGCGTCTTTGCGGAAAAGCCGCTGAGAAAGGATCGGGAGCGTTCCCCGAACCGGAACGCTCGTTGAAATTCACGTAACACGCTCTCGTCGTATCCGGTATCCATCGAGCTGCACTTGCATTATAATCCGAGTATTGGGTGTTTCGTATCCTTATTTAAAGGGACGGCAAGTGAATCGTTGCGAATTAATCAATCACGCTTCGCGATTAATCGATGCGGATGCGTTGGTAAGAATTTCGCAAGCAAGGCGCCCGAACAATGGATCACTTTTACTCTCGGCACGCTCGCCAAAGAGCACTTTGTGTTCCGTTCGTGGAATCACGAATAGGTTCGACAAACCTTAACGCCAATCCCATGCCCCATTGCAAATATGAGAATAAATTACATCGAATAAAAGAGAATATACTATTTATAACGAGCCGGAATCGACATTTTGTTCATGGACGTGGGCAAACGTCCCGTTCCACTGGCTTTATTAGAATTTTCTAGCGTATAATTGCGCGTCAATTACGCGCAGAAACGTAAATATCGCGGTGAAGTGTATTAAATATGGGCGTAGAAATGGGATTGGTAAAGAATTTCCATTCTATCGACTCGTATGCTTATTTATGCTTTGTCCGTGGATGGGGGTCCCCGTTTAATCGCGATTCCGCCAATACTCGAAATTTGATCACGACGTAGTAATTACGCTTATGAATATATGTACGCAGATAATTTCTATCGAGTATTAATAGGATAACTAGCAACGGAACCTCCATCCGAACATAAACGTTGCATTCTATTGAATTGCCTGATATTTCAAGCTTATTGCCATTTCGCGACCCTGTCGCTAAAGATATCGAAATAAAAAATTCCGCGGGTCACGAAAAGAATCTAAAAGTTCAAAGAGCAATTATGCGTAAGTTTATCACTCGTAATTGCTCTCGAACGTTTGCGTCTGAACTAAGTACAAACAAGAAATCGCGACACGCTCGAGAAAGAACATGGAATCTAAATTTCGAGGAAATCGCGTGTTTACGAATCGTCCACTTTTTTCTCCGAACATCTACGTGTATCGCGTCCAGTTAGAAAGACGCCGCCTTCTGGATAATCAGACGCGAGTTCATACGAACAAACCTCATCGAAATTCGAACGAACCTGTCTCTAACCAGGCGCGAACTGGAAATTCAAGTATAACCTAACCTTGTAGTCGTAGGTACGCCAAGTCGCACGATCAAAGTGAACAGATGCGCAACTATTTACGTTCGAACCTTACCATGTGCGTATTTCCTGTCTCGCGATGCTCTATTTTCATCCGTTTATTTTTGATAGCTGAGCAATAACGGAAATTTCGGGCGTGGTGCCGGATCAAACAAATGACGAAGACGCGATTGTAATATAGAACAGTATTTGTCTTGCTAGACGATGGATCATCTTCGCCAAGATATCCTACAGCAATAAAAATGAAGATAAGAAAACCGTAAGAATTTAGGTCGATGCGTATCGTTATGTAATTCAAAAATTCCTAAAGATTGTATCGACCCTAATCTATAACGCTAACTGTCTCACTTCGCAATCGATCACCCTGTAAATCACACGGTGTAAACTTTTCAAACAGCCAGCGTTAGACGAATAATTACTCTTCGTTTTTCGTTCTAACTCCTTGGGTATGTTTTTGTAGTTGCACAACGAAACTAGTCAATCAAGTAAGTTATCGATAAGTAGTTGAGCTGTTCGGAAAGTGCGTAGCGAAATTTAAGAAGTACGACTTTCTGAACAACTGTCTTTGCGATCTAACTTCATCAGGATCTCCTAACGTAAGCATCCAATTTTCTCGTTCTAGGAGTCAATCGAAGGCCTCTTACTTGGCGTATCGTCGAGAACGAGGAGCGCCCGACACCGAGGGCAGTTACAAAAGAACCATGTCACCGACATCTCGCCTAGAGGACTGGCCACCGCCGCGGGATCACGACGATCCGGTTCTTCTGCGCGTCACGCCTCATCATCCGTTGCAGCCCCATCACCATCACCATCACAACAATCATCATCCGCAACAGCCAGAGCTTTCCAAGTCTCACAGCGTGGACGCTCTTCATCATCGGCTGGAGGAACGGTCCGCGCAACAGCAACAACAACAACAGCAACAACACTCGGCGGAGGTGATCGGAAAGTTGTCGCACGATTTGAACAAGAAACTGCAGTCAAGTGAGGCGAGATCACGAACCAGCGAGAATAATAATAACG
Organism: Bombus affinis; assembly: GCF_024516045.1. Classification (NCBI taxonomy): domain Eukaryota; kingdom Metazoa; phylum Arthropoda; class Insecta; order Hymenoptera; family Apidae; genus Bombus; species Bombus affinis. Next base: position 8,130,012 of record NC_066344.1, on the reverse strand, counting down.
ATAACCTGGAGGATCGACATCAGCATCATCACCATCATCATCATCATCAGGAGAAGAGGCAGCAAGAGAAAAGGCACGATTATGAGCAACGTAGGGAACGGCTGTCGCCCCAGAGCGTCGAGATCCTTAACGACAGGAACCGACAGCTGGAACGCGAACGCAGGAAGCTGGCGGCCAGTTGCGAACCCCTACCTCAGAACAGAGAGGTAATATTTCTTTTCGGACGTTTAGCGCGTATTGTACCGATACATCCTCGCTGGAGTAGGTTACCCCAGTGGAACAGCACAGCCATTATTGATATATTCTTTCTTATAGTGAGTAGTGTTTCCTCGAAGTACTCGTAGTACTTACTGTTTTCTTATGGTACGTAGTAGGGAAGTAGTAAGGACGTAGAGAAGAAAATTTTACTGTATTTATTTTATTTTAGTAATTACCAGACTGTTTTCATATTACGCTATTTGTATGTACATCTTTAAAAATTTTAATTTCCCATAAAGGCATAAACTAGAAAGCATAGTAATTACTTTTTTTATTAGTTAGTTAGAAAATCTATCATCTGTGAAAAAATATTTAGAATCTATATATGTTTAATTCTATTGAAAATTTTCGTCTCTGTTATACTTTAACGAAAGATTAATCGAATAAATTATAATTAGAAACAGAGTCGAAGCATGGACGCGCCCTCAGCGGTTGTCGAAGAGGATTTCTTCCGCGAGCGTAGCGCCACCATCGAAATGACCTCGCAGAACATCGAGCTGCTCAATCGGCGTAACGAGAAGAGAATGAACGCTACGTCGACGTCGACCAGCACGATCACTACATGCATTACGACATCGTCGGCATCCACGACAATGACGATCACGACGGACAGTTGCTGGCCACGAGGTCACGAAGTTCGAAGCTCCATCGAGGCGTCGGCCGTTTCGGAAAGGCCTCCAGCCCCGACCAATTCACCTCCTAGAACACCGGATCAGATGGAAGGAGACAGCTCGAGAGGCGCCGTACCGAGACGATCTGGAAGCTGTTCCAGTTCTTCGTCCGGTAGATCGTCAGACCCTCGTGTTTCGCCACGGATATTATCCAACAGCTTTTCTAAGAGCGAGAATTCTTCACCTAACAACAGAAAAGTCTCCAGTCCTACACAAACGGACAACACTGGTTCCTCGAACAGATCTAGCTCGCCCGTCCGTTCGAGTCAAACGAACGAGATAGAGCTGAGAGTAGACAGATCTTCCTCGTCCAGTAAGTCCAGATCCGGAGGAAGGTCCTCGACGTCCTCGATCTCGAGCGTGTCGAAGGCTTCTTCTTCATCGTCGTCGAGGAATTCTCCAGTCGAGGAAGACAGACCATCTCCTCCGGTATCACCGTGTATGTCGCCTCAACCAGGAATAGAGGGACTGACATTGGTGCAACGTACCGAAGTTGTGCTCCGAGTGAACACTGCTACCAGTGACGCAGCCTCGCAGACCGAAATCTTGGAGCCAACGGAGTGCGAAACACCAACCAAGACTCAGGAAATTCCACTGTGCAGAAAGAAACTGCCAGAAGAAATCGAATGTGAGGAACTGGGCAGGGATTTGGCGAGCCAGCTCAATCCGAACGACAAATTGGTGCCTCTTCTAGGTGAGTTGTGGTCTCGTCGATAGCTTATTGATAAAAAAAAAAAAAAAAGAAGGAGAGAGAGAAACGTTAAAGAATACCGTTAGCTTTCGGTCGAACGTAAAATGTTTAGACATGTTTTATATCTGTCATATTTTATTCTTTCATCATTGGGTCTTTGATCCCTGGTTTAGATTGATCCCGGATTACCCGTGTTCGAGACAATTACGTCGCATAAAAGTCAGCCAGACATCGATATTAGTAATTCTCCTATTCCATCGACGGCTTATCGCGAGCAAATTTAGCCTGGCTAGTGTCATCGACTTCGATCGGCTTGTCGAAATTTTTACCATTTATACGACACTCGCGAACACACCGATAAGATACGCAAGCTAGTTTGTAGTTACTAGTTACATACAGACCTACCACGTGTCCGTTGATGCGCTCGTGCGTCATCTGCAACGAGGTGGAGCCCACTGGCGGGGCCGTCGACCTTTTATTTTAATAAGCGTTAAACCAATCGACGGGTCAACCGTATTATTCAATTACGCGTCGTTATTGCCTTTAGCCTGGTTCCTCTTCATGTACAACGTATATGCTCGCACGTGGATTCCAAGCGTGCAGAAATTCGCTGAACAGAACGATCAAGCCATGTAACGATTTGTTCTTATCAGTTCCAGCGCCGGAGCACAAAAAGCCTACCGACTATGTTACCGGTTTATTCAGGGTGGAAGCGACCTTGCAACCGCGACCTAGGCGCCGACTCTCCCTCGAGGAACCGACGACCCCGTGCTCCGAGAACGGAGACGAGGAGAAAAAGTGAGTATTATTATTGTAATTCGAATAATTGGAGGCTCTTTGGAAACTGGTTATCAAGGAGATTCCCGCGTGTGTTGTACAAAAGAATGTTATTTGTTCCTTGTTTAGACGTTGGAAATATTACCGCGAGGATCCGTAGATTAAAGTTCGAAATGTTAAATCTACATAATATAAATTTTGTATGTTTATCGTTCCAAATTATAATAATAACTTGATAATAGTGCCGAGATAATAGTCACGAATCGTAGAAAGAAGCATACCTCACGATAGATTGAAATTCAGAAGATACTTTTAACCCGCATTTCACTTTATAGATTATTACTTTAAACTCATAGCGAGCGATGTTCGATTGAAACGACCATGCAAAATCCTATAATTTCCATAGCTTTGAAACTATCATTTGCATGTTCTCTCAGCTATCCGCGCCGTTTCCTCTCATTATCGTTACATAAATGTTAACCGATCGTCCCAGACGATACGCCACGTCGATATTTCATACAGGTTGTTCCATGAGCGAACCTGCGACTGCCACTTTCACCGAACACCTCGACCATGCAGCATTATCAATCGAGCCGTGTCCCCGATCCCAGTGATTAGATACAGATCTAGTTACAAAAACGCGCTCGAGTCTTATAAATTTTCACGATTGGTGCAATTCGCGCGATTTCAGAAAATTTCCCGCTTCGGTCGCGGCGGAACGGTGTCAAGGAGTTTTCCCTTTTTCACGTTGCACCGCAAACAAGATCCTCGACTAAAGAGGTCGTCGCTCATGGAAAGGACCTTTATTGGACGGCGAGTGACGTTTACGTGGGCGTGACCGCGAGATTCCCAGTCAGGCATCGTTAAACGAACTCTATTAACGTCGGGATATAATTGTCGTTTTCAAGAGGAGGTATGAATCGATGACACAGAATAAATTGTCTGGGCTATTTGTATGATTTATAATTTCCTAGTCGCCATATATCTATCGTTTCTTCTTTCGTGTTCTTGTTTGATTACGTTTTACGAGATCACGAGAAGGGACGATGAATCTGACATTATCCTCGAATTTTTACGCTCCAATTTTCTTCTTATTTTGGCAAATAAAATGATTTTTAATGTTCAACGTAAAGTTGAAGTCACACATCGCGCTCGAACTTTAAAAGTTCCTTAACGATAAAAAGATGATTGGTTTGGAAATGATACAAAGAACGCAGGAAGGCTATTAGATCTTGAAATAAAATTTAATATCTTCATACACTTTGCTTCTCGTAAAAGGAAAGTGAAAAATATTTTTCGGCAATTAAGTTAGTAAAGGTAGCCACGAACGTTCTTCGGTGCCTTTTAAAGTTGTCACTGATTAATTTCGATGGAGAAACGAGTTTTTCCCTTTCCCGCCAATCTGGAACCACCCGACCAATCGAGGACAATATTTTCGCTGGCACGCGCCGGGAGAAAGTACTAGAGGCGCAAGGCGGTTACGTAACTAACCATAAATGATATTGTTAGGCTAGCTACTTGGTGGTCTACGCATCATTTCGTTCACCAGTCTCACACGGACTAGCGGTGACATCGTTTCGCTCGATCTTAGCACGCGGTTGTCGTCACAATCTGCACGCCACAAGAACACGTCCAGCATGGAGACCAAAGATACGGAGAAGTACATTAAAACCCATGTTCCCTTTCGCAATACCTACTCCCGTACAATCTGAACTAATCGCCGACTTGAGAACATCCGCTGATCCGTTCATAGCGAACTAACTAACTATACACCCTAGAGTCGTTCCGCTTAACTAACGTTTCCCCGTAGGCACCGGTACAACTTTGTAACGTTTGCTTCGTTAACTATACGGAGAACCCGAGCAAAAGAGCTTCCTACCACACCCCGGTGGAGCAGAAACGCTTTCGAAAGCGGTCACGGGTGGCTTCTTGAAGCGCGGCGCGTAAGATCTGCGCGTAAACGCGGCATGGTGGTCATATTCGCTGCAGCATCCACTTCCGCTTTTCATTAATTCCCTGTAGTTCAACGAGCGAGCCGAGTCGAGCGTTACAGTCGGCTAATCGGTGTGCTTACTCTTCGAACTGCCACAAACCGCGCTTTCCTTTCTTTATCACTTTCTCCTCTTTTATAAAATTGCTCTTATAACACGACTAACCCCTTGCCGTGCGATTTTTCTAGCAGGTATAGAAAAGAACTCCAAAGATTCGCTTAATATCATTTCCTCGCTATTTCTATCATATACTTGCATATATTCTACGCTTTTAGAAGAATCGGAGCATGCATAACATTAAGATGAACTGTTGCTTGTTCAAAATTCACATTAAACTTGTTTTCGTTTAATCTTAACCCTGACTCTAATCACGTGTGTCGCCCGATATTGTATTATAAGACGAGCGGTTAATTATTACTAGAGGGGTTCTCCGATAGTATAGTATTGTAGTATCTCGAGAGAATGTACCCAACTTAAATATTTTAGTCGTGCTCTATCTACTTGGCCATCCATCATTTAACGAACGGAGAACCACGACAATTCAAATTCATCAAACTCTGAGCAGAGCGTATTACGAGAAACCACGTGGTTCCGCGCGACAAGACATGCGTTTGCATCGACACAGTAAATCATCCGTGCGACGTTCCCCGTTGTACAAAACGTGCCGATCGATTCGATCGTGAGTCATGCTGCCGGCTGATGCAATCCGTGTCGTCCACGATCACGAATTTTGCTCAAGGATTTTTGTGGCCCGTGATCGCCAGGATTACATCAAGACCAGCCGCCAACGAATGATTTAGAGATGGAAACTATGCTTGTTGCAGGCACGAGACGATACCCTCTACTCCGGTCACTCCATTATCGACGGACTTGACGAGTCCTCTGTCCCCGACATCGGCTTACTTCACCACATCCGAAGGAAAGGCGAGATTCCTCACAAGATACACGCGTGACGTGACCGTCGAGGGGTTGACGCGGCAGGAAGACTCGTCGCCGCCTGTCGTTCCCACCGACAGTCTTGATCTCAGGCAGAAAAAGGTAAGAAAATTTTTATGGAAGAGAGTTGGTTGTATTCATACGCCCAGTGGTCGGTAACGTAATATTACGCTTTTAATGATTTTTTGGAAATATGATTAAATCAATCCTATCTAATTGGACCAAGACCACGAAAAATGAGTTACAGTTCTGTGAGAAATATGGGCAATATATAATTTAGTTTTCAAACATAACGCAGCTCTTTAAGAGCCATTATAGCTACAAATTTAAAATACTAGAACTAAAATTCCAATAATTTGATCAATTCAAAGGTTTGTTTTATGGATCCCTTTTTCATAAAGCTGTTCAATGATCAATAACACTGAGAATATGTTTACTCGAATTAACAACAGTAACTAGTATAAGGCATGGGATATTTGAAAGTACATTCTTAAAATTCTTATTCGTTCTTTAATCGCAGGAACTTTCCTTAAAATTACCAGCTGCGAATGTATTAATTTATGCGAACGATTCCCGGAACCGAGCTCTTCCTTTTTTTTCTATATAATCATCCTTCAACTCTCTTAAACCTTGCTTTCCCTTTCGTATCAAGTCATCAGGATTCTAATCCTATGTCGCCTAATGCATCTTCCCATTGATCAAGCTGTCTTAAAAATGACGTGAACAACGGGCTGTTTCCGTTGCGTTCTGTCATGCGGTCGAAAAGGGCGAATCCTTGAAACGTTGTCGATTTTCTTCGCAGGAAGAGCTGATGATGAGGCTGGACAAGAAGCTGGTGGTTCTGAGAGCGGAACAGGAAGCTGTGCGAGAAGAGGGAGATGTAAACGAAGCTTTGGGAGCGCGAGTGGCCACGAGGATCACCGCGGTCGCGAGACCAGCGGAAGCTTCCAAGTATCGGCTCCACGTGGAGGAAGTAGGCAAGATCACGAGCCTTCTTCTTGGCCTGAGCGGTAGATTGGCTCGAGCTGAGAATGCTCTGTACGGAATGCCGGCTGATCACGCGGAAAGGGTAAATTCTTAATTTAAATATTATATTTAATTTATTACGTGAATAGTTTTACTGAACAAGGACCGACAGACAATGAGTAATAGTTTAATTAAATGCGCGGATATTAATATTTAGTTTTTTTCTGGAAATGTACGCGTAAATTGATAAACGGGTAGGATACAAGGTCGATTGACCGAAGCAAACAGCGATAATTTGTCGTCGAAGCAAGATATTTTAAATAAACACGGACCGCGTTGGAGTGAATACGCGTTTATTGAAATTTTACTCGGCGTCCTTGCGTTGTCATCGACTCGCGGTGTTACGTGCTTTCGTAAGGCGATTTGTAATTGTTGAACAGGAAGGACGGAGAATGCAGGTGCAATTAATCATGTGCCAGGCAGAAAGTCGTCTTGATTTATAGACGAGATCTTATGCAATAAGTTTCATTACATGGTTAAAAATTAATTCTAGTAAAAACTTTAAAGTAAATAGAAATCCAAGAGAAATCATAGCTAGAGGAGGAAATCAATAAACTTCAGTTACATGAACTACTGTTTCTCAATGAATTAATAAGCTTCTACCACATATTGCAGCAATTAGAAAACTCCAAGTAATTTTTAACAAAGAACGATAATAAAGAACATTCTATTTTTATTCGCAGAAAATCCTGGAGAGTAAAAGAGACAAGTTGATAGATCAACTGGAAGAGGCGAAGATCCTAAAAAGCAACATCGACAAGCGCAGTGTGAACGTATCGACAATTCTGTCGAAGTACCTGAACGAAGAAGAGTTCGCGGATTATCAACACTTCATCAACATGAAGGCGAAGCTGATCGTGGACGGCCGTGAGATTCAGGACAAAGTGAAGCTTGGAGAGGAGCAGCTTGCCGCACTGAGGGAAGCGATCGACTAGTCGTAAAACAAACGCGAACCCGATCGCAATCTGATCGCACCAGAGACGCCTGTTTATACCTGAAAACGCGTGTTCCCTCGAGCATGATACGATTTTTTTACGACAGGAAGGAACACGCGATCAGATCCAGGGTATTTTGCAAACGACACGTTGAATTTTGTAAACGATCCTGCTACGCGTGTGTTCGAATCGATGAATGGAACGTGATATCTCTAGCGAATAGGCGTACTGGTAGCTTGGAATCGTTTTTCTTTCTTCTCTTTTTTTTTTAAGAAACACACGTGTTCATTGTACATATCCTTGGAGTCCTAGATGGACTAATCATCGAGACGTCTTCTCGTTGGTGCAAAATTGCACGATTCGAGAATTTTATATCGATTCATCGTGATGTTGTGCGAAAGTAAAATTAATTATCGCACGACGATGGACGATCTTTAAGATCCAAGCGTGATCCAGAGACGGCCTCGAATGGCTAATCTTTACTAAACTTGCACTAATTGTATCATGTGGTTCGTGAGCCGAGATTAAGAATGAAGTATCGAAGTAGGCGCCACGAATGGGCACACTCGTTGATAAGGCAACGAAATGGAATAAAATTTCGTTTCCTTCGTTTAAAATTGTGTGATATGAAATAGATCTTTAACGATCAAAGTTATTCGATCCAAGTGTATCTTCCGGTTAATTTTCTTGTGATTTATGTATTAGATATATTGGGGTGGTCGGAATTTTAATATATTGCAATCACGTTATTTTCTCGGCGATAATGAATTAAAAACGTGACGGAAGAAAAGCTCGAGGAGTGGGTCGCTCTTACGTTTCGACGTATTCCATTCGTGGCAACGTTTGGACGAACGCCACTGAAAGTAAACACGTGTACAGCTTATGGATGTTTCCATTACCTGGTTAGCATAATGTGAGCGGCGCTCAAGCCGCGGTATGATTCTTGACCTAGAATTACTTCTGGTGCCTTCGTATATACGATATGTGATATAAAGGGTAAGGAGTCACGTGCTCGTCAGATATACTATATCCGAACAATACAGGCATACCTAGCGACGTTGTAACATGTATATAATTATAAAAGATGAAACAAGCTAGCGTTTAAGTGATATATCATAGGAAACACACGACACAACATAACACACATGATTCGATGATACAGGTGCGTAAATATGCACGAGACTCGGATTCGAAACGCTTTCGAAACCATTATACATACATACATGCTCACATATACAACGATTACTATTTTTTATGTTTTTGTTCTAACCCCAGAGGCTCTCGTGAGCCTCTATGACGCTTGTGATCTTACTTACTTCTGTACGACCGTACCAAGGACTCTCGAAAGCGAACATATCAAAGATAAATAATTTCGAGCCTCCATGGTGGTCTTACGAAAAATTTTATGCCTCGGTCATTTTCCAAGCAGTTCGTCGCTCCTTTCCCCGCCTTTGAGCCCTTTTTCTTTTTTTTTTTTTACATCCCGTTCTTGCGTACATACCCTGCGTTCTTCGTTTCGACAATCGTGTCGCAACGATCAGCCTCGATCTCGACGACGAATTCGAGAACGAAGAAGACGTGGCAAAAGTTTGAAGCGTAGGATCCTCCGGTTTTTTGAGCTCGGTAATGAGATACTTACTGACAGACTCAAAGATCCCGAGATGGAATCTGTCTTCTGTTACTCGACCCAGCGAAAGGTTCGCGGCGCGATTGCATAATTCCGTGATTGAAATAAACGAGTATATTGGAATGCTTTAAATTACTTAGCGGCACTAGAGCGAAAACAGAGATGAAGGTGGAATACCAAACGATCTATTTCGATTTCGCAATGCTCGAAACTACGAGCTGCTGAATCTGTAACACTTTCGGATCGTCAAATCTACTATCTGTTGTAACTTAATTTCTAACGATCGAATATCATGAAATAGTTGAATTCACTGGAATTCCACTTAATGTAAAAACTGGTACGGATTAACCTAATATCTCAGTACAAATTGGAAAGGATCGTAAATTAGAAAGTGATCAGCCGATCGGACCGTTTCGCGCGGAACGAGAAGAACGAACAAAAAGTAAATTGTAACGCGCGTGAAAGACTGAGCACAGGGCATAAAATTTTGCGACAACATTATAGTCAGTTTCTGTTCCTCGTTTGTTTCTCGATTGTTCGCAAGATACCGCGCTGATAAGGCGCTGACACTGTAATCTCGGCGCCCGTCCGACCCGGGAATTAGCCACATTTCGTAATGTGCTTGCAAACAGCGTTTCAGCGTCGCGATTCATCGCGGTGATTCGCGACAACGATACGGAAAATTGTATATAAGAAATTCAGTTAATTCGAAGATAAAAAAACAAAAAGTAGAAAATGGAAAAAAGAGAAAAACGGAAGACGTTGATGATTAATATGATGAAGAAACCATGGTGCTCTGCATAATCTATTTTTTACGAGAAGAAACGTTCCATTAATGCGTAGGCTATATTTACCTGTACGCTAAGTTCATTAAATATTTAATAGTGTCTCCCTTCCCCCTTTTGTGTACATATTCTTTACATGCATAAACAATATTAATTTTTAACGTGATGCGAGAAGGACCCGTTTGATGAAACAGTTTACACGCTGTATACACATTGATACGTGCGTACCGTACACGTAAGCGGCGACGCTAGGTCGTTGTGTTAGTCTGACAATATTATCGCATATCTCGAATGTATTACGAAATCATTACGATAACTACCTTTCCCAAACTCGCTTGCAATAAATAATGCGTTGGAAATTAACGTGGAGCCGTTTATTTGATGATTCAACCTTGTGAACTGTTTTAATTGCTTACAAGCGTTCAATTGTCTTGGGTTCACAAATATTTTGATCGTTCGGAATTAAGCTCGTTTAATATAGAGTCGCGCGAAAAATATGAACAATGAATTTTAAATATCGCGTGAAAAGTTTTATCAAAGCACCGGCGGCACGCGGTATAACCTACCGAGGGTAAATATCCAGTCAGTCTATTTCCTCTATCGTTGGATTGGCCGAAGAGCTATAATTTTGCCCGTATCCTGTGCTGTTGTAAAATTTGGTAAAAATCGGTTTACAAACCTGAAAAATTAACAACATGTTTTATTTATAAATTAGAACAACGACAACTACGTGCTAATTATGAATAAACTATAATAATGGGACTTTCAAGGAAATATATTATTAGTCGGTTAGGTAGAAAGCTACTATTCGTTCGTATCGTTAGTAGATAATTAAAGGACCTGCAGAAGATAATAAAACAAAAACTTCAATAGGTTCACTAAATTCGTATCACGATTCGATTACAATAGCGCCTGTTGAATTCATTATTCAAAAAGGAAAAAAGAAGAAAAACATATCTCCCTCCACAGATATAATATAAAATATGTAATAAGAACATATTAAAAAGAAAACATACTTTTTCAGCATCTTTTAATTTATTCTCGAACTGCTCCTTAGTGGCGGAAGTATTGATATCGAGCCACTTGATGATTTCATTGCACTTGTTAGCTATGAGATTCCGGTCTCCTTCCGCAATCTTCGCCTTGATATTCTCATCCTCGATGGAGTTCTTTACGTTAAAGCAATACGACTCGAGGTTGTTCTTCGCCGCGATTCTCTCCTTCTGCGATTGGTCTTCCGCGTGGTATCTTTCCGCTTCGTTCACCATTCGTTCTATGTCCTCCTTGCTGAGTCGTCCCTTGTCGTTGGTTATCGTTATCTTGTTCTCCTTGTTCGTTGATTTCTCCACGGCGGACACGTTCAAGATACCGTTCGCGTCGATGTCGAAGGTCACCTGGGAAGCAAAAGAATGGAAGAAATCTGAAAGAAGAAGAAAAGAAAGAAAAACGACACTTTCTCCGTTGTTTTGTTCGACATCGCGCGGTCCAGACGCCATCTCCATTCCTTCGAGTCCTTCCACCTCCGCGTCTGCTTTCCGTTCCGATACTTATCCGGACAGCCTGACAATTCCAATAGAGTTCCATCCGACTCGTACACTGGTGGCAACAGGCAGAAAAGAAATCTCGAGGCACGGAATCGTCTGGAAAGGATCTCTCAACCCTGTCCAGTCGTAACCCTAACCCTCGTCCTCTCGACGGATTTGTGTATATCCTTGCCAAGGATTTCCTTTTTCGACGCAATTGCTGCGTCTCGCTACGTACCAGCACCGCTGATACTCTATTGGAATTGTTTTCTTATCTCTGGTTTTTCCAGTCTACGAAACGTTTATTAGCGATCTTGCGATTTATCGTTATAGGAGCTAGTAGTCAGCTTCTCTGCTTTAATTGTCGATACTGGTAATCATTGATTTATGCGTTAATTGCGAACGTTTAACGGTCCTGAGAAAAGGATTCAATAATTAATTTGAAGTTTCTATGAAAAGACACACTTCGATTTGCGGTATGCCTCGATGCGCCGGCGGAATCCCAGAAAGCTCGAATTTTCCCAGGAGGTTGTTGTCTTTGGTCATTGCTCTCTCCCCCTCGTAAACCTGGATCAGGACGCTCGGTTGATTGTCCGAGTAGGTAGTGAAAGTTTGCGTCTGCTTGGTCGGGATCGTGGTGTTGCGTTTGATGAGAACGGTCATCACGCCACCGGCGGTCTCTATCCCGAGGGACAACGGAGTCACGTCCAGGAGCAGCAGATCCTGTACGGCTTCGGACTTGTCACCCTGCAATATGGCCGCCTGCACTGCCGCCCCGTACGCCACAGCCTCGTCCGCATTTATCGATTTGTTAAGGTCCTTTCCATTAAAAAAGTCCTGTCAATGGAAGGAAAAGGTATTGGGATCTCGTTTGTTCGTTTAAAAAATCTCTTTTTTCTTAATACCAGAATCAATCTCTAATGTGTACTTAAATCTAGAATAGTAAGTAAATTATTGCGATGAGATATGTAACTCAGAAGATGAAAGTGAAGACTTATTCCTAGAAACATTTGCATCAGTTTAGTAATTACAAAGATAAAGTCGTTAAAGTATTTAATGGTCTGGAAGAATAAATAAGAATAAATAATTTAGGAGTCGAAGAATAACAGACGCCACAGTACTTAGTAAGTTCAAATATGCAGAAGGATATTCACATATTCGATTAGTTTATTTAAAGATTTTCTAATTTCGTCGCATCAAGCTCGATCGTTACATTACGTTAATCAGTCTCTATTGGAAAGGACAATAAATTGCGAACGCAGTCATATTAGAATTTATCGCAACGATCGCAATGGCCTCCAAAGTACTCTAATTCAATTACGATTATTGGTGTCCGAACGATAAAAGTCGAAGCCCTTCGTGCCGTCAAACACCATAAATATATTCGAGCAGGCTGTACGTTTAATGGTACCGGTAACGCGGTGACTACGCGCAGGGTCGAAAAACGCGGGTGTTGACTTTGTCATAGAGCTCATTAATTTTGTAACGTTCGTTCTGGGAGCGTCGACCCCCCTCCCCCTCCCTATATTGTTCGCGACCGTACCCTCGTCCTGCGTTTCGAACCCTTAAAACACTGGGGTCGCTCCGCTAGGAAATGTAATCGAATTTTAATGCGTTTCATTATCGAACCTGCCCTGTATCACCCTAACTTCGTTTTAAAGAACCGACACACCGCGTCGCGTCAAACGTTGGCTCAGAGGGCGTTGCTCGCCAACAGTGAATACTTGTTCCTACCTATATGCTATCTTTTATGTATGAAAGGGTTATCCCGTAAATAAATAAAGAATGAAAGCAACCTGAAGGAACCTCTGGATTCGTGGAATTCTAGTCGAGCCACCGACGAGCACGATGTCGTGAATCTGAGATTTGTCCATCTTGGCGTCGCGCAGAGCTTCCTCAACTGGCTGTAACGTACACTTGAAGAGATCTTGGTTGAGCTCCTCGAAGCGAGCGCGCGTGATGGACGTGTAAAAGTCGATGCCATCGAGCAGGGAATCGATTTCGATGTTGGCTTGCGTCGACGAGGACAAGGTTCTCTTGGCGCGCTCGCACGCTGTTCTCAACCGACGAACAGCTCGTTTGTTCGTCGCCAGATCCTTCTTAAACTTTCTTGAGAACTCTTGTGTGAAGTGTGTCACCATGCGACTGTCGAAGTCCTCGCCACCCAGGTGGGTGTCACCGGCAGTGGCCTTCACCTGAAATTATATGCGTATTCTATTCTAGAATGCAAGTTCTCTACTCTTCTGGTAATATTAATTTTATTGTTGGATATCTGTCGTAACTTTACAATTAACCTCGATATTTCCAGAAATTCCGATTTTAACGCGATACCTGATAATCTGAATATTTACTGTCAAAACCGTCGTAACTTTATAATCGCTCTTTCAAAGCATTCTTGTGCTACTGTGTTTAAAACTAGAGCGAGTAAAAATTATGTTAAGTCAGAGAAACTCACGTTTCTACAAGAAAGTAAAAAAATCCTACGAGTCTTAACACGTTGGCGGTCAGTGATCTTGAAGCACAGAGGAATTTAATATCATGCGATGAAATTAAAAAAATTCTCGTTTACTCGAGCCATGCAGAAAGATAGCAACAAATCAGCAGACGTTAAAGCGTTAAAACTCTCGACGTAGAAATTATTCTATTCGATACTCAAGGTACTGACTTAATCAAATTATTACTAAAATCGCCAGATTAACAGAAGATAATAACGAAACATCACGCTGCAGCATTACTCTCTTTTGGCAGTAAAATTGCTGAGTCAGAAGACTTAGTTGCTGGCATTTATTCGTTCTACGTAGCTTTCGCATTAAACCATAAGGAACGGTGCTTTTATTTAAAAACTTTCCTTGGACTTGTTTCTCACAGCGTGGAAAAGCACGTAGCTCCGTCCCGAGAGGGTTCCAACGGCAGTAGGAAAAAGGAAGTTCCTTCGCGGAGGAATGCGGTTCGCGGTCCGTGCATAGACGAAACTTACTTCGAATATGCCGTCGTTGATAGTCAGTATCGATACGTCGAAAGTACCGCCGCCGAGATCGAAGATCAGAACGTTCCTTTCACCGCGGCCCTTTTTGTCGAGGCCGTAAGCAATAGCTGCGGCAGTCGGCTCGTTAATGATCCTCAGGACATTCAAGCCGGAGATAGTACCGGCGTCCTTGGTAGCCTGTCGCTGGGAATCGTTGAAGTACGCTGGTACCGTAATCACGGCGTTCGTGACGGACTTTCCTAAATAAGCTTCCGCCGTTTCCTTCATTTTCGTCAAAACCATCGACGAGATCTCTTCGGGAAAGAAGGACTTCGTCTCACCCTAGAATCGATATAGCAACTCGGGATAGAATTGATCATAGAGAAGAGCGAGAGTGTGTTATAAATTCCTCCGAAACGTTTAATTTCTTAGGTTTCGTTTGAAAGATGGCCTACTCTTCCCTAGAGCCAAATGGAATTTTAGATTTGATGTTTATTTTTATTAAAAAAGGTTCGGAATAATTGACATAACGAACGATCGCATGATACCATAGAAATACCGATAAGTATCCAAGAATCGTTCCAGTTTCCTTGAAAGCTCGGAAAAGTGAAAAATTTATGATTGAACGTCAATCCTTAAGAATGTAGGAAAATATGCCAGCTTACAAAGGATGAGTTTACAGTTTGATAAGATACCGATTGTTCGAAATGTAGGCCAACATCCGTAAGGCAACATTGATACCGTACACAGAACAAAGTCAAACGTTTCTAATTAAATTCCTTGTCTAACTGTGGATGTTCACGCGGTTGGACGTCAGGTCACGTTAAACGTTAGCCAACTCACCTTGTACCAAACTCGGATTTTCGGTTTTCCTCCGTCGTTAACTACGGTGAACGGCCACTGTTTCATGTCAGCTTGGACTGATGGATCATCGTAACGTCTGCCAATCAGCCTCTTCGCATCTGTCGGACGATTTCATTTACGCTTCCCTTAGTCATCGATTCGAGGATTTCTGGCAGCGATCGCATAATTGGCCGCGAATTCAGCGCATGATCGAGAGACGCAACGATCACGATCACGCTCTTATCGTGGCGAAACGAGCGAACTTATCGTGGGCGAATTTCGACCTCGTCCGCTGAACGACTATAGATCTCGGAACGGTAAGTCGATTTGGCAGCCACGAAACGAGAGCGTTCTCGACGTTGAACTGGTTTCCGGTCGCGTTTCTTTTCGCGGGCCAGCTACTGCGCCGGAAGCCAGCCCAGAAACCCGGAAATGACGGTGATTCTTGGGATCCTAGCTACGCTGCCAAGTCGACGGACCTTGCCAGCGTGATTATCAAAAATTCTGCTCGCGTAATGCTCTACGTTTTGATTTTACGTCCGACTTCAAGAAGTATCTCTTAATTTTGTTTTTTTATTATTATTATTATTTTTTTCTTTTAGAAGATGGAACATTTTGCTTAGCTTCGTTTCAATCCTCAAATACAAATCAGTAGTCTTTTAGAAGAAATTTGGTTTATCGTAATTTCACTATTACTATCTAGATTCCGGAGAATTGAAAAAATTTTAAGATTTGAGATTTGTGAAAGGTAATTTATAGTGATTTCTATCTGTGGCTTTTATGTATCATAATACAGTGTTTTAATGAATACAATTATCAAGAAATCCATCCGTAGACTATCGATAACAGTAAGCCTATGGTAATGTCAAAAATAAGGAAGTCTGTGATTAGGAATTAAACTTTGACACGATCATCGAATTATAACCCTACCAAAGATCGTGTTCGTGGGATTCATAGCTACTTGATTCTTGGCTGCATCACCGATTAACCTCTCCGCTTCGGTAAACGCCACGTAGCTCGGTGTAGTGCGATTTCCTTGGTCATTAGCGACGATCTCGACTTTTCCATTGAGAAATACGCCGACACACGAATAGGTTGTTCCCAAATCAATTCCTACCGCCGGTGCTGTCATAGTAAACCCGATGAAATTTGGAAGAACGAAACGAGAAAACTGGATGCAACGACAGAATAATCGCCGCTCGACTGTTCTGGTCGTGCAGTCTACTGTCTTCTTACGTACGTTCAATGCTGCGTGCGATTGAGCTAAATTGGAAAATGTCCCCTATACTTGTAGGCACTTGAGTTACATCAATGGCAAATAAAAAGTGGCGGAAAAAAGCGTACTATTTATCGAAGGTTGTAAAAGTATGCTCTAGACACCATTTTTGTCTTGTATATTTAACGTACTGTAATATTAAGAGGACCTTTTGCACCGGTATCTTTTCTGTTTTACGATAATGGTATTCTTGTGCTTTCAAAAACGCCTAAAATATTCAGAAAGGCTGACGACGATGTTGAAAAAAGAACTGAGTTGTTCACCTTCGTTATGAACTTGGAACTAGGAAATCAAGATTGGATGTACCTTTTCCATGCAATAATTCAAGCAATTAAAGACAAGAAACGGCTTATACTTTTCAATTTCATATCTTCCATCGTTGCAGTTACTCGAGATAAATACACTTCAGATTTTTCTTCTTCTCCAGAGAATCGAACGTCGCGAATTTACGATTCGTAACATAGCTCGAGAAAACCTTATCACACAGAACGTTTCACGCTCGACGAGAAGGCGTTGATCTCGGTAGTATCAGGAAGCCATGGGTCTGGCAACTTGGGTTTTGAAAGGGAGACTTCTTCGGTCCGATAATCAGTCAATTACCGGAGAGATCGATCGCGTCGTTCGTAAATTTCGCGCGTTCGACCGCGACGCGTCGATTCCCATCCACGACGCGGACAGACGCCGTGATTCGTGACCAGGGTTTTGAATTGACTCCGCGTCTGTGATGCGTACAAAGAGACACGCTGACGGCCTATCTCATTTATGGCTCCCTAATAAACTTCCCATTACAAGCTTCTACCGCGATGATCGATAACCGTGAATCGAAATGCAGACCACGCGTAGCTTCGGGCAACCTCCAGCGTGTTTTTTTAATTCCTCAAACAATGTCTTGGTAGTTTTAAGTTCATTCGATAATTTTAGTGTGACAGCGCGACTGCTTTTGGAAGGTGAGGGAGTAGAGTTTCGTCTGGCTGCGTTACAAAGGTTTCACGATTTTACGAGAAAGGGAAATATTCGAAAACGTCGGAAGAAAATTGATGCTGAGAATTAATTAAGCGACACGGGCTCTTATCGGAACCGGAACACGAGCATACGAGGAAGTTCCGCCCCAAGCTGGTCCAGCGTCGTCGAGGTGGAGCTTCCACCAGAGCCCGATAAATTTATCCCGAAGGGGAGTCCCAAATGCAGGATGTGACGCGTTAATTTGCTTATCCTTTCCCCTACGAGGGTGAACGATGTCATAATTAATGACTATTCCTAACGACAAACCTTGGACGCTTACCAGATGAACTCACATTACATAAAACTTTTGAGACACCACAGATCCGAGAAAATTGCAGCAGAATTCAACAGAATCCCTTGATACAAGAGTATATGAAACTATAAGGAAGGCTGCTGATATATACTTCGCTTGCTTCACTCGTCAAGCGACATGCATCGTATAACGTACAATAGTAAATAACATGTTACAGCTAAAAGTTTGTATAAAATCGAAGTGAATCTAAGCTGTTACGATCAATCGTATTCCTTCCATTTGCTCTTTTTCTAGCTCTGCACAATACTAGACTTCAGCCAGAAATCAAAACTCGAAAGAAGAGACAGAAACGCGACGAAAGAAGAACAGTATCGAAGAATCGAAGGCAAAACGAAATGGTTTAGAGTTTTGGAGAATGAAGATGGCGCGAAGGGGAGGTGATGCGAATATCGAGATTGGATCGGGGCGGGAGTATGTGTAAGCCTCATAAATATGTCGTCAGGCCGGTAAACAAGACACGCGAAGTCGGTACAAGCTGTACGTCCGTTCATGGTGTATTGTAGAATCGTTCGGTGGCCGCGGTCGTGGAGATGGTCGGGTACCGCGACCGGGATTTAAAGCCGGGAAATTTATCGTTTCGCGAGGAGGCGGACAGAAGCGACGAAAGGGATGAAGCCAGAACTGCGAGGAGATAGAAGGAGGGACGAGGGTGAGCGATGTACACGAATGAATGCGGCGAGAAAGCGCAGAGAGTGAAGGAGATACCGAACGATACAAGGCAGAGGAAGGAGGAAAGAGTTTCGCGTACAACGAAAACCTCTGGCAGACTACCGAAAACCGGTCGTTTCCAATCCTGCCTCTCATCCCACAATCTGGCCGTGATTCAACGATCGCTCCGTCGGCTCTTTTCACCTTGGCTACCGTTCCCCTTAGCATAGATGCGTCGCGTTCCGAAGGAAACCGCGATTTTCACCCCTGTTACAAAGCGAAACCGCCGATCATCTAAATGGACCTTAGCAAGATCTTTGTCTTCTTTTATAAATGCCTCGTGATTCTGTCTCGGCTGGAAAAACTGCTATGGACGCAGAAGACGATGATTTATTTCTGTGGAATCTTTGGATTTAAGGAAACGCTGGGATATTATTATATTAAGTTTGCGTGGCTAGAGTATATTTGAGATTTATGCATCATCAATCAATTATGTTATATTACCGCGTGACGTTGCGATATTAGAGGAAGCAAAGAGGGCGAAGGATGCGTTTCGCGCGGGATCTATTCATCAGTGGACTCATCGGTAAGGTTACCTAACAGGTTTGCTATAAACGTCAAAGTAGCAGGAAAACATTCTCAAACGACTATTTCTAAGAATTATGTTTTCAATATCCATGCTGTAACAAGGAGAACTTCCTCGATATAATACAGAGTAGAATATTCCAAGATGACAGTCAATTCTACTTCGATTCCTAATGTACTTCCGTTCTTTAAACCGCAATAACTCGATAAGACGTTTAAGGAACAAAACTAGTGTATCACGTGGCCTCATCGGAGAGAGCATCCGTTCTGCAACGACTTCTCGAGGCCGGTAATCTACCGCGACAAGCGGCAGCGATTGTCATATTTCTTACCGGATAATACATATCGTAAATAACAAGGCTGATATTGAATGAGAGAAAAGTGGGAACCGGTTACAATATTTTCAGTGCATCGGCAGGGCCAGCGGACTGGCTCGAGTCGATCGGCGCTGGTCAGAAGAGAGGCAGTGAGCGGATCGGGAAGGGCGGGAGGGCAACGGTGAGCTGCAACATTTCGAATATAAGTTAGCCGGATATTGTTCGGCGCGGGGCGAATGGTAAGGGGCTTAGCAGCTCTGAAGCAGCGGCCAATATGGTGGTTACATGAGGATGAAACGATATAAATCCCGAAACGCTTACAGTTATTGCAGATCCAGCGTAATATCCACTCGAGCGGCGGTCCGCCGGCCGGCCGGTTTACGCGGTAATTCGCCGATGACAGCGTCGCGATAAAATGAAATCGGTTCGCGGCTTTTATAACGACCGCGATGCGCTAATCCCTTCGCCGGCAAAGTTGACGCGGAACTTACTTAAAATGAGGCAAAAGGCGAACCAGAAGTATACGTTTGATTTTTTTTATATAGAAAAATATATACAATATAAATAAATAAAATTTCATGGTACAGTAGAACAATCACTGTAAAATAATTATCGAAGAATGTGACGATACTCTTCAAACTTCAAGACTACAACTGTGATTCATCTTTCAGCTCTTCGTTTCCTGAGCGATCTACGAAAAATAAGAAACGCAAATTGTGGGCTTTTCGATAGAGATTATCGCATCGTAAAAATAGTTTCTGATAATCGATCGAAGACAGACCGAAACCACGAAGACCTTAACCACGCAGCACACGATCGAAATGAAATAAAACAGGCTCGAGATCGATCCCTGTCTTGACTATGTTTCTGCCCGAAGCCAGCCGTTATTTTCTCATCTCAGTCTCGTAAGTCATAAATAATATGCGACGATCAAATTTTCGTCACGGTTTCGAAGATGTCTGGGTGCAAATCCCCTCGCGAAAGACGAAACGGCTCGACGTTCCGATCTTCGCGCGAGATCGTATCGAATGTCGCGCCGTACCGAAGATACACGTCCTGACAAACCTCATATGGTATTCATGAAAACTGCGTATTCATCAATGAGATGATCGTCGGATCCTGGATAAAAATCCGGCTCGACCACCGAGTGCGCCGTTACACGCGCGTTACTTCTACTTCCTCTTACCACTCATCCTCTCCCGTCAGCCGCGTGGTTGGCCTTGTCTGCCGGAATATTCGAGCTCGCAAGAAAGAACATTTCTGTCAAGGGTGGCGGCGTGTACATGGCTGTATGCGGATCGGCGTGTGCGTTATTTGTGTGAGTTATTTCACACATGGCGGCCGATCGATAGGCATCGCATTGCATTCGGGGACTCTCTGTCGCCTCTACGCTTCTCTCGTTTCTCCCTGAGTACACCTACCTTCGCGCAAGACCCGCGATAGATAATATGTCCTTCTGTCTGGATAGCAACGATCGCTTATCGTTCCACGTGTCACTGGATGTAAGAGACACGGTAGGAATCACACGGTCCTTTCGAGGACATCGTCTCAGCTAAACAATAGAATTTGCAGAAAGAAATGAGGAAGTTTAACGATACGGTTATACGAGTCAATCCTCACAAATATTGTAATATTTGTGTATAATTACTTGTTGATTGCATATAAAAATTGTAGGAAAAACATCAATTACGTGAGTTACATTTCGTGTTTATTATAGGGAATTATGGTCACATTTGTTAAATTAATTCAACAGCGCTCCACAAATTTCACCAAGCAAAAGTTTAAATTGTCGGCATTTGTATATTTTAAACGGTGAGCGACTCAAATTTTACGATGACACGCTCGCACGGATCCCGATGAAATCCCGAGACCATAAAATTCGAAACTCGTTCAATTTCTTTTTAATCGATTTATTCACAGGTTTCTAATCAATCGATTGAATTTTCATTTTACCGTGGGTCAGTAACATTTTTCGTGATGTAGGATCGACGCGCGCGATCTTTGAATCTCGATGATTCGCGGGACACGCGAATGAAACGCGAACGATATTTCATATAACCGGCGCGCGATCCGTGGCGTTGCTGCGGTCGCATCGTTAGGTTCGGCGAAATGAAAATACGACGGCTGTCGTTTACAGACACGTCGGACGTCCACCTGGACGTAATACGGCCCGGTATAATTAATCCTTCGCGAGCAAAACGCGCGTTATTGTGTCCCGGTAAGTTGTGACAGTAAATTACTCGTCAAGTCTAGCGAAGAGCAAACATTTCTCTCCGCGTTGATCCTGCTATTTCGGATCGAAATTACTTGTAGCCGCGTGTCCGCGAAACGAACGGTGCGGCTTAATAAAACGTCAGCCAGGAGAGCTGCGTATTAAATGGTAAATTCATAGTATCGTGCACTGGTTAAGATATCTGTACTTTATGCCGGGCAACAAATGTCATTTTCTGTTTATCTTTTCCATTTTTGTAGTCAGTTGCTGGATATGGTTGCAAATAATACTAGAGAAAGGGAGGAGAAGAGATATAAAGAATGGCATGTAATTGTGAATAAACTAGAAGTGGAGGTAGAAGAACTTTTTGTCTTTACGGGATTCGTTATTTAAACTGGATCGAGTTCTGAAGACTTGTAAATACGTGTACGTGTACGTATTTTTTTATATGTATTCTAAAATACTTTCTTCGTCAAATATAACAATATGCCGCTATTCCTGTGAAATCTCGTTGAATATTCAACAGTTTATTCGAGCGAAACTCTAACATCCACCTGTTCTTTTTTAACCTTCCTCCTCTCTCCTCCTCAGATTACCCCAATCATTTAACAATAAAACCCTCGATAACCGCAACTCTATCCACATCGACCGATCACCGGCCAATTAACCGCTTCCATCGGCGATCTCGACTTCCACGAGAAAACTCTAACACTACCTCTCTCTTACTTACTACACGGAAAAGACGAATCGCGAGAGGGAATCGTTGCAGTCGATCCAATTTTCCCCTATCTTACCGCAGCAATCTACAGGTAAGCGAATCCATCAGACGTGAGCAAGCATGTCGATCCATTAATTCGTGCATCGAATGCAGGAGCCCGCGCGATTCCCGGTCGTCGCCGTGGCCGTCCCTTAATGGAGCACCGAGTTATCGGTGAAATTTCCAATAAGACTCGGTCGGTGGAATCATCCTGCCACTTCAGTCGGCACGTACCCGCGATCGCCGGAAGACGGTTTTGACGCTTGCTTACAGTGGCGAGGAGCGGCGGACGTAATGTGCCAATAAAAATGCAAAGTACGGCCCTCCTTCGCCGCGCGCGTTGCTCCTTCTTCTCTTTTCCTGTCCGTGTGCACACCCCCGAGGGGATGGGCTGCCGCTCCCTTCTCCGATTCAATGCTTCTCTCGCGAGACGAACCGCTCGAGAGACGCTTCGCGAAAGTGGCTGCGAAACAAGCATCACGAGTGGCCCGACAATACGGCTCGCAGTTTTTCCCTGGTCGGGAGTTGGCGTTAGAGAAAGGTAAAGTCGTTGGGAAATTGTTATGGACCCTGCTGTACAGAGAAATGGGAAAATGACGTCTTGTTTGATGGAGATTCCTAGTTCAATGAGGTTGAGTTTGATATTAAAACTTTTGTGTGACAAGGAGAATTCGATTCGTTTATTTTCGGAACTTATCTGGTTGGCCAGTTATTGAGAAAGGTACACGCGTTTCTCTCTTCTTCGTTGAATGCGAGTGAGATACGAATACCTGACGTATTTACGTATTACGTCAGAGCCCCTTTCCAAGAAATTAGTTCCAAGGATTAAAGGAGTTGCCGTAACAAGCAGCTCCACTTTCTAATAATTTAAGTAAACAAACAAAAACCAACTAAAAATCAATCAAATTCATAAGTCTCAACTAATATTTTTGTAGTAATATATCTTTGCACTTGCGCAAACTCTATTGTAATTTTAGTTCAGTCGAATAGTATTATATGGATTACCGAAAGCTTTGGTAATTTCGTGGTGATATTAATACTTCCTGTAGATGTGACAAATGATATTTGAAGTTGGTCGTCCTATCGCTGTATACGAATCGACATTTTCGGCACTGATTGGTTGAATCGTCATTACGTTGACAGGTATACGTCAGATTCTCGTTATTTCCACAACTACGATCAAAGTATCTCGACGATATTATTTTTACTGTAAATAAGCGGATGCTAATGAAGTGTTTCTGGACGAACGCGGTACGGCGCAACGCCGCGTAGTTTACGTAAACGTAGAAAGGTTAAAAATATTTTCTTCGCTCGGCGAACGCTGCCTCGACCCGTTGATGAAACCGATCAAATGGCAATCGGGCTGCGCAACGATTCGTCCGGAAGATAATACATCAATCAGCAGTTCAATTAGCCGCAAAACCGGAATATGGTTATCTGCAGCGATTATCCCGCCGCTTCTGTTAACGATCGGGTTCAACATAGGTCAGAACGAACTGATTAGCTCGTTGGATGCAATATTGTAGTTGAAAGAAAAAAATGATCAAAGACGGGGGATGAAAGATACGATCTGCTTAACCCTAACCCTAGGTGGTCTATCAAGTAGTGTTCAAACAGAGATCTCCACCTACCAATGTAATTTTGCTTTTTGGTCTTAACGAATGGTCAGTTATACGCAAGATATCGAACGTTTTATTCATAAAACAAACATGTAAACGCAGGACCTTCTCAATAAAGAATAAAATTGATTCTTATTAAAATACATATGTTTAATTATTCTAATTTAAGGTACTGTAGTACGATTTCAACGTAGGTGGTCTGAGAAAGTTTTACCAAGCGTGTGCATACCATAGCCGGTGCAATACGATCGCATCGAAGATGACCGCATAGTTGCATATATCTTTGGAAACTGTATGAGTGTGCGCGCGAGAGGAGGAGCGAAACTAAAAAGAAGAAAGAACAGGCAGGAGGAAGAAAGGGTTACTTGTTACTTATTATTTTTCGTTCACATAATGAGATTTAGTATTCAGACGGGTGAATTCAATCGGTAGTAGTTCAACTGATCGGACATTGACTAAAATTTCGTTCAATTAAGTGGAGTTAAAATAAATGAAGTACTATTGTCCTTTGGTACATTACGTACGCATTTAAGTATTTTTGTAAATTTGTATAAATCTATGAAGGATTATAAAGGAGACATTTCGCGTTTCACAAAGTAAGAACGCCCACTGCTCAGCTATTTATCTTTGTTCAAGGCGCTTATGTCTTTTAAATTCTGCCCCTTCGTGCCTATAAAAATGGCCAGAGGAAACGTTCAACCGCGTCGACTTTCATATCCTTTTACGTAAACTAGTAAAAAGACATTATAATGAGGGCTTATACGGATCTCCGCTTTAAATTCATTCGTACCACGCGATTACAGGATTATCCCGAGTGGACTATGCCGCCTTCTGTAACCAACATCGGATTTATAACTCTAATGCCGGCGATAGAATAGCATTAGTCGTGACGTTGGTTAAACCGTTACTCTATTCACCGTACGAGCATTTTGTATAAGACTAGGTCGAAGATACTACACAAACAACGAAATCACGTTACAGTCTATAATGAATCGGAATGCCGAACTAACATGACCGGAGAAAACAGAGCAACGAACTAACATTTGGAAAATAGATCTACTTCCTGTAATTAGGTTGGTGGGATATTTAAACGCGTCATGATACTCATCCTAGTTACCCTTTGGAAAGTATAGCGGGTGAGCATGAAGTTGCCAGGACTCGCCGCTCGCTCGTAGAACAAGCTGAACAGACGCGTTTCTGTGCGGGACAAGTTACAAAACGTTCGTGTGCACGCATGCATACACACATAGCTGACACCAACGTACGTCATACGTGTGCGTGCGTTACATGAATATAATTAATTACACGGTTCCGTGCAAGTTCTTCCGCTGAACCGCGGGCGATGTACAACATAGGCTTAACATCTTACCGAATTTTCTGTTACACCAATTTAAATATTAATCGTAAAAAGAATCGAAAATTTTGTTATATTTTATATGACACGGAGCTGAAAATTTAGTAATTGCACTCAAAGCATTCATTGGATCGGAATAACGGACTTTGAAAAATAAGAGAAGAGAAACGTGGAATAACTAATTCCACAGTTTCGATATGGATGATTAACTCGTTTACACGCAATCAGGTAATTCAGGTTCAGGTTTTCGAAATAAGCGCAAAACGCGAATTTTTAGCAGATCGATAATCACACGTTCCAGTTTGCGTTCCACTGGTTACGTTGGTCATTGCTTTCGCGTACGGAGTATTCAAAAGGCCGGCCATCGAACAATGTAACAGACTTTCATCGATAAAGGGTTCGCCTGTTGAGATGTCCCATTGTACGTATTTGTACTATCTGGATGCAATCGATCCATTGTCCGGCCTTGATTGGTGAAATTAACAAAGACAGATGAGCTTTGCAGGGCTCGCGATGAAACCCGGAGTCAAATTCCGCGGTGGCGTATTCTAATTCGATTTAATCCGTTTAAAACGCTTTCAACGCGTTCCACGGAGGTATTCGTCGAACGAGAATAAAGTTGCACTAGTTTCAACGAGTCCTTACACACCAATTTAACGTAATCGGTTAACGACGTTCATACAACGTTTCGAGAACATGCCATTGCAATTCGTGCAACGATCATAAAACGTAGAGCTTTTACCGTTTAAACGTCATAATTGACACCGAATGCACCAAATATGTTAAAGCTGTAGATTTTGGATATATATATTTTTTGCTATTACTAAAAACATTCAAGCGCTTTTGACAAAGTTCATGTTAATTTTCACTGAAACAGGAACATGATCGAGTCTTTTAGAAGCCAAATTGACCAAGTGCGAGCTTTTGTTGTACCCAAGTACATGATTAGCACAAAGAATCGTAAATTCTCAGGCGAATTTCGAAGAACGATATTTTCATATCATTGCTTCTTTGTAATTCTCATTTTGTGGAGTTGATCGGTACCTACGTGATACAGCTTAATAATTAATAACTCTGATCTCTCACAAATATCACTCACGTAACATGCGTGAAACTAAGATACGTAAAAATAAAAAGGCAAATGGATGGTATGAAATTGACGAAAGATGAATAGACGGTGAACAAATATTCCGGGAGGTGTCAGAAGGAAGGGAACAATATACATATATTTGTCGATATTTATGTGGTAGTCGGTGCGACGAAAAAACAGGCATCCTCTACTTTCATCTCCCACGAGGAATACGAAAAAGAGCGACAGCCAACGAGTGGCCGTAAAAGACGGATAAACCCCGGTATACGAACCGTTGAAATAAATGTCAGGAGTTAGTTACTGCCCGTAAAGTGCACCGCACTCGTTGTTCAGCGTGCCGCGAACTTAGCGTTCCACGTTATTCATCTTTTTCTCTATATCGCTAGCCGCGACTCCGTTTCATAATTTATATCGCGTTTAATGTGGATTTTTACGTAGCCAGCCGACAACACCTGTATAATTGAATTTAAATGCAGCCACCGCCGTTTCCGGCGACGCGCGTCCGCCGTTTTATCTTAACCGACGCGTCGCGCCGCTTGCAACATCGTACCCGTTCGCAATTAGAAATCGCTGAACACAGTTACGATTATTCTCGTTATGTCGTTCTTGGCTACTCGGAATGGAAATTTTACACGATACGATATTACAGATGCAGGTGAGTAGGATTTTATTGAGAAGGTCGATACCATGATTTCGAAGTCAAAAAATTAGTGATCGTCAATTGGTTACTTTACCTCGAATTTCAATTGGACCAATATCATCGCCAAATGAGTAGCTTAGTTTAAAGAATTTCTCGTGAAATTGAAGAATGAAGATGAAAATCGTAAAATGTCGGTAATGTTTATTCGATGGAAACAGAGGAAATAAAATAAGCCTGGAAATAAGCAACGAACAATACCGAACAAAAGAAGACTAACTACTGTACTTTGCTCGTCAAACAAAAAACGTTGTATTTACAGAGAGAATCTGTAATACGTGACATTCAATGAAATAGGATCCTCGTAATAACTCTGGGACATGAACGAAACTCGTAATGATACGTTGCGCCGAGGTGACATACCCGTGAACGGAATTCCTTTGCGCGTGGCTGCTTCCGGAAGCGGTGGATGCAGGTCCGCTCCTCCTACACTGCCTTCCGCCACTTACATTCGTGTTCTCTCTGGATACTATCGATGGCGAACTCTCGGTGCCTACAACGATAAACGTTGCTTTTAATCGAGATTGTTCGATAAGCTAAGAGATCCCAAAATTTCTCCAGTTGTTCGTTTAACTTTTTATACTTCCTGTTGGATCAAAGTGGACGCAAATTCATGGCAGGGACGATTTCGATCTTTGACCAATTGAAAACGTGGGAAAACGATGCAACCATTTTATCGTTATCGCGATATTAATTCGTTGTCGTAAATTCGATATTTCCTCATTTTCGAGTAAAATTGCTGGATTTGCAGATTACGGGAGTAAAATTCAGCTTTCAACGCGGCTAAGTTCGACGAGACCCTTTAGCTTCGCGTACGCAGTCCGGTAATTAGGAGGGAATGTAATTGCAAATTTCTAGCGTCGATTAGCATATCGCGTTGCGTAGCGGTGGTTATTAAAACGTATTAAACGGGAGGAACGAAACTGTGTTTAATGAGCGTCGGGTATTTACAAGTTATCCCTTTTTTTCTTATGCATCTCCGCTGTAGCATTATACTCGTGGTATAGCCATGGTATGCCAGAGGTTGTATCGCAAGGTAAATTATTGTTGTACACCGCATCGGCTTAATGAACCAAGCACCCCCCATTAAGTATTCTTCGAATCAAAGTGGAACACACAAATGGCTCGTCTGCGCGGAGGCTAATTAATCGTAATGGACAGAATGGATGTTACGACCCGAGTATCGCGGCCGGAACGTGCTAACTTCTAAATTAATTAAAATTACGCGGCTTACGCGGTGGTCTACCGGTAATAAGACGTTCTTTGGGATATTTCGCTGGAAAATTTTTTGCCTGCGGTTACGTTTCCTTTCGAAATTACATCCTAGTAAGATATATCTGATAACTACTCTAACCAGTCGAATTATACACGGATTTCTCTTGTACGAGTATAACGTTAACGTAGACCGCTAAACGTTGCGAAAGTTTGATTAAAATTACGCCGTGTAATATTCCACAGCCATCCAAATATAATTCAATTCAATTTACGTGCTTCCGAGATGTACATACTTTAAACGCCAACGATAACACGTAACGTACAAACTAAACACGCACTTCATCGCTAATTCGCCAAAAGCGTCAGCCTCGGAATCTCCGCGAATGAAAACCGCAAACGCGTTCGCAAAACCGCCTCGACTAGTATTTTCAGATACGGAATCGGCGATAATCGTCGCAAAGTGATACGACCTTTGGATTACATAAGCCTAGCTCGCGCGAGATCAATACGAGGGTATTGGCGAGAGCCAATATTAACGATCTCCGAAATATGCCGGTAAATATTTGCCCGCCATACAGGCCAAGTCTACTCAAGGATATCGTATATGCGTTGACGGGGGTTGCACGGGCGCGCGCGCACCCTCGTTTGTGTTTGTACGCGCGACGCGATCGGCTTTCGGCGTCAGAACGGCGGATGTCGCCGGTCGATTCGAGCGGAATATGCCAGAAGCGATTTCAACGGGCTTCCACACCGTAATTGATTCGCAACGGTTATGTCACGTCGATGAGGAAACTGGTTGCTCGCTTGGCCGCTCGATCGCCTAATCGTCCGATCCTCCGCCTGATCCTTCGACTTTGCTCCTCTTGCCTACACGGTTGCGTAACGTGTCGCGCGAATTTTACATCCGAGCGTTCTCATGTTCCTGACGAAAAGGTAAATTGCACAAGCGGAATCTTAATAACGCTATTTAATGAGAGAATTAAGATCGAATTATGATATAAGAAAAAGAATCCTGTGCACGCATTACGAATACACGTGTGTTGGATAAATACAGTATGGCATAATAAAGCCAGGAATGTGTCAAGGTCGACTTCATTTATTTTTTTAAGAGTACTGTATGTGTTTTACGATATGTTGGAATAAACAGCACCATGCAGTGGAGAATAGCAATTTTCTTCTTTTAGCAAGAGTGCCCCAGTTTATTGCACGTGATCATCTTAAAAGCACACCTTGTATCATCCTCGATATCAACTACTTGACCCCGTAAACTTCAATTTTAATCGCGTATTTCTAGGCTATATTGAGTAATAAGAATAAAAGTTATCTGCGAAATCGTAACCATAAACTTCAAGCTACGCAATCAAGGATTATCGGTCAACCCACATCCTGAACCTCGTTTTAGAACCGCGCGCGTAAGCGATCGGACCGAAAAATGATATCATTTTCACCACGAAAGGAAACCGCATTTCCTGAGAAGTTGTGCAGGATAAATGGCGAGCGCGAGTCGTTGAATCGATTCTAGAAAAACAAAATGAAAATACGCCGATGGCAAAGCGTGACTGTTGTTGCGCTTTAAGGGCGAGTCCTTTGTCGGTCGAGAAGCATGAATGAAACTTCGATTACGTAAATACGAGGCCATAACATGGCATGTTATACGATTAAATATAGTAAGAAGTGTGTCGAGCCGCGCAATTAAGGGGCGCCGTGGTTGTTAGCGACGAGAGCTCGGCGAGTCGGTTAGCTTTCAAAGAAATCACCTCCGGCTAAAAATGACGGATAAGACCGCGAGGTCATGAGAATCCGCGATAAACGTGGAATAAAAACGCGACTTTCTGACGAACGTGAGCGAGAGGTACCACTCGTAGCTCGTCGGATGCGAGGGTTTACTTTACGCCAGAGTTGGCGCTTATCGACCGTCTTAAAACGCGTCTCTGAAAATGTAGGTGAATTATGGTAATTCTCGCCGATAAAGGCAATATCGATGGAAACTGGAAAAGAAGACATAGTTCGATGAGCGGTAGCACTTTGCTGTTTTATTCCGATCTATAGTTCGTCAGGCAGCCAATAGAATCGTAAATGATATTCATTTGTAACATTGTGCGCCGTTGAATATGACGTCGAGCGAATCCAGTATCAATACTTTGAAGAACGGTATTCCGATGATGGTTAATTCTTGATTATCCGCCGTTGGAATAATAATTCCTGCCTTTCTATTCATCGTCGACCACCAACCGCGTGAAAAACGCATCGAATCAACACCATCGGAGAACAATAGCCTCATCGTGGAACCGAACGTTTCGTTCATCGATCGAAACTTAAGAAGTGTACGGAACCTTTCGATAGCAGGACAGAGACAACATGTGGAAATAATCGTCCGCAATTCCTCGAGCTTGTACTCCCTGCTGTTCGTAGAATAACCATAAAAAATCGAAACGAGATCGCAAATGTAACAAACGGTGATATCGAACACGAGTTACGGTTGCATAATCGCGCTTGAGCGTTTCCTCGAGCGATTATCGTTCGCAAGGACGCCGCGAGCGTAACTCCTGTAGATCGCGGATTACGTACAGCAATGGGAACTACGCGTTCCAATTCGTCGTTGAAACGCTCGAGTTTCGAAACGGGTAAGGAGCTTCATCTTCCGAAATTCTCGGATCAGGAAGATCGACGTTGGCTTAATCTCTGGCAGTTTCTTAACGTTTCTTGCTTGCAAGTTTTCGCGAATCGTGGATGGCAACTCAAATAGTATAACTTTTAATCTGAAAGCTGTGGTTCCGTTTCAAGCATTTTCTTAATAAAAATTTTCATGGTAGAATTGCATAATTTTATTTTTACGTAAAGTCATGTGTTCTCTTGTAACGGCTCTCTGCGTGATACATTTAGAATTTTCGCTTTTGAATGAAAATTGGAAGCGAAGATGAAAAAAACTGAGAATTAACGAAGAGTAAAAGGATTCGTTGAAATCTATTATTATAATTTCGAGGCAATTCGATGGAATTCTAAAGGAACGAGGTTTCCCCTCTCTTCGTCTCGTTACCGCGAATTTCCATCGTATTACTGTCGGCGGCAATGTAAACGTTGGTACTTACCTAATATCACGACCGACTATTCGGTCTATTAGCAATTACGGATAATCTCCTAGGCGATCGCTTTAACAGGCCGGAGTATTATTGCTGGAAATCCTTGCAAAGGACGCGAGAACTAACGCCACTGAATTCGCTGCCGACCTTATTGGATTATCGTAAATGCGTCGACACAAATACACTTATTTGGAAAATGATTCTTTGTTGCGAATGTTTTACCAGCTGTGCAACACGCGAGCGGATATTTTCATCGAGGATTTCTGATAAAAACGTCGATTCGAATCGGTGTCATCCTTCTAGAGAAAATTAATACCATTAAAAGAGTATTCTACAGATATTACATTTGTATAAAAATTGGCAGCTATTGGTATAAAAAAATCTGAATAATAACAAATGTAATAGACAGAATCTAGAATTTCTAGAATCTCTCTTTCGTTTTTAGAAAAATTTCCTGCAATACGATAATTTTACCGAAAGGGTACCATCATCAAAGTAAGTTTAACTAACAAAGTACCGGTAATGTTTTTCTTTTCTTTTGTCGCAAAAATAGCCGATCCATCGATCGCTAACCAATGAAATTTCGTTTCGGGAACAAACAGAGAGCAACGCGCGTACAGGGGCTCATTATCGAACCCTATGTCCGCGTGGAGGATGCTTAATATTTAACGAAGTATCGGTAACAGCCCTTCTAACGCGGCACCCTTTAAACCCATGGCACAATGATCCTCTCTGCCGCTCCCAGTGGAAACTGGAAAATCCAATTTCTGGACGAAACAGTCGGTAAAATCAGATCCGAATTGGAATCAATGATCGATGCGTCATCGTAGAGGGGTGAATACTTGAGCGTGACCGCGAGAGCAGAGTAGAGAACGCGCGCAGGGTCCGTCCGACGACTAATTAGTATTTTGACGTGGATATCCGCGATGGATCTCGCGTATCGTTCCTGGACCCGCGTGTCACGCGAATCCGATGCGACACCGTTCAACCCCCGCATCAACCTACACTGTCGAACCTATTTGCAAATTGCTTTTGCCTCGACTGGTGGACGCGTTGGTCTGATTGGAACTACGAAATCCCAGTACTATGAAGCAGAATCGATGAGCAAGACGGGGTTAGTATCGCGAGGGTTCGTCAACCCTTGTCACGTTACACGGCTTTGGAATTTTGACAAACATTCAAAATCCATTTCGTTACTAGAATACATAAATGTTTCCATCTGACAAGTTTCATTCGCAAGAAATATTTTCCAATTACCGTTGCACGCATAATGTTTCTATTAAATTATACTTTGGAATATAAGGATACCGCCTCGTGTCTCCTATCAGGATCGAGAGAACATCGCGTGTATGTGGTTTAACATGCCTTCGATCGCTGCTCTTTTTCAATTTAAGTGCTTTATATACCTTCCATGCCTCGCGTTGCAGAAGATTGAGCGCATAAACTCGTACACGCGCCGCGTATCTTGTCGCAGTCGAGAGCGTCTATTTATTAAAACCGTGGCGCGATAGCTGGCACACGTGTTTCAAGCAACGAGGCGATATCTTGCGATGATCGTAGTCGGCGAACAAGTTCGCGTTTCCTGTTGTACGCTGCGTAAAAGAATTCTGACGATCTCGTTAAGCATATGTACGTAGAAACTTTGATCGTTGTTTTCAAGTTCAAGAGAATCGAATTGAAAGAAGTTTGAAAGAACCGATGTCCTCGATTAATAAACATGCGTTTCAGAGGCGATTAGTTCGTCGTACGATCCTTCTGTATTCGTGTCGCAAATATCAATGTCGATATTCCAGAAATCGTGAGTCACCGGACCGTGACTAATCCGTCAATTACCGGTACCGTCACGTTGACGAGAAAAAGACAATTCATTGAACAGTAGTAGCTTTTCTGATGTCGCGAGATGATTGGATTCGCTTGATCGTAGAATGTACACAGCCGACAAGACTAATGAATCAGTCAATGAAACAAGTGAGTCGTGTGTTTGAACAATGACTCTCGTTACCGATGATATCATCGTGTGCTTCGCCATTAACACAAATTTAAAAAAGTAGAGAATCATTTCGAGGAATGGCGTCAAGCGTTTTCCTCGTAAACATGCCAAGTCGTAATTTTTAAATTCATTCACCGAGGCAAAAACAGGATATCGAACGTCGAGAATGATTAGGTGTTCACGCGTTCTTTAAGAGGTTTTCAGTCACAGGTAGGAGAAACGAGCCATGAAATATGACATCATCGTCGGAGTTAAAAAAAAAAATAAAAAAAAAGGATGGAGGAAAGAAATGCAAAAACCAGTCACTACGACGCAAGATCCTCTGTGATATAAGATGGCCGTGTTGAACAATTCTGAATACATGTAGGTATACACGCAAGCAAATACAGGTTTCTATAGGTCATTCAGAAAATGCGTGCCTCCTTGATATGAATCATCTTTACTACACCGCGTAAAGCGTTACACAACCGGTTCCAGCGTACAACCTTTCCTTCTTTTTATCGTTTCTTGATCGCATCGGTCGTACGATTTATAAAACAGCCTTTTCTCACTTAATTACCATAAACCTGTATCCATCTGATTGTCATAATATTCACGTATGCTTTAAATGTAATACATATTTACATATATACGTACAAGAAGGATCTTTGACGACGAAATTGACGCTCAAACGAGTTCGTCTGAATTTGGCACGGGCGCCTTCCTCATTATCGTCGGTCGCATCGCGATGAAAATTGGACGCCACCGTTGTAAACGAACACTCCGTGTAACGGTACAACGAATAAATTCTATATAATGGCGGTCATAACAGTAACACGCCGCGAGCATAGCCGTGACTGCGCTCGTCGAAGAAATCTGCGTAATATTCAAATGTCAGCCATTCATAGTCGCATAAATCGCAGCGAATGTCAACTGTTTACGATCCTCGAATTCCACGCGGCAGAAATGGTGCGCGTTCCACGACGCTCCTCTTCTTTTTCCCAGCGATTCTTTCCCTTTGTATCGTGTATGTGCATTACTGTGCATCCGCGAAAGTTGCGTAAGCAAACTGGAACCGGACGAAAATGTAGGATGCCTGGCGTCGCCGACGAACAACCTCCGCGTCTCTTGGCCGCGTAACGTTTTCAACCGGTGCTGGTCTTAATGATAACCGTGCAGGTATTGCCATGAGAGCGTCGTTATCTTTACAACGCGCACACACAATTGCCGTAACAGTTCCGACCTCTTTTTCCATTCTCTCGGCGCGTTGCGCGCAAGTGTTTCTAGAACAAGCCCTCCTGGATTCGCAGATTCGCAAATGCCTCGCATTCTTCTCGTTCGAGCACACTGGGTAAACTTGAAAAAAAAGAACAGCGGAAAGAAAAATAAGTCGATTGTTCAAAAGTGGAATCCACCGTGGGTCAGTACTACAGGGTCCTTCAAAAGCTTGTAGTAAGCCAAGTATCTAGAAACTTCGTCGCGTTTCCACAAACAGAGAACTATTCGTTGCTGAAAAGAACGAGAGCATCTTGGACTGCAAACCCACTGCAATCCGACCACAGTTTTACGAGAATTTCGAATAACATGCGCCAATTGTAAGGGAAAATACGCTCATCGTGTATCCGATGAGCAAGCCTGCAATAGAACAAGTTCATCTTTGATGGAATTTCTTCGAATCAATCTCGATGAACACGGATTTTCGATTGAAAAACATTCGATTCGCGTTTAAGCGGCCGTATTTCCAGGCTACCTGCTGTGAAACCATCGCGCACCACTGTTTTCACGCGCGATATGTTCCGCCGCGTTTCGGTATCGGCCGAAACAATTGTGTATTCAATTATCGTAACGTTCCATGTCTTATCGCACGGTACTTGACACGTACCACGGCGAGATTACATTGCTCCGCTAAAAGTTGTCGCGTAGAACGTGAAAACAGTCCGGATATTACCGGTGGCTGGTCCTCTTACCGCGCAGTTCTCGTCGAACGGGTATCGACTCTAGCCTAGATTTAAAATCCAACGCGTCATCAAGTCGTTCTTCGGCGTTAACCTGTCCGCTTCTCTGAAATCAAGTTTCAGCAATCGCGTACCGATCACACGATCATCCAGGCTTTGCATATTAAATTTCCTGAAAAAATAATTCAGCGTAGCGATTATTTTAATCGGACGTTTCGTTATTTTGCTCGACAAACAGTCTAGCTGGGCCAATTTATGAATATTTACATCGCGTAAAAATCCATGAATATTCACTTATACGTACAAATGGTAAAGTGAATTTGTTGGACTTACTGTATCGTGGAAACAGACGCATATACGTGGATTTAAGAGAAAAATGGTAAATGTTGCGCGGCGCTTCTCGGTTGCAGTTCCTATATAAATATTTGCTACGATTCGGTTTCGTGCGCAATCCCTTTCGCTTACAGCTATTCGCAACGTGGATTTCTGCGAGCATCTAGCATTCTAGATACGGAGTTTTCTATGTGGTTTTGACGGTCGTAGTTTTGTCGACCACTTATCGGAGCTTCGTATGCGATGGATGTGGCTCCCTGCCACGTATTACGAATTTCAATGCTGCATCGTAGCGATTAACTTTCAAAACAGACGTTGCGGTTTACTGCGCTATGCGTTTAGCCGTCATGCCATGATTCATAGGAGAGCACGACATCACTGTCATCGATTAGAATGTCTACGATGTTTGCTTCGTATGTATGTCTTAGGAAGAAAATTTTTTCTCAGTATTCCTTTAACTATCATTGAGAATATCATTAAATTCATCGATGCAGAAAGATCGGAGAAGAGAGATGATCTGACAAGGTATTTAAATAATCGAGAGATATATTTTCCTGTTGTACCTGTTACCATCTAGCGGAATTAATTCCACCGTCGCACGCTTGAAAGCCCTTATCATCTAATTCGTTCTTACGAAACACGCTAACGGATACACGAGCATTCCAACTTCCGTCATTTCCCACAGTCGAAGCTCGTGGTCATCGATGCAACCAGTTGCTCGCGTCACCGTAGTTCGACCATGAAAAGTGCGCGCGAACTTCTGCGTTTCTGCCACCGAAGTTGCAACCGAAAGCAGCACGCAAGAAACAGTGAATGAAATCTGAATCAAAGGGAAGTTCGAGCCATGCAGATTGTCTATCGCGTATATCAATCGTGGGGACTTTCTGTGAATCCGGTGAAGCGTGTCACCACCGTGGAGACTGTATCCTCTGTTTCTTATCGCAATACCCATAAACCACGAGCTGTCCTCTCTTACGTATGCAATATGCGGTGAAGCTCGAAAAAAAATTGATTTTATAGCGGCTTTTTTCTTGGGGTTTCACGGTGGAATCGATAGCATTAATATTTTATCGTCGCTCGCGTGGGAACTAGTTTCACTTTTTCTATAGCGAAGTGGAAATTCCATCTTCCGCTCTATTGACTCGTATTCCGCGTGCTCTGTTTCTTTTTTATGCTGTTCGCTGACAATGAATGTAGCCGGCCGCTCTTACCCGCTTTCCTCCTGCTCCTTTCTCGTCTCGCCTTCCTTCTTTTTTTTATTGCTTATTCGTTAATTGGTTTCGCTTCTGGAGTAAATATTGAAGCATCACTGTTATCGAGCGCGGTGAAACAATTGCGCCGAAAAGTTCCGTTACTAGGTCGACGTGAAAGCATTACTCGATTTACGGACGATCAAACAGCAGGCACGTTTCTTGTCCTGTACACGCGATATAGTTGCGATCGAGCAAACGATAGTACGTGCACGACGTTACGCCAACGATTGCTTTATCATTTTCGTCCTTGTTTATTTGCGGCGCCTATCTTATTCTTTGTTTAACTTTCTTGCCAAAGAACTTTAGTAGTTGGCGATTTCTATTTTTACTACGTAAGGCTCGAAATTTTGTTCGCAGTTTATGTTCACGTGGCAAATTTTTTCCCCTAACTTTTTCATTTCCGTAATTTACAAAACCTTTTCCAATTCAAAATTCTTTTAAGATAATAATTTTTCATGAGTCAGCGTTTCTGCATACCAAAATAGCATTTGATTCATCGTCGGTTATTATCATTTCGCATTCCTTCATTATCATCTACATTCTTCGTGTGTAGTAAAATAATCCACAACCGACAGCTTTCTAAAATTATCCAACACCGAAGCATCCTTCGCGCAATCTCCCAGAAGAATTCCATTTATCAATTATTCTCACAATCAGCACAATGATGGTGCAATCAACGAGCGATCCCGGTCTCGAACGGGAAAAGCATTGTTCCCCTTTTCCTGGTGCAGTTCTCCGCAACACAGGGCGGCTCACTGGCTGACCACGCGCGCATACCGACGCATCTAAAATTACTTACCGGATGCTACGCGCGCCACTGTCGGTTGCGCAATCGGCCCATGCGTATACGTGCGCGCGATCGCTCGCGCGCCAAGTCGCTTCTCCCGTCGTCCTGACTGTGCTCGTCATCGCGTCAGCTCCCTTTCGCGTGTTCCCCCGTACCTGCTGCGATCGTGACTCAATCGCGAAGGCACGTACGACTAATTGCTCGTTTGCATGAGAAAAAGAGGTTTCCGGTGCTGGTTATCCGATACGAATCGAATTCACCGGTTAGTCGTGGTGAACGGTAAAGATCGACAAGGTTCCGCTCGCTTATTAATATGTAATTGTTCTTTTTGTCCTTCCCTACATGTTTTTGCGGGAGGTTCGTTGCAGCAATATAACGATTTCTATCGACGAGGAGTTTTTTAATCGCGAAATTTTATTTTGTGAAGCTCGTCGCGCTAGTCGCGGAACGTGCTTTTCAAGGCCTCAACGAACAATCCATTTTGGCGTAACGGAAATAATTTTTCCACGTGCATACAACGTGGTTTTTCGTCCCTCTCCTTTCTTGGCTTTTGGTTTTCAAATGGACATTGCAGGGCTGCACGCGCGGTTTTAAATGGCGACGTTTGTACGAGAAAATAACGATTGAAAGAAAATTGGTATTTTTGTGGTCATGGAAAGCGGATTCTACGTCGCATTTATAACGGGAAAGATGAAAAGGAGGCAGATAAAAAGGGACACGCTTTAATACGGCATATAATGCTAGATAGGAACAAATGCCTTCAACTGTGTTATTTATTACCTCGCTGAAGAAACAATTGGATAGTTGTACAAAAAGATGCAGAAAGAAATCGATGGTTACATAACCAAGGACATTCGAAGTCACGAACAAAGCGGAGAAAAAGACGTAGTATTCGTTTCTAAGTCTACCGTCTACGAAATTAATATGAATAACGTTTCAAAGTAGCGACGAAAATGATCAAATAATAAAACACGGAGCGAAATGGCAACGAAAATCAGAAGAGAGCAGGGAAAATGTTGAAAAGGTTGTATCAATCGGTTCGAATCTGTTTTTCCCGATGGTTGGCTTTCAAGCAATTGCCTGATGAAACACGGGCGGAAGCGTAGCCACATCAAACGATAACCCTTGGAGCGTTTCGGCTCTGACACTGAGATTTCGCATCTTCGTGCTCACTCAGCGCTATTTCGTATTCAACATTGTTATGCGACCGGTACTCCTGGCGTTACTTTCACGCATGAAATAACCACACAGTCGAGCGGTGCTTCAATTGCATAATTCGGTACGCAAATAAGCACATCGTAATCCTTCGGATTCGCGTGTGGAACGAAGACCATGCGGAGAGGGCCGTGGCGAATCAAGGGAAGAGAAACAGAGGAGAGAAGGACAAAAAAGATAACGAGAAAGTCAGGAGGCAAGATAGAAAGAGGGAGATGGAAATGAGTACACGGAGAACGAGGTCGGATGATCCACGCACGATGAAGACGATCGAGTTAAGCCAGTCGAAATCGCGGATCATAAAGCTTTGCGAGGAGCACGCTGGTCGGCGGAGCGTTATTCATAAGCGAGCGTTGTGTCGTCGTCTCGCTTGCAAAACAGGAAAACACGTCACGCGGTTGACGTTAATGTGATTTGCAGGAGTCGCTCGAACAGATACGTGTGCCAGGATAAAAAGCGGCCGACGGAGGGTGGACGAAGACAGACGCGGGAAAAGAACGAAATTTCTGCTATTGTTGTCGAACAAACGACAACTGTGTAGAACAGAGGGGAAGAATGAGACGGAAGTAGCGAGGACACGGTTGAATTTTAGCGCAACGTCGCATCTTCCACACCGCTACTCGAAGACAGACGCCACATTGTCTCCGAAGGATGTGAAGCCAAGTAGAAAGGGAGAGAAGTGTGTCTTTTTGAACTGTGGGGCCGTGAAGCGATTACAAGTTGGCTCGTACGTCGTGTGTCAGCCCCGATTTGCCCTTGAACTGCGGGAAAGAACAGAAAAAAGACCATCAAGTTGACGAGGAAGAGGGAGCGACTGTGGCAGAGAGCAAGGCACGAAGAAGAGAGGAAATGAGAGAAAGAAAATGAATTATTCCCTGTAACGGGAAGTTCGGGGAACCATGATCGACCATACGGCGCATATGCAGAACGTAGAGCGCACGTGCACCAGCCTGCGGAGGTTTTTCGTTCGCTGCATCGCGTATGCACAAAACTCGACGTTAACTGGTGCCAGCTTCGATATACTCCGCACGTACCAGCGATGTATCGTCCGATCGTGTTTCCAAAGCGGAGAGAAAACTTTTCACCGTGGGGACTTCATCCCCGGTACTAACACCCCCTTGTTCACCTTTATGGAAAGTCACAAGCCTGTTCAGCAACTGCCTGTACGTAACTGAATCTCCTGCTTTTTTCGTGGAACACCGAGTGTCCTGATTCCTCGCGTAACTTCCACCTGGGCCACATTACGGAAATTCTGATCGAAAATCCAACCTTAGGCGACGCCGCAGGGATTTACGAACGCGACACGCTGTCAAACAATATCATATTGCTATTCTAGCCATAGAGAACTTTTTTCTTCAATCGGCTCGCATAAAAAATTTCATTCAATGTACCGTAGAATGAAATTGAAACTATTGAGGATTCTCTTGCATCATTATCTCGATAACAAATATTCTTTCTAGAAATAGAAGCAACGAAGGTTTTATCGTTTAATTTTTACCGAAATAAAAACATCCGGTAAAAAGAGATAAAGGACAATCAAGTTCAGAAAGGAATTCCTACGAACGCGGATGATAGTAGCGGGAAACTTTGAAACATCATCCATTAATAAAACAACCGGGAAAAATGTTCCTCTCTGAGCAGGCGATAACGACCGCTCGCGTATTTTTCGCGCGATGAAAAATGGACGAAGCTGCAAACCGGTACGTCTCTCGGAGCTACCCTCAGAGGATTTACGCGAGAAGATCCAGCAGCTTCGCGGCATACGAGACGGGAGTGCGAAATCTGCCGGAACCGGAAAGCGTGTCATCGTCTGCATATCAACGAATGCCGTGCGCGACGTTGCCGGGAAGGATGCGAGGGATGCGCTTTAATAGTGGTGCATTTCCAAGCAGACGGTGTTGCGGTGCGACGATGTAGATGGCCATACACCATAATAAACGTACGTGTTCGCGCGGCGAGGAGGTGCCGTATATCCATCGGCAATCGGCTTGCCGCCTGCTCTGTCAGAGTGCTCTTCTTTTATTTAATATCGCGGTTAGACGACCCCTTCTCGATCCACCACGCGGAAAACCGTCTCACGACGCTTTTCCACAATACGACGCTCGTGTTTCTTTCTCTCAACACGATACTACTTGGCTGAAACGTGAATACAGAATCGTTGATACACTCTCCGTGCGAGTCTCCACTCTCGAGAGAATATATATATAGGCGTCACAGCGAAAGGAGACAAGTAGCTTTTATTATTTATAAATTTTGTAGCCGACAGAGATTTCCAAACAGTAGACTCGCTATAGGAATCGATACTACCACGTTAGTTTTCAGTCGCAGCCTTTCGGAGTCCAAACTGATCTAACTTCACTTTTTGTAGATTTCTTAATCTCATTATCCAGATGCACGATTAATGTCGAACATTTAAAAAAAGGAGTTTTACTCCAGTTTTGGAGTTAATCAATATATGTAGCTTTGAACGGCTCATTTCACAGATGAACTTTTCTCAAACTTCATCACCCAACTACCACCCACGCTACCATATTATCTTCAATAATCTTAGTCGGACATTCCATCATCGTCTCAGCATATAACGCCAGATAGTCATCCTCTCCTCTCTCCATTCCAACAACGGTTAATCCATCACGCAACGCAACTGCGGAGAAGCTGGTACTACAGTCAACTCGAATTACATACACGGTTTCCACAGACGTAGCAGAATCGTGTTCGCGGAACAAACACATCTAGTTAAAATGCAGGGAATCGGTATTTCGTCGATGAATGGTCGTCGATTTTTGTTGGCGCTCCTCGGCGCATTCGTGGCCCCGTTTCAGGAAGTGCACTCCTGTCCATTGTTAAGTAGATTTATACGATGCAGAGATGACTATCGGAAACCGCGTTCGTCGAGCGCTCGTTGCATTCCCATCCCTTTCTTTCTCTCTCTCTCTCTCTCTCTCTCTCTCTCTCTCTCTCTTTCTCTC
The DNA here is from genome assembly GCF_024516045.1 of Bombus affinis. NCBI lineage: Eukaryota > Metazoa > Arthropoda > Insecta > Hymenoptera > Apidae > Bombus > Bombus affinis. The sequence goes on along the minus strand of NC_066344.1, from coordinate 8,088,338 downwards.
TTTTTCTTTATCCCTTAGAGAGATCCTTTAGTCTCCGCTTATTTTCTCCCGTCGCGTGTTCCATCTTCTCGTTTTCCGCGTTCGTTTCAGAGCGATGGCCTTCACGCGCGTATTTTGTCCTGTTTCCTCTCGGCTCACCACTTTTTTTCGGTTGATCCAGAGCGTCGAATTGTCCGGCGCGCGAGCCACGTTTCACCGCTATGCGGGACAGCGTGAAATTTGAATGGAAAATTCGTGTTTTTGCTCCGCTGTCCGTCGCATCGGTGGGGTGCAAGTTCAGCCACAGAAGATTTACATACGCGTTTTTAGGCGTCACTCTGTTTCGCTATGGATCAGCTTATCAAACCGCGCGTCACCCGTCGCATTCATAATATATTCATTTCGATGTTGCTTTCTCGATTACCTCGTTGCATAGCGTATATACACACCGCTAATAGAATTATGCTCGATGTGATGTTTTACATAGTAAACAGTTGTTTTGCAAGAAGATTGAACATCAAATATGTGTCTTTTATTTTTGCCTCTTTCCCGAGCGTGCATTGCAATGGATCTGCTAATATGGTATTTAATCTGGAATGACAACGAGTTTCAATTTTCTCCTCGAAAGATTGACTAGAAATACTTGAGAATCGGCAAGTGGTAAATGATGTGTCAACAATTCTTGTGTCATTAACGACAGGCAATCAGGTGCAATCAGGTATACTAGAATAATTCCAAATTATGATGCCGTCGTGCAATACGATAATTTCGTAACCTCGTATAGTTAATTTGCTATGTGGCGTCTTGACTACACGGAAGATGACTGAACCACGTCGATTTACTCTCTTGTGCAACTCTACTGCTCTACCATTCGTTTCCTTAATTTTACAACTCGCGGAAACCAACAGAGATCTCCACAAAAAAGCTAACACGCTTCGCAAATAGAGTAATACAATTGATAAAAACGATACGACGATACGAGCAATAAAAATATGATGTGATTCACGGAAAAGTACGACGAAATTATGAAAGTTGATGGGGTAACTCGCAAATTTCGTAACCGTCTTGCAAACAGTATCGTTCGGGAGCTTCGCGACTTACGAGGACAAAGGACAACGTTCCTGAAGAGCTTCATAGTACCGTAAGTTTGGCAACTAACAATTTCTCCGTCGTGCACCCGACTGCAATAAGAATGATTCGCCGTTCTCTTTCTCCCTCGTTGAGATTCCGTGTTCATCGTTTGCCGATATTTCGAAAGTAAACTTCTGCGAAGCAGCGCCCGCAGAATCTAATGAGACTCCCCGCTTTCGCGCTTGGTTTTCTTTGCAGTTTTCCTTCCCTGTCGGATCTCCTATCGAAACTCGGCTTAAAGGTTGCCAACCCTAATCTTTCATGCTTTCCTAACTTCTATTTTATTCCCGTCACCGCGTAATTTTATCCGATTGGACACGACGTGTTAGGATAATGGAATTAAATTTATCATTAAGTTTTACCGATTAAACAAGGATTGTGAAATTATAGAACTGCGCTATCTCCGTCGCAGATTAATTCGACACAGTCGAAACTAAAATTGCGTTATCTGTGCAACAGATTAATTCGGCACGGTCGAAACTGAAATAATTTCCGTGAAAATAGGAGGACACTGCTCTGTGTATATAGTACTTTGAATATATGGAACTTGTTCCAACACCATTGATAATTAAATATTCGAAGAATAAATTATTCCGGGACTCATTGTGTTTCGCGGTCTCACACAGTAAACACTGATGAATGAAACATTGTTAAAGGAAAGAATTTCATCAAAGTGACTTGCGCTATTAGGAATTCAATTATGGACATTCACTTTCTTACCTGCTGCAAGTGAAGAATATGATATCGAGAACGTTTTCTAAGTTGAAGCTTCTGAAGCATCGGCACACGTACAGACGAAACGAATCTTAAATAAATCTTAAGTAAATTTTTCTTATTGGCGGAGGCACGCGCCACGAACGAGCAATTAAGTCCGACCACGGAGAGAATACCGTTTCAATTCCTTAAAGGAGTCCATCTTTTCGGCGCGTAGACGATCTTTTAATCCAAATTAATGCTTTTAGCGAAATTGCACGAAAGCCTGCAACGTGGCTGTCCTTTCCAGGTGCTCTTCTCTCTGCCTCATTCTCCTTTCTTTGTACCTCTCCTTGCTTCTTCCTTTTCCGTTCCGTTCTGTTTGTGTCCCGCGATCGATAATTTTATTCCACACCGTATTCTCCCTCGTTCACTCGCGGTTGACTGAATTTATCCAGTTCGCGAATTGACCTACTTCCCAGGGCCCAATTTCATCAGAAAAGAAAAGGAACTCTAAATCTTTTACTTCCACTAGCATCTATCGCGATCTATCGCGAACTCTATTAATAACGTTCTCTTCAATTCGTAGATTCCTTTACACAGTTTCACCATGTCTGAGGATCAACACGTGTTCGCGAAAAGCCATTGACTTTTCTGATATTTCTCCGCTATTTGTAACGCTGTATTCCACTATGCTTCTGTATCACGATACAGTCATAGACAGAACAGACGAAACTATCTGAACGTCAAAGCTTAGCTCAGTGCCAGCGGGTCCCGTTTCTACTATCTACGAAATGCCTGTAGGGTCGAAGTAAAATCTACAAGACAGATTTACTGATAAGTTAAATAACAGGATGAAAAGCCGTATCCGATTTCGCCTCATCCTCGAACCTTCTCCTTTTCCACTATATATTCCTTTCAGCCATCACGCAACAGCGATATCCTCGCGTGGAAAGGACAGAAATTGCGATCTTAGAATCGTTTCGTGCTCGATGCAACGCGACGGGATAGAGCGGAGATCGTTCTACAACCTTCGTCGTGCTTATCAGCGAGCCAGCAGCGACTCCAAAAGGAGTGGGACGAAGAATTCATTGAACTCTAACTGGCACTAGAATGGAGCGATTTAGCGCGGCCGCGTACACGGCCAGGCCGATCCAATGCGGTTGTAGTCGAAACGGGAGTACAGAGCAAGAAAGAGAAAGAGGGAGACCAGGCTGTCATTCCCTTCGATCAAGAGACCGTGCTTTCATCCAGCTCATTCCGGAGATCGTTCGTTTGGTCGTCCCTAATGCCAGAGCAATGACCTTGCAGCATTTCACCGTGCAAACTGCAATTCGTTCAGCCGTCTCTTTTCCTTTCTCGCTATCTAGGTATTACCCGTCTCTGTCTTTCTAGCCGGCTCACGGTACCCTCGCAGCTGGAGATACACTGCCACGGTCTCTTGTGCAATCTACAACCGCTGCAACGACCACTCGAGTGTGAACGCAACGGGGATCGGACTTGATCGTTTTAAAGATCGAGAGATGGACTTAAAGAGGATATGCCGGATTTGCTTCGCGGTGCGTTCGTTTCGGACTCGTCTTTCTGCGTAATTTATAATTATAAACTGCGATTGCGCCGACTCTTATTTTCATTTGACCCCATTGGAACAGTGGTTGGATCTCGATTTCTTTTTTTTAAATCATAATATTACATGGTTGAACTTTGTTCATCTAAATTTGTTGAGAAATTCATACGTGAAAGGTAAGGTTTCACTAATTTTTCTCATTACCCATGATTTTTCAGAGAATAGGAGTTTGCGTTCGGATAAAGAGACTCGATCGTCAGGAACGCCGAATACAGAAACTACTTGGTACACGATACATATACACAAATAAAGTTAAGAAGATTAAAATCTATCTTTTAGTTTGCTTCATATTTTCGAGACGAGCATGTAATAAACCACTTTCTCGCGTAATCGAACACCAAAATTGTTGGTGCTGGTTCTTCCGAGGAGGTTGTTCGTCGAGCAGATTTACATGGGAGAAAACAACCGAACAGATAATACGATTTGCCGGTGATGGTATCGCGTTTAATCAGGCCACGTGACAGGGAAACGTTTCTCGCGAGAACGAGGAACGCGTTCCTTCGCCTTATCCAGGCCGCTACAAGGAGAAGCCGCGTTTACCACGTTTCGACGTTTCATTTCGCGCGAGAGGCGAAATCGGTCGGTTATTTGCAGAACCGTGCAACTTGATGAATACGAATTCCAGGGGATCGCGAGCAATTTCCGCCGCGCACGGCAAAACAGAGATTGCGATTCCAACGTGAATCATCGAGCGTGAGCCGCGGTGCCGTAACTTATCGAACCACGTGCTACCGAGGAGCCGAGGATTGCATTCCAGCGAGTCGAGAGAGCTCGGATAGTTTTTGCTCGAGTCGGCTGGTTGAATAGGGTTGAACGCGGGATACCTGGCTGAGCGACGCGTCGTCGTATTCGCCAATCAAGCTTCTTGTCGTCGACCACGTTTCCTGGACTCGTCACCCTGTGGTGGAAAGCAGTGGACCGCGTCTCTGCCACGAGCCTGATTACGATAGCGATGGAGACAAAAAAGAACCGCGCGCTGGGTATCGGTTCGAAGGAGATAAAAAGCAGGCAGGGAAAACGAGAAGGGAGAAAACGAAGGGAGAATCGGTTTGCCAACGGGGAGCTCTTGCTGGCTGGCTGGCGAGAGGATTGGCTCTGGACGTTCTCCGACCCGATCCTTAACGAACCTTTAATGCCTAGACTGGCACGGTGACGAAGGGAGCTACGATGATCCCGTGGCCGCGCCGCCCGAAAGCGACACCGAATTCCCCGGCATTTAACCCGGTGCGTTAACCTTTCTGAAACCGAAGCAATTGCACTCATTGTCCGGGAACGATAGCTAACGGAGACGTAGGATAAAGTAAGGCGAAGGAAGAGGGGCGAAGAGTACGAGGATTCAACGAAGGGGCGACGAGAAGGAAAGGATAGGGAGACTTCTCGGCTCTCCGAGTTAGGCGGAATGAAAAGGGGCAGCAGGATGAGTGATTCAACGTTTAATTGGACGTGTAATTTTTTACTAGGCTGTCCGTTCCGTGCGGGACGCGAGTGTGGATGTAACGACGCGCAGGGTGTCAGGAAAGAAAGGACGCGAACCAAATGAGCAAAGGTAGGGATCATGCGCGACATTTTCCCCTTTGTATGGGTGCCGTTTTGTTCTACGTGGTCGCTGGGAATCCGCACCGTAGGTATGCGTGTCACGCGACACCCGTGGAAGGTTAACAAACACGGTCACCGCTAATTGACTTTTTAACCGCTAATTAAGCCCGCGACGAGCTCGACCGCACGAAGTCGTTGCGTCATTGCATGGAGGAGAACATTGCTGGAACGGCTTTCGACCGCGTACACTTTTCCACCGGGTTTCGAGTAACTGGGTCGGGCCTTCGAGTAACTGAAACTGTCCGTGTCGTTTGTCCCACGAAAGACAATGATACACACGGAGCCACTTTCACTGTTGTCGCGACTCTATAGCATCGAAATTGCCGCCTCTTATTTGGGACGACGATGTTCTTTCAAACTGAATTCGAAATTACGCATACACAAAAGAGTCGGTGGGCGCTGCTTCGAGCGATGCTCGAGGTGCCTCTGACTACGTCTCGTTACGGAATTAACGATGGCGTCATCGGCCCCTGGAGTCATAGCCGTCGATAAATATCGATGTCCGCCGGCAACTCGATCGTGGCCAATGACACGCAGCACTTTCGATCCGCGCGCGTACTTGAGAATGTGGGTTAATGGACGCGTCGATCCAGCCGTGCATCAAGCATTCGTTTTTCGGACAGAGAAAAAAAGTTCGCACGGTCCAGTTGCCTCAAGGCGAGCCAGCGGCCATCGCGACGCATCGCCGACGAACGCACAGGTGCACGCCGAGAATACGCGGAGCCACGGGACTGACCCCGTTAACGGGGCCCTCGGTGCGTGTACAGGCACTTGTAGACTGTTAGCAGCGTGGAATTAGCCGTGTTACGAAGGGAAATCGAGCGAGTGGCCTCTCTGCTGGCCGAAACTCTCATCATGACTGGACGAGCAGCAAATATTAAGATACGCAAAATATCTACCGTTACGCAAGACTTTTTACTCGAAACCAGACTGCCATGCATAATCAACTCCGCGTAAAGTAAATCTTTAAATCACGCGAACTTTAAATCTCCAAAGCGAAACTATATCGCGCATTTCTCACGTATTATAAATCTGACAGTTTCGTATTCAGAGATTTTACGACGGTCGAATGCTGACGATTGAACCCGTGCAGTCTGTCATTCGACGTAATGGAACGCAGAGAAGTGATTAATTAAGGTTCGTCGTCCCTAATTCGTCGTTGTCCGATTTACTGTGACCGCGAGGCGTTCCATACCGTGCGCTTTGCTTCAACGCGCTTAAACGGTCGATCCTGGGTGCTTCCTTCGGCCATATTACGTAATTAGCGTTTGGTTCGCTTGTGCGGGCGAGGTAAGAAATAACCTAAATGAAGTCTAGGGTGGCTCGACAAGCGGTGAGTCAGTCGATTCGTGGCGACCGTTTAACCTCGGGTCGCGTTGCCCGCAATCGTTACACCGAAAAAATAATTACGCTTACGCGTGCATGCCGCCCCCGCGTGCATAGCACGGATCTTTATCGTGGTAACGTGACACGCTCGCGACCTTTACTTTCGATGCCAGCTTCGTTCTTAATTGTTTCAATTCGGGTCGTTTTCCATCGAGAAGCCTCGGGCTGCACGTAATTCCGACAAAGCGCTACGTGATTCCGGACTGTGTTTTCACTTTACACAGCCGTTCCTTAATAATTGAACAGCTCTTAAACGCTGCCACGTTAAAGCGTTACCGATGGTCGGCACGTGGTACGGACTTCGAAATCGACGAACACATGCCGAGCGTAGTTAACGAGCGTTTCGGTCGAATCTAAATCATTTGGAATTCGACGATCGAAATATATTGAGGATACGATCAAAGTAACAGCGTGGATCTAAAATAGACAACCGTCAATTTTACTCGAAAGATCGACCCCTGCCATATGTATGAACATTTTGTACATTTGTCGCGATCTGACATCGCGTAAATTATGGCTGGTGGCTCTATCGTATGCTGAAATCACGGAAACTGTATACACCATCAGGGCAGAAACGAGTTCCATGGTGGTAGAGGACAGCCGTTATGGTCGAAGAGTTAGGGTAAGTGGTAAAATGAGATTCGCGTGTACATTTTTTCTTATCTGACGCGCAGGATGCGGAAGTAGACAAGAGGGTTTGAAGTAGCAGGGGTAGGACGAGCGGCCGAAGAGGCGTCGGTATATTCGCGTTCACAAAACCGTAAAATATTTCGGTCGAAGGGATATTCCGTTCATGGGTCCTCACTTTCGGTTCTGAAGAAAGGAAAAGTAAGTGGCTTGACCAAGACGGGAAAAGAAACGAGAGAGACAAGAATAAAATGGGAGATAGATAGAAGAAAGGACAACGCAAAGGACGGCAGAAAGAGCGAAACGATGGAGAGCGCGTTAGAACGAAACAAAGAAAAAGAGAACGTACAACGTGGGGGAAGAGAAAGAGAGAAAAAGAGGAAAGAGACAACGTCTGGAGAATACTGAATTGGCCGTAACATAAAGAAGCGGAAGGTACGAGAATGGCAACCCTCGTGAAGGGGAACCCATGATAACGTGCTTCGGATATAAGTACCGCGGGGAGTAGGAACGTAACTTCTTGTCCTTGCATGGCTGCGTAAGTGTACATTCTCGCAACTGCCCGCAAGAGTACGAACCACGGACAAGCCTCGTAGCACTACCAGAACGTTTCGTGTCCGCGTATTCGCGTTTCCGCGGCTGAAACTTTATCTTACTTTACGGCGAATCAAAAGCTCCGCTTTATCATCATCCTCGACCCCTATCTTTTATACAACGAGCTAACTTCGCCGACATTGTATCCAGACCGCAGAATACGCTGCTTCTTTTTCTTTTCTGGACGATGGTAACGAGTTATAAAAAGATTTTGTTCGTCCTTACTCTCTTTTCCTTTCGTTGTAAAATGCCGCTATCGTCTCGGTGGCTAGGTCGTTCGAGCAATCTTAACAAGAGTCGTGGTCTCTACTTAGCCAAATTAGATGTTCCGTCCCCGTGGGCACCGTTCTTCGTCTTCGTAATCGTCGTGTCGCGCGGAAGAGATAGAATCTACGCGTTAGAATTAGCGCTAGCTAATCGTGTTCGCGCGCGCCACCGCGTTCTTCGAGGCAGCTTGCATAAAAACGAACTGGGTAATGTTTGGATCCGGCGAGAGCTGAGAATCCCTGCAAGAACAGAGGCCATTCGACCCAACGGGACCTCGTTCCGGTGTACCGAGAGGCGCGTTCAGTCCCAATTTACGTGCGAGTGTTTACGGAGCAAGATGGCGCCAGGCTGCCACCCTTACGTGCATTAATGCCGCTCCGAGAGATAGTATGCGCACACCCCCGTCTTTCTAGACAATAGACGCGATACCGTGCCCGGCAACAATGCCCGGTATGCCACGACGACGTCTACAGGAAAAGAAGACTGTCGTTGTGCTCGTGGCCGAGAATGTCGAGATGGAAGGCGATGCGTTGAAAGGAAACAACGCGGCTGGTCGCCGATGACGAGAACGTTTTCGACGATCATCCCCCGGAATCACCTACGATTCACGCGCGTGAACGGGTCTTCCTTCCAACTTCATATCTTGCAATCACGCCGCTGGAATCTGACGTTTCCTGATACGGGTAGCCACCGGGATTTTTAGAGCATTTATCTCGACCCGTGATCTAAGTCGGTGAAATATGGAAGCGGAGAGTGGTTCCCAAGAACAAGGTTCGTCGATTGATGATGCTTAGTCGCGGGATGGATTACGCGTTGCATTCGTGGTGAATAATAGACCACGATGGTAAACGACGTACTTTCGAAAATTTTCGCATCCAAAAATAAAGCAAGGAAAATAATTTCGTGAAAGCTGGAATATCGTTTATAATATTACAAAACTGATCGTTAAAGAGACCGATCCGAGCGATACTTATACTTGTTTCGTAAAAGTCAAGTCATCGCGTAGAGAGTCGATTTCAGCGCATAATTGCCGTAGTTGAAGCTGAAAAAAAGTCGATTAAGCCATGGAGTGATTATACGCAGCAGGGATCTTCGTTACACATGCATGCCCGGCTGGATATAAATCGTGGCCAATAAGTCGTTGGCTGTCGCGCGTCAGTGTACATCCTCCGGTCACCATAATCCGTAGAATGGACTGCATAATTCATTCCCTCCGTCATTGGCAGACCTCGAAGTCCAATGACTCGTTATACCGCAGCGCACGAACTACGATGATCGAATGGTAATGCCGCTCACTCGCATACTTACGGTTAAGTTTGGCACGTAACTCGTCGTGGATGGCTGTTCAACGACGCCGATTGCAATTAGCTTGCCCGATTTGTCGTCCTTATTTCCATCAGTCGCGGCTACTACGGAATCTCACATTTTTCCCGTTAATTAAACCCGCCATGAGATTGACATTCGTCCGTAAGTGAAACCGATCGATGTCGCCTCGATCTTAAACTCGTTCTTAAAGCGTTTACCTTGTTGAAATCACGAGATCTCCGTAACATCGATGCATACAAGTTTAGGAGTATTAGTTGGTGCTCGCGTGTATCGAAATTACGAGCGCGTACAGCCACTTTTCGAGTGACGTTAATTCAATTTCCTGGGAAAATTGAAGCGGCGAGATAAAATCGTTCGGTTCGAAAGCACCGTAGTCGCGCTTTTGCACCCTGCTTTCGTGTCGACGCTGCTATGACATCGCGTTTACAGTCACGCGCTTGAAAGTTAACATAGAGGTCTAAGGGATTAGATTTATCGGTTAATCGATGTTGTAGTTTACATTGGTAATGGTAAGCATTAGGAAATAATTTTCTGCAATTAACCAAAGAATAATCGTATAACGGTTAGCATAATATTTTCCTAATGAATTAGTTAACCGTAATTACCAAAAATTTAGGGACATTAGTCCAATCTCGTGATTAAGTTTCATAAATCTATCTTTTCTTATCGATATATCATACCTTTTCCAACTGTCATCTACGTGTTGCGATGTTCATTTTGTGACCTAGCGTTGCCTCCATTTTTCGCCAAGATACAGGACATTCAATCCATCCTCCGTCACCTCGTCCGCGTGGTTACAATTTCTTTCAGCCTATCCGTTACGTATCTCATCCTTCTTCCTCGCGTTTATTGCCACTCTATTCTTGCCAGACGCGCTACATCCGAAGAGCAAATACAATTTTATAGTCGATAACATGGCTGCTTGTATTTTACGATCGATTCACGACAGGGATTACGCGTCTTTCCGAGCATACATATCGGTATTATCGGAGCTGGTGTTCGACGTTTCCTAGCTTCATCCGCGAAATATAATATGCATTACTTAGGTAACGTATCTCAGTGCGAGTACACATCGGACCTAGCAGACTCTTTTCAGTCGCCGAATCTCTTATTCAACCGTAGCTGCAATTTTCTCAAACAGTCAATACTGCCACTGCCAATCTTCGCGCGGTGTTTACCTTTAATCTCGCTCGAGGCATGCGAACAGGTCTCGAGACGCGGGCCGGATACGAAACGACGCGAACGAAATTCGAAATTTCGCATATACATTCGCGACAGTGACACGCCACTTCCTGGAATAATTTCGAAACTCGCACAAGCGACGCTGAGATTGAAAGCTCGAAACGCCCGGGAAACATTGCTCTTGTCGAGAATCGAAATCCTTTCAACGATACGTCTATTCCGGTTCCTTTTTTTTTCTACTTTTTCTACGTACACTGTTCGTTGCCCATTTCCTCTTCGTTCCTTTTCATTCGGAATCATTCTTTCATTTTGTTCAGAGAAATCGTTAGGTCGGTCTCGAAAATGCTCGCTAGATATGCGAATGGATATGATGTGCATCACATCCGGGATACGTATCCACGTGCTCGCGTACAACGTATCCGCACGAAGAAGAATTCGCGTGCGCTGGGCGAGTACGCGCGTAAGTGTGTACGTGAATGCGTGTGTACATTGCGGCTTGGTACAACACACATCAGTGCGGTACGGCATCCTCGAGGGTGCTTCCCTCGAGGATCGGAATGCTTTGCCGCCCCCCGCGACCTCCCTCCGGCTTCTGCAACCCTTCTCCGCAGCATCTCGCCAGAAAATCCAAACATTCTTTCGGGTTTATCAACTTTGCCTTTAATTCACGAGATTCCAGCCAGAGAAGAGTCAGCCAAAACCAGCTTACCGTCCTAAGAGGCCACGAGTTGTGGCCGAGAAGCAGGGACGAACAAGGCCAGACCGCTGTGTAAATATTGCTTTATAATAAACGAGGGATTGCGTACTAAGAGAATACAGAGTATGTATATACGTTCGGTATTCTTAGAAAATTATCGCGGTCGCTCTAATAATCCTTCCCGAGTTACTATACTCGTGTCCTCTTCTTTCTCTCAGCTTCGGTAATTCTCTAGTTCGATGGGCTTACGTGGAAATACGCGGGCGAAATCCGTTAAGTGGCCTCGCGATATTAAAAAACTGTGGCTCGTTAAAAAATACTTAACTCAGTGGAAATTGCAGTTCGCGGCAAGTTCCGCGGGAACGATCGACGGGTTCGATGGAAAGGGAATCTGCCTAACGACATCAGAGCATTAATTTCATGGGTTCTACCATGGTGGTCTGTATTTTAAAAGTCGTTATTACGTAACAGCGCACCAGCGCACTCGCGGTTGTGAAATCCTTATTGATGGTCTCCTTTCCGCTTTCCCATTTTTCTTTAATATCTTTTGATTTTTGATTTTTAATTTCCTCGCTTTCACATTCTTCATATACTTTTTCTTCTCTTTCCTGTCTTAACGAAAATATTCAGCGGCGTGCAACTCGAGAAACAACGCGCCGCCGCGCCGCTCCGTTCTCCTATTATCCTTATTATCGGTTTCAAGTGAAACAAAGTTCGTGAACTTGGAAATCCAGGTTGTCGACTTCGTTCCGCTTTATCTGCACCAACCAAACGACCGCCTAACCCAACTTACCAATTCTCGACATCCTAATCTTACCGGGATACCAGTGGCTAACGTACTTTCCGACCCGATAAAGACCGCATCCTCCACGAGATAAAGAGCCTCCGCCATCCGTCAGCCTGTGTTCGTACGCGATGTTGCCTTAAAAAACGTTTCACGTTTCGATGAATATCCCTTCGAGCAGATCTCGTCACGAATCTCTCTTTTCCTTCACGTCTAATACTTTCTCCTTCCATCTCTCGCGCTCTGGTTTCTTCTCGTTTCGTCTCGACGCTGGAACGAATGCGGGATCCGCAACGAATGTTCATCGATCTTCAACGGTCTTTATGAGATTCCGCGCTCGAGAAATAAATGAGAGAGGTCTGAGAGCGAGAGAGCGCTTTTAAGCGTCGCGAGCGACTGTCTGGAGCAATCGGTGGTCGCGAGCTACGTTTTCTAGCTTCCAGACGAAGAACTTTCGCCGCTTATCTGCTATTCACAGCCACTTCGTTCGAATTATCTCGCGTCGAGGACTGAGGCGATTCTCGAGGATGTCCGTTTTGCCTACTGCCCTCGCGTAAATCGTCGTTATTACATTAAATATCCTAGACGTGGTGTCCACCAGAGATTTACGCCTTCAATAAAATTTTCAATAATACTATTTACAGTATCCATTTTCGATCGTTGTTCCTTCCGAGCGATGAACGCACAACGATTGACGTTCAGATGAAATATATGGTTTGGAACGTTCAAGGGATTAATTTTACGCAGAAGAGGTTTATTATTTTTCACGACCATGATTCGGAGTTTTGCAAGGCGAAGGGTTTAGACCCTCAGAAGCAGGGAGCCTGCATGTCTGTGACACGCTTGTCGCGTGTTGTATTGATTGAATTAATTAAGTGGTCTGAGTGGGAAGAGGAACCCTACATAGATTTCCCATCGAGTACTATGTAAGCTTGTACGTGGATAAGAGAGCTGGATGAACGGACGGATGGAAACGGATTGACACGAAGTAGCCGAACATTTTTTAAGAGATCATAAGAACGAACGAATCTGAAAGATGGAGGCGAAGAAGGGCAGAGAAAAGGAGATCGGCCGCAGAATATGACAGGCTCGCGAAAGTAGGCTTCCTCGTTCCGTGTAGCGACAAATGTGTGCTAGCAGGATCAATTGAACGTCTTGCGGGATGTGGCTTAGGACATAATGGGAAATCGATATCATCTTGAAAATGTGTCCATTCGGACGGATACAAGTTCGCTACATTTTGAAAGGAAAAATGGAACGAAACGCTATTCAAGGGAATTCCGAATTATATTTACTAATTTTATATTTGTTGATGATTTGAATAGCTCGAAAAGATATTTCGTTTTCTCTTTTCTCTTGTGTTAAATGCTAGAGTGAACAATTTATTGGCATCATACACCGTTTCAAACTATTAAACGATCAGGGACACAGAAAGCGACGAGCGTTGAGTACAGCACTACTGCGAGTTACACTTATATTCCTGAAACTTTACGAGGAATGAAAGAGACATTTCTTGGCAAACCACCAAGAAAAATATCCACCGAAGAAGCGCGTGTGGAGCTTTTATGACGGCGTGGAATATGGATGAATACTCTCTTACTGAAAGGGGCCGCTCTTCAAACAGAAAAATTATCGGCATTACGATTCTCCTGGGTTACTAATAGACTCACGATTCAACTTGACATCGCGACCTCGCTTTCAAATAGTATCTTGCAGAGAAATTTAACGAAACTTGATATACTATTCGTTCATACTTCTCTCCTCTTTGCTATAATTTAATACCATAATTATTACAATATATATTCAAAATTGTTTGAAAACTAAAAAGAAATATTTTTTGCGTACATATTATAAAATGATTTATTCCGAATGGAAGAACCCGATGCGGAAAATACACGAATGGATAAAGATACGAACGTAGCAATAAGAATATTTTCAACATTGCTCGGCTCGCCACCAACTCATAATACGAGCCAGTGAGGCTAAAGCCTGGCGAAACATTCGATGTAGAAAATATCGGGATTGCGATCTTCGTGCCTTGTTACGTATAGCACCAGGTCCGAACGGGGATGAATTTAATGCTCGCCCCATCACCGCCTTGCCCGGAGTCAAATCCCGAGCACCAGAGGTCCAACAGGATTATCGTAATGGTTCGCTAAGGTTCGGCGCCGGCTTTCGACCTTTGCTGCCGTTCAAAATCCTGAAACGGCTTGGCCCACGAGTTTCACGTAGTGAACTCTCCACGTGAACTATCAGGTACAAAAGCGGAGACAGTCCTTCGGTTATCAAAGTTATGCACATATATATAAGTTATATGTATATACATATATAGAATGTGAAGAAGCAGCTATGCGCCAGTTACGAAATTATTCTACGGCACGACGGAGCTATTTCCTACGTTTTCCATGTGTTACGATTTCGTTTTAGAGAGCTCTACTCGTAACGGAAGGAAATTAGTTCGAGGCGACTTTCGCCTGACAAGGATAATTATAAATACCATTAGTGTACTATGTAACAGTAATTTTACGACGTCACTTTGCATTTGAGTAAGAGCGGTAATAGCGTATAATGAGGAAATAATGGCACCGCGATTAGGATTTTATTTCGCTTAGTAGAGTTCCATTATCGATGCGATTGAAGTGAAACGATCGGTCGCTGTTTATGGAAATTTTTCGAAGTCTTGTATGATGACTTGTTGAAAAATTCACCGCGATGCTATTCAAATTATACACAATTAACAGAGAACAAGCTTCCATATAACGTATCGCGGAGTTTCCGCAACGAGGATAACAATTCCCATGTTTAACGTCCTCTGGTAGCTGGTGGAAACATTTATCCGTTCGCTTTCACGCTGGGCCAGGTATAGTTTTTCTCTCGTCAGCTTCATTATCTCCGCGAGACACGTTTTCCGCCCGATGCAATGAGATTGCCGGATATAGAAGACAAGAGGAAGCTAAGGAAGATGCAGGGAAGAAAAGGACTCAGCTCGTCGGCTTCTGTTTCTACCATGGAACGGGACAAACTGGAGGAACGGCAGGTCAGGTCGTAGCAAACTCGTTCTTCTGACTCCCTTTCTCCGGTTGCTTCCCTTTCAGTTGCACCACCACCGTCATTTCTTCCTCCTTTCTTTCTCGCTTTGAATTTTCTTTCTCTACTTTCGTTTCTTTATTTCTTCTCCCGCTGCAGTCTCCTGTCTCCAGTTAACGTCGCGAGTCACGTCGCGTCGTGTCGAGAAGGGTTTTGCGAGCCACCGGATGACTGCCGGCGGGTGATACGTCGCTTTCTCGCGTGACGTCACCCCCCATCGCGAAAGAAAAGAAGCTGATAGTGTTGGTGGCGTTGTAGAGGAGCAGAGACAGGAAGAACAAGCGGCGGTCGGATGAAGGGTGGTAGGGTCACCGCCGCGAAAAGCTCCCTTAGATACGCCAGAGGGGTTGAGCGTTACAAATGACCGCGGTGCTATGCATATCCAACAAGACTCGAAGTACGACGACCGGCAGAGTAGACCCACCCCCACAGTTGAGAAACATCTCTCGTTCTCTAATATGTCACTGACGAACTTCCTGTTCCTTCTTACGGCTCTGTTCCTTTTCCCGCATCTCTACCTCTCCTTCTATTCTCCAGTGTACTTAATGGTCGCGACAAGCACCATTATTGGAAAATTTGTTTTCGTCGTCTCATGAAATTACAAGAAACTTCAACCAGGTCGCGTTTCGCTCGTCGGAAATTCTCGTTTAAGCACGTGCTACCTTAATTTCGGACGGTAGTTCTTTCTGTGCAGAAACTTTGATCGTCGTATCGACGAGAAGCGATTAAAATCACGGGCGCGTTCGTCGAGTTATTAAAATCCTAGCCGCTTTGTGAAACGTCCGTATCTGGTGCGTTGCTCTCCGCCAACCTTTTATGCGCTTGTACACTCTTTTTGGATACTTGCGCGAAAATCGGACCTGAAAGGAATTTTTACATAAATTTGTAAACGACAGGGAAAAGCAGAAAGAAACGAAACTGTATGAAATTCGAGGCCTTATACGATGCATCTCGCAAATCCTCGTTTCAGTCTGGCAACATCCCTTATTGTTCTTTATAGGACGCTTCTTTTGCGCCATAGACGCGACGAAATGGATTACGGCGACGGATAAAAGCTACACGCCGATAATTCCTGATCAACGCGTTCCGCTTTAAGATTTATCAGTCGACCGCCTATTTCGCGTAACGTGAAAATAAATGGAGACGATTTCCCTGGTATACCGTGGACGGATCTCGTCGCACCCCAAAACCTGTTGATACGTCGCTGAATGGCATGTATAGGAGAACAAATATACGGAAAGTGGCATTGCAATTGTGACCGTGCTTTATACACGGACGGCTGTGATCGTTCGCGGCTGTTTTTTTCCATCTTCACGCGTTCCGTGCCTCTCGTATCCAATGGCGGCTACAAAAAGCACAAAAGAGCAAAATATAGAAGGGGTGACGTGCCAGCGAGGAGAAAAGAATCGCAGAATCCGGCACAGAGGCAGAGAGAACGCTTATATACGATGGAGAGAGACGAATAAGTGGCAGGCAAAGGAAGAGGGCTAATTCCTACAGAGAGATGGAAACGGGGTTGAAGAGGATGCGGAGGGATGAAGGAAACATGGAACGGAAAACGTAATGCGTTGACCTTCGTAAGAAGGAAAGTCAGGGAGGAAAACATGGAAGGCGATCACGTTTGCATGTAAATGCCCCGCGCAGCGCGGTAAATGTTTCTGCACGATAAAAGTCCTGTAGCAACGCGGCAGCCATAGCGCGAATTTACGTATTCCTCCGCTACCCCCGCCAACCCTTCTGCCTCCAGGATGTTCTGCTTATACGGTCGCTAAGTGTCTGCAGATATATGTATATGAAGGGGGCCAGGCGAGTAGGTACGAGGCACTTCGGTGCATCCGAATTATTAAGAGCCCCTAAGCCACTCTTACCACCCTCCTATACTCTCTGCCCTCGGCCCACATTCTGCATCCCGTCGGTTACATTATCAAAGACGAAACTTGTATATACTTACCCATATCTGTACAGGTATCTATTACGAGTCTTTAAAACTACCTTTCTCGCTATGTACCTATATTACGTTGCATTTATTTTATTTTCCGTATCTATCGATACGGATTATTGTTCAACTTCGTGAAGATTAACGAAAACCGTGTACAGTACAACTTTTGGTATATACACCACTTCGTAAATTATACCAGAGCATTATACGGGATCACTTTGTTCGAAAGGACAATTTACAAGGATGATGTATGGGAAATAGATGTTTCGTAAAGGAGGTTACCGAGACAAATCGCTATCCTAGTTCCGTGTGGTTTTAGCCGGTTCGCGTTAATTTCTCTGGCTAGGAAAATCCTAATTAATGGGGGTGCATTACAAGGTAGGGGGTTGTTCTCATACGCTGGAACGGAGTTCAGGAGGGTTGAGAATTGGGCCAGATTGGTCGAGATTCGCCGAAGGAGAAAGGAACGAGCTGCTGGATGCTGTATAGTGGTACAAGAGGAGAATGCGGAGGTGAGGGGAGAGTACCAACTAATCGGGTAATTTTTCCGGCATCAGTCGGTGAATATCAACGCCGCCGTTGAGCCCCTGTGGCGTTAAGAACGACAAACGATCGCCGATCCATCTGGCTCAACGCGACTCCGTAGCATCAGCCACTCACTCCCCGCCCTGTCTCTCCTTCTGAACCTGTCCTTTCCCCCCGGGGGCTTCCAGCCTTCGAATCCCTTCTTCAACTTAGCGGAACGATCGCGTTCAACCCACCCCTCGAGGCGCGTTCTTCGAGTACGGAACTTGCACACGCACACACGCGTCACAGGAAGCCGATCGGGACAGAAACGACACGTGGGATAACCGTTTCTCACCCCTCGAAGAGATCCTTCCTGAAGCGTGTCGAGATAATTGCTAGTCAGAGGGTGCACGAGCACGCGTGCTTGAACCTGCTGAAGGGAGCATTGTTGTAATCGAAAAGCAAGTAGATAGCATTGGCGGAGTTCAATTGGCCGGAAAATGTAGGTCTAGAAAATTGTCGCGGCATTTTCGTTCTGCGATTCTTTTTTTGTTTGCGACTTCCCCCCGATGAACCGGCGACGCCTGTGCCGTTTCCCTTCTTTCGTTTGCGCGCTGTTAGCGTCAGCGTCCGCGAGTTTAATCTCCGGCGAAACGGATTCCACTATCGGAAGAACCACTGTCGCCCGAGTAGATCCCGAGGCGATGGGACGTGGACGTTATCAAGTGAATTGCAACATGGGAAAAGTTCGAGCACCTGCGAACAAGAGAAAATCGTGTCACCAAAGAAAAGAGTAACCGCATCTACCGTGCGGTTAACCGGAAACGGAAAAGGTCAAATCGCTTCTGCGGGCAAGCTCGGTTGGTCGACGAAGAACCGCGATAATTGGAACAAAGAGACTTAGTTCCAAGGGCCAGAACGGAACCCCATTCCCGCTCTGTGCTCTCTATTCGACCTCTTTGCTATCCTCCATTCATTTCTCTTTTTCCTTCCACCGTTTCCTCTCTCACTGCCAGCGATAAAGTTTAACTCTTTCGAACTCTGTTAGAGCGGTACACTACTTCCGGTGCGCCAGGAAAAATTCCCTTTATCTCGTACCTCATTTTTTCTCTTTGCTTCGCACTCATTTCGACTTCCTCGTTTCTATGTCTTTTTGCCACGATCGTAAACCTACCTTGACAGTATACGTCACGGTTTTCTTCATGACAGATACATGTTCATTCAGACAACAGTATTCCGTTAATAAAACTAAAACTAAAATTATATATGTGAATCAATTACGTATTTACGACACGAATCTTATTACGATATATTCAATCGTTCGAATCGTTCTTAACCCTAGTTGCTCCCAGAAGATGTCCAATCATCGTCCACGTGTACCAAACGACCGATGAATCATCTTCGAGTCGTCCGTGTCGATCGTTAAACATCGATCCTTCTGCATCAGAACGACTATAAATGAGAGTCACGCCGCAAAGATGTACCGTCATTCTATTGTTGCCAATGATGCTGCTCCTATACCGCGTACATCGACTTAACCCCACGACCATGGTTCGCCATTTACATAATGGACATCGAAAACAGCGTAATTTCTACCATTCGTGCGTCTTGTATTAAACGGTATAAGAAAGACAAGTGCAGCCGAATGAGAACACAACTGCGGACAATGTTTTCCCAAGGAGGAAACCTCCGGTTTCCTTGCTAAACCTGTTGTTCAGAGTTTCCTTCGGCGCCCTCTAAATGTCGTTCAATCACTGTCCGTAGAATACCTATTTCGCGACTAAATGAAGTTAGGCTCTTCCTTCTTGTGTTTTTTCCCCGTCGGATGTAGCTTGTCTCAATCGCAAGGGAGAAACCGCGAAGTGGCACAAGGAGAAGCAGCATCGGGGAAGGATAGATATAGGTGGCTCGAAACACGTCAGCCAGGGGCTGTACGGCGTGATCGGTGTTATTTCAACGTGGACCGAGGAGAATTCTCGGCAAGAGGGGAGTATCGCACGAGGTAGAACAAGGAGGGAATATAAGGCGGAAGCAATATTGCTTCATGTGGTTGGGAACTCGTTTCGTCCATTAAAGCGCGGTTTCTTGCAGGCCTGTTTTTTACCCTTGAAAGGATCAACGAAGCTCTAGCCGACTCTTGGCCCCGACAGATCGTCGAAATATACATGAGAAACACAGCGTAGATATACGTCTAACGGAGCTTGTCTGTATATCGCCCTGGGATACTCACAGTGACTCAGTCGTGCAAGTCACCCTCCTCCGGACAAAAGCCTAAGTGAAATTTCGTGCCTTCGCCTTTCTCTCTCTCTCTCTCTCTCTCTCTCTCTCCTCCTACCCGTTTCCGTGCTTGCTGCACACACCCGCTCCTCCTTGTCTGCGCGACAAATCGAAATAAAGGATTTTCCTGGCTTCGCGAAACATCTTAAGTGTAGCTGTTTCAAAATTTTCGTGCCCGTGTTCTCCGATGAGGAGAAATCTTGGCACGATGTCCTGCCGGTCGTGTCGAGGTTTCGACAAAAACGTCTAAAATACGAGCCGGAAATCTGTTTGAGAAATTAATGCTCAGGATACTTAGACGTACATATTTCTCGTGGCGTTTACGATGGAATACTCTCAAGATAATCAATGAAGTATTTCTGCGGAGTGGAGTTAAAATAAAAATCCAAGAACGATAGATTATCGGGTAAAAGTAGAACAGACTGGTTCGTAACTATGGTAAAATCTTGTGTTCGCCGAGAGGGTGAAAGAATGTTGAAAGGAAGTTAAAAGGAAATTGTAATAGTTGGGGGTTTAGGGTAGTTATTCGAAAATAACAATAGAAAAAAAGCAAGGGAAAAGCATTTCCTATTAATTAGGTGGCAAGTGACTTTTTGAGCAGCTGTTTGCTAGAGATTTAACCTTTAGCTACGGGTATAAATGGTCCTGAAATACCATGGGTGTATTGCCGGTGAAAAACCGAGCACGTCCTGCGTGACGAAGGCTTTTGCGGTAGGCGGAGTGTGTACCTACGCGTGCCACGACTCGAATAAAGGGGATAAGGTTCGAGGCTAGGAATATCGCTGATATATTGCATGAACTCCATATCTTCGTATTAACGCACACAAAAATGGACAGCCCTCGTTTTTCACGAGTAATAACCAAATACTGTATCTGAACTAGTCATAAAGCTACGTTTATCATACTGACGTCTATGTATCTTGCGCACTCTAACCGAGTAGAAAATTTGAATTACGCACCAAAAATTTCACTGTTTAAAAGTATTACATTTAGATATACTTCTTTATCGCTTCCGTTTTTATGGATACAGCGAAAGACATTTAAAGATGGTCCAAGAGTTAGGTCCTTCATCTTTCGTTCGACTTTCTTGGCGCTAATCCCTCCATAATGTCATAGTTCTCGAAGCTGTTCCGGAAAAGGATCACAGGTCGTGTATACGTGAACCAAGGCTCTGACAAATGTTATCTGATTTTAATGGAGACAAGTTTTCGGAGGCTGAACAGTGCAGGAAGGTTGTAGCCGGGGAATAAATCCCTGGTACGAGAGTGATTTTAATTCGATTCTAACGTGCACAGGTTATCAGGTGCAGGGGTTACAGAAGGGTGGTTTTTTGTTGCGTTGAAATCTCGAACCCTAAACCGAGGGGACCGATGAGATAGGGAATTTGTCGGGAGTTATGCAAAAGACAGGGTTGTTCGTTATGCATAAAAGGAGGTTTACGACGCAAACTTAACAAGTAAGACGATTAAGTTGGATTAACTTTTTTAATTATTAAAACGACTTTTGTGGTATCTACCATAATAGCTAATGCTTAATCGGTTCTTGCTTGAAAATATTATAAACCCGTCATTTGCACGATGAAGACTAACATTTCTTCGTACGTTTACATAACTGTAAATCGAATAATTCGAGGATTTCGCATTCGTTGATCAAGAAAAATGGCACTATTAAATATTTGGAATAATTAACTTAATTGTACTTAAAATTCAAATTACACGTGTACACGTACTTTCAGCGTTAATATTTTCCTGGAATTTACGAAACGTACGGTCACTCCGCCATCGCGACTCGTTAGTTTAAATTAATATTACAACGTATAATATTTGCTCTACGTAACCCTAATTACTCATATTCGTTTGGGGAATAAATTTCTCTTGATTATTCCATTGCGTTCACTTTTGTAACTGTGAATTTCGTCAAGTTTTCTCGAGATGTGTGGAGCACAGTCGAATCCTGAAAGCATCGTCCTAGATAGCACGATTTTGCGGTTCACGACGACCAGCTTGCTTCCTCAGGCTTTAATGGACCACTGGGACGATGTCACGAGGGCAGGAT
Organism: Bombus affinis; assembly: GCF_024516045.1. NCBI lineage: Eukaryota > Metazoa > Arthropoda > Insecta > Hymenoptera > Apidae > Bombus > Bombus affinis. The sequence continues at coordinate 8,066,584 of NC_066344.1, read as the reverse complement.
GCACACCCTCGAGGAATGACATGAAATCGCGGTTAACCAGTCGATTTTGCACATACGCTAGCTGCTGAAGGCGAAAATTCGATTCTTCCTTAGGCGCCATTAGATCTTAGGCGAACGTGCAAGCACGTTAAAGTTCATCAATCGATGAAAATTGAACAAGGCGAAATAAAACGATTATATTCTTTCGGGAAGCACTCTGGTGGGAACCACTAATGCGTCAAAGCGGTTGTAAATTTTAACTCTTAACGAGGATCCTCTTCACTAGGAGAAAAGAAATTTAACGTATTACGATTTTCGACCATAATGTGACTCATACATAATTCGGGGGAATGTGAATTGTAAAGTTCCTTAATTTCGTCGAAACCCTCGACGCATTTTTACGAGTGTGTGTTGAGGAGACTTCGGCCGATCACCCTGTGTCAGAGCACCACAAGGAGAAAGAAGAATCTTAAATCGGCGTTTTTGTCCCACTTACGTCGTCTGATATGAGAACATGGGGGTCATTCTCGTTATGCTGGCTCCCTTATGCCGTCTGTGTTTTATTATATATAATTTTATCCAGTTACCTTCCGTGGCGACAATAAAAATTTCTTACACTCAGTCGTGTCGTAGAACAAACGTAACTGGAAGTTACACCATTTTCGCATTGCAATTTCAGGCTCGTTTCGTTGGAATAGTTTTTACTAGTTCTCTTGCTTCAATGCAACGGGGACTCAGGTACTGACGTGTCAGTACTTTGAATCGCAATAAGTACACAAAGCAAGTATGGTTTAGGGTCAGAGCTGTAATTCCCGTGGAAAGTTCTGTCAAGTCAAATATGCTGCTAGCCGGCAACTAAATACGCGGTGACGATATCAAACAGTGGAAGCTACGTGGCTTTCGTGTGCACGCGTGCCTCCTCATTAGTAGGCGGACTTTCCCGCGTTCCACCGTATTTCGAAAGCGCTCGTGAAAATTTATTTCGATAGGAGCGGGATATTCGCGGCACGTCGTAATTTACGACGACAGACTTCTCTTCTCCGCGTGCACCAACCGAAACTGATCTATCGAGCACACAGATGGGTATAGACAAAATGAACGTTCAAGATGTTTAACGATCGGACAGGTGCGTTCTTTATTGTTCAATGAACTTTCACGAACGCTACCGAAAGAGATCATTAGCGCTAGCGATACGCATGGTCATGTGTCCTCGTCCCATAAATTCCAAGCTTCAAGGATGCGAGCGGCCAAGCTAGTCGGCGAGGGTCGTTCAAAGAATAACAGTTGACACGAATAGTTGCGATGCGGTGTGCGAGTGTTGCAGCCTTTGCCGTGGAATTATGCAACACGAACATTACGTCATACTTACGGTGTTCCTTGCGCTCTGTACACGATCGTGAAAATCGTGAGCGAGCAAAGAAAACGTACTGTCGAGAGCCGAATGTTGCCGCCACGACGGCCGTGTGGTTCACCTTGGACCGCTGGCGGGCAGAAACGCGAGAGGAAGCGTTACGAGCGAAACGTAACTCGGGATAATTGCATTCTGGACAAATGTAACTAACGTTATAATGTAAATTAATGTTTCGTTCGTGAAAGGAGAAAGGAAGGAATTAGAGGAATTTTTCGTTAATTCTTTATACATGTAATTGTACGATTACTTTAAGCGAGCAAATACAATACGGTATAATAAAGCAACAACAACAGTGAGCCAAGCTGAAACGTTTTGCGCGATAACGCAGAGGATACAGAAGTCCGTTGCTTTCTCGGCTATTGCACCCTGGTGACAACAGCCGGAAAGAGGGTTAACGATCAGGTCATTGTATTCGTGGATGGCCTTCTTAGTGGTGTTTGATCCGTTGATCAAAAAAGCTCGTAACAAGCAAATGCTCCTATATACGTGCTTTGACAAAACGACGCTGAAGGGATTAACAGTCGTTACAATTCTATGTAAATTATCATCGGAAATAGATTACGTGTGCGCGACTTCGGATCTTTCGCGAACGATACGATTCGTGATCGAGGCGCTTCTCGTGCCAAGCGAGAAAGAAACGACTCCCATCCGAACGAGAGAACGTTAAATTCGTCAGCGTGCACTCGCTATCTCATAATCGAGGAACGAACTCGGTATGATATACATATATTTTCTATATAGACGTAGCGAGAATAGAAGGAATAACTGCGAAGAAGAATGGAATTAGCGAGGGCGAAACAGACGATGTGGTCGTTTTGCACGCCGATGTTCACCAAACAACTGTTTTCCAGACTAACAAACGTTCTGTCGGTTTGCTCCATAACTAACAGCGAAAATCGACGATCCAATGCATCTCAGTGCACAAGAAAGCTTTCGAGAGCTGGGCTTGGATCCAACAACAACCACCATATTTATGGTGCCGGGCCGTCTTAACCCACTGAGAGAACTGAATGCATCCAAGAAACCGAGTCGAAGTTGAGAGGTTACGAGAGGTCAGACTCCAGTGCTACGTAACATTCAGAATCAATCAGGAGGATATTAACGTTATCTGAAAGTCAACGCGATCACTCTTCACAGTAGACTGATATTAATGCATTTTTTGCGCACCTTTCCTCCATTTCTTGTTGGTTTCCTTGCAAATATTTCCGGTTTGTTCTTGCTGAAAACGCATCGATGATGTTCGCGTACACGCGTTCTTTGTAAGAGGAATAACAACGTTGTTGCATCGTCAAAAATATATACGACTACAAAAGGGTGACACATAGAGAAAAAAAAGAGTCCTTTGGATCCGGTGGTCGTCCTCCCTGCGCTCCGGGGCGATAGCTCGACGAAGATAGCTCGAACGGAAACGAGGTACAGACTTGATAAGTGGAGCCGGTCTTCTAATTCCATTCGCCATAAATGCCGCTTACGTATCTAATCTAACATTCCCGAGCGTTATAGTAGCGTCTACAAAACAGCTTTTAACGAATGCGCAGAATCCATGAATCACGTACAGCGACATAACGCGTTCATCTCTCTCTCCACTTTCCGCTCTGAGCGCCCGTTGACTCACGACCGATTATTCATTTTCGAATAATTCTTTGCTCATAATCGATGTCTCATGTGTAAGAGTCGATCGAACAAGCCGCGAGAAATCGTGGCAAGCAAGAGATTCTAAGTGACTGTTTTCAAATACGTTTCCTCATAAAAGAGTAATAAATTTAATATGACGACGTACGTAGATTCGAGTTCGATGTCGAAATTAAGGAAAATATAATGAAGCCAGAAGTATATACGACGTATCTGACATCGTTTCTATGATTAGATTTAGTGGAAATAGCAATATTGTTCATACGCGTAAATTCCTAGATGTTAGTTGTAGATAAGATGACAATAACAGTTCGAAAATAGCTAAATGAATACAATGACATTAGGAATGACCATCAGGCTGAACTTCAGCCAGCCTATTCGAGTTTTGGCTCAAAGAACAGAGAGTGTAACTGACGCTGTAATTTACTACCACTCAAACAGAAACTAATCGTTTCTCGTGCCAATGCTATGCTATCGGGTTCCACTAAAAAGGATCAGTAATTACAGTTCGATACAAAAAGGAATCCGAGACATAACGATCCTTTATCAAAGTTGTCTATAAATTACCATTCATATATTAGTAAACTTAACTCATTATTCTAGGTATAGAATACTTATAAGAGTATAGCAATTGGAATGCGTGTATAATAGAAAGGAAAACAAAAAAAGGAATAACTTAATTTACGTTACCACGCACAAAGCAATTTCCTCTTAAAGACTTTTCTGCTGGAACCATAATACCGATCGTTTCGTTGTAGGATATTTTGTAAGAAAATGGCACGCGAGTCAAAGATAGGTGGATGCGAAAGAAAAGGCGATGTAAAAGGCAAGGGAAACGGCGTCGCGACGCCACCGAGCGGTGCTGCCACGACGCGAAGCGGTCGCCGGCCGTGATAACGCGTCGCCGGCACCGAGCGCGCGTTCGGTACAACTCGGCCGAGTTCGGCCCTCCTCGCGTACAGTTATGGCAAGGGAACGTCAGTCACTCTTCGGCGCTCGCGCGGAAGAGTCTGTACGCATTAGCCGTTGGGGATATCGTTGCTCCTTGCGGAGTGTTAAATATCTTGTAGGTGTTTCTTCGTTGTTCATCCCCAGCGACGTGTATCTAGCTCGTGATCGTTGTGACCGGCGCGATTGAATACGGTGACACGACGCCACGTCCGCAAGTGTCGCGGGAAAAAAGCCGGTAGGTGACGGCCGAGCCGCGTGTGTTCCTCGCCAAAGTGTATATGTACACGAGTTACCGGAGCAAAAAGAACGAGAGAGAAGGAAGGCCAGTGAATATAGAACGTCGACAGTGGTTAGCTCCAATTTCGCGTCGTAGCGAGAACGAAAGAAAGAGATAGAGTGGTAAAGAACAAGAAAGGAAAGAAGTAAGAGAGGAAAAGAAATCGACAGAGAGTATTGAACGATCGAAGCAAACGTATAACGAGTGAACAAGAGAGATAGATAGATAGATAGAGAGAGAGAGAGAGAGAGAGAGAGAGAGAGAGAGATTTTGGGAGTATAAAGTGAGAAGCCGAATGATTCGAACACATACCGGGTCGTGACTCGTGCCGGCGCTTTGACGTTTCGTCGTTCGTGGTTACAAGGTTCCTCGTCGTCACGTTCCACGTATGATGGATGCTGTCGCGCGTGTCTCGTGTACGCGACGTTATCAAGAACAGACAGAACGTCGATCTGCACAAGCAACGGCGTTGCAGTGAGTTATTTCCTTGGCTGCAGAGATCGTGCAGTGCGTCGCGTGCCGCTTTCTTTTCGACGACTGTACCAACGCAGCACAGCGCCGTGGTGGCAGCAACAGTAGAACGCCGGTAGTGCAATCAGATATTCCACTCGCTGAGTATACGAGCCAAAAGTGTTCGTTGGTGTTTGTGCGGGCGCGGAAAAAGGAAGCGATTAGCCGGTCTTCCCCTCGTCTTGACCACAGAAGTCATTTGTCTGTAAATCTCGCTTCTCTCGCTCCGTATCGGTCTCTGTCGGTCATCCTACTACGGTGACGTCGTAACCGTCGGTGCTTCTTCGATGATAAGCACGTGTGCGTGCCACTACCTGCTGCGTGTACGTGCGTGCGTTAGAATCGCGAGCCGCGTATCGGCGTGCAGTTAGTGACCGGGCACCATTACCATCTAAGTCCTCCGTATACGAGTATAGCAAATCAGAGTTTTGTTGTTTGTTTATATCTTCTTGTTGGTTTCGTTTGGTTCGAGGGAGTCGGTTTCTTTTTTTGTGCCGAAGCCAGTTACGAACGGATCACCGGCGTAACCATGGATATCCTGCCGAGTGGGAACATATTTAGGGAGTTGCAAGATATACACGACACCGGATACTTTTCGGCCCAGCCATCGCTCGAGGATCATTGGCAACAGGTAAGAATGCTTCTACATTTGAATTCATACCACCTCGTAAATTCGTTGTCCTGCCTTATAGATGTCAGTTACTACTTTCTCATTAAAAGAGAACGGAGTAATAAGTCAAAACCTAGCGTCTAGCGTTACATCGTACGAACAAGTTCAAACAGCGGCCGTGAATTTCGAACGCGAAAAGGCGCTTGTAACCTCGACCGCCATATTTGAATTTCTAACGGTCAACGTAGTAAGTAACGCGTGTCGTTGTCCATCGAGTTCACTGACGCACGTGAATTCAATTACACGCTAGATAACTTCGTCCGTTTCTTGTCCGTTTCTTGTCTGTATCTTTTACTACATTTGAAAATTTCAATAAATTCGTTCGTGAACAGTTATGTCGCCATCTTTTTTCGTAAAATTTGAATTTACGACTAATCTCCGAGAAGTTTGGTTTCTCTGGCCATTTTTTGGTCGGACTCCGTTTAAATCGATTATCGATATGCAGCGGGCTATTATGACGGGACGACCTTGAGCCGTGGTATTAGATCGGTGTGTACGTTCAGTGACGCGGCCGAGCGTACTATAGACGGCGCGTCCTGTTTGTTTACGAGTGTGCAATGACCTTCCAGTGGTCGGTGAAGGCAGGAGGGACGTACTTGTTCCCCATTCAATATCTCAGCCGGAGTACAACAGTTTCCTCGCTTCGTTAAAATAGTACGCGTGACGTCATTGGTAGCGCCGTAAGTTCGCGTTGCGTGTTGCTTTAACGGTTCGCTAACATCGCGATTCTCTGGAATTTCCAGCCTTTTTTTCTATCTTATTTTAGGTCACCGTCGTCGTACAGGTTGTTTTAAAATACACGTAAGAAAATAGAGAGAGCGAAGATTCCATTAGTATTGGCTATAACTGTTTTTCTTAACGAATAAAACCAAGTTCAATATATATATATCTAGCGGAAGGAGTTCAAGTATTCTAATAATTAAAGAACTATTTCATCAAACGCAAATATACTATCCGCGATATTTCTTGATCTGTAGTCCAACCAAACGACTTTTTATTGGTGAATTAAAATTCTAAAAATTTCCGTAATATACATTGACATTAGCTGAGCAATATATATGCATACTTTTTAACCTTTGCTTGATATTTCACACAAACTATACACATCTCTCTCTCTCTCTCTCTTTCTCTCTCTCTATCTATCTCTCTATCTATCTATCTATCTATGTATCTATTTATGTATCTATCTGTCTATCTATCTTTTTAATTAAATATCACGCATTTTAACCACAAAAATTCGTAATGTATTATTTCTTATCGAAATCGATGTGCTATTCGAGGAATTTTAAAAAAGTCAGCGAATCCTCCTTTCCTTTTATTTACCTTTCGTAATTTCGTACTTTTGATTTTATCTCTGGTCATTTAAGTAGTACATTTTAATTGTCGTTCTTTTAATTGCCGATGGCGTATTCGATGATTAGGTCGCGTGGTGAAATTTATGGCGAGGAAATCTCGGTTTGTCGCTTGGTACTCGACATTTGACCTGCGCAACATTGTTGGGTCGGGTCTAGTTTGGCGCGGTGCCTAATTGAACGTCTCGAAGGGTTTCCAACTGAAAACCGACCGGCACTTTAGTCGCTTTCTTCTCTTTCTCGTTAATTACCCGTACGATCGAGTGTTTTTATTATCGACCAAGAAATACGTCACGCTAGCTAGCTAGGAGCAAGCAATATCGTCCTGTTCCCGAGATCGGCCACAGCTCCCTCATCGGGTCCCCGTTGTCCTCCTCAATTACGATCTTTCTGATTGCATTAATTTACCTCGTGTCTAGTTCCTTTTACCGCGACTTTATTCGCCTCGCTGCTGAAATCGAATTTGTCGGAAGTGGCCACTATTTTAAATGGAATTTCTCCGGCTTTCTACACTCCGCGGTATCTCTCGTGTTTGGAGAGTAAGCGAAACGTCGGTCAAAGAAAGAAATACCATCTATTTAATCATGCTCAGTCTCTTGGTCTCTGACTCTATTTTTGCATCCGACAATACTCGAATAGCTTCGGAGTTATTTCGCGTATCTACTTTATCGAACGAACAGAGAATAGGATGCATGTAGATTAGTTCGTTGTTCCAGCAACTGATCTCATTACTCCTGGGCCGTGTGTTTGTTCTTTCTAAAACCGGATTCGCGAACCTCCGTCCTTGTGCTATACGTAACTACTAGCCGGTATAAAACTTGGTCTCATGGCGATATTTGCCGAAAGTAACGCTAGTTTTGTAACCAGCATCGGCACCGTTTTTACGAGGTACGCACTGATGTACATGGACAGCGTCATTCGATAGGCGAACAGATGGTTGGGTCACATCGACAACGCGACGGCGTTGGTCGCGTGACCGATAATGCGATTCGACAGGTGCTCTGTTGTATATTCTTGTATTCCCAACTTTACACGATCCAGTTTCGCCAGCAATTATTGTCGTTGGCGAGGAAGCGAGGCTCTGACGCGCGACGCCGTCAGAACTGATGTAACTTGGCCGAATTTTGGCGTGAACCAGACGACCAAGGAATTTCGCGAAATAGCGCGAGATAGACGATAATGCCCGTCTGTGCGAAAATTCGATCGCGTCGCACTCCGAGAAGCTCGTCTGCTCGTTACAAACTCAGTTATACATGGATATTTTTCTGATTCGTTGATTTCGAGTTTCCTCGTAATTAACGTAAATTGCTTGCTATTATTATAAATTGTTACAAGATATCCGCTGTGTCGAACAAACATCAGAAGACACAAAGACAAGAAATGTTTGGTAGTTTTCCATCGTGGAATTGGATTAAGAGATGAAACGCAACATCGATCAGTTGTTGGTATTTGAATACCGTTTTTAAGCGATAATTCCTAGAACGCTGCCAATTAATGTAGCTAATTACGATAATTGTCCAAGCCAACAATGATGAGCGGGGAAAAAAGGAATTGATGTTAAAAATAGCCAGTGTAAGGTGTCAAGCGACCTTGTTGAAGTTTCCTTTCATCTAACACCTGATGCAATTACTGAAATACATCCTACGTATCAAGTCACGATGAATTATTCATTCCCGATACGCTAAGCGGATCCTGAGGCCTCTAATATGCGTATGCTCGTTTATGAACCAACCAACCATTCTCCCTCCGCTTCTACTCGCGAAACGGAAAATATTTTTTCGTAAATAATTCAGCAGATTGAATAATTGATCGTTAGGCGGATCGCGTGCATTGCCGTGCGTACAAATATTTTCACTGCTGCAACATTGCTCTCGCTTCCTCGATTAATACGGGATACGATATTGTCATGCGTGAATCAAAATCGCGAATTAAAATTTCCTGCCGGATAGCAGTTGTGCTTGTAATATTTTCGATTGAATTTTGCCTCGTTTCGAATTGCCTTGATTCGATCTCGTTGTAAATCGCAATTGAACGTAACTTTTTCGCTCTCTCTTTCTCTCTTTTTTCTATATATGTACCTTTTCATTTCGCTGCCATGATACGCATCGAGTTGGTCACGTCGTCCGATATGCACCAACATCTATTGGTTTTTCCTCGTCTCGTACTCACTTGTTTACCGACGTGTACACAATATCGTCGCCTTCAAAACGATGTTGTGTTGCTAGTGAGCTTCGTGTTTTACGACACACGCGTGAAAGCTCGAACGATTCGCGCGAGAACCGCGGCGGACCGCGAGCCACAGAACTTTTGCTCGCATGAATTATACGCTCGTGACAGCCGCTGCGCGGCATCGGTGATATTTTTGTTTTCTCCTTATACATAGGTTGGAGCTTCCACTTCGTGTCGCGTATTACGACACACTCGACTCAACGCGATATTTTACGGCGTGTGTATCGGTACACGTACGTTTCACAATTCTGCCATGTGTCGTGTGCATTGCCGACGACAATCTCGCTCCGTTTCTCTTTTCCATTCCCTCCGCCCCGTTGATTCTGTTCCTCCTCGTCCTTTGGTCGCATTCGCTTATCTATCGAGAATTTCGTGAGAGTTTCTTTTGCACGACTTTCACCCGGACGTGTATCGCTTCCCTCGCGAGCTTCGAATTTTATAGACAAGCGCATAAATAACCGAGCGCTGCGCTGTAGCATTGCTGCACGTGCGAGATTGAAAATTTGTTGCATCTCCTCTCGAGTTATTGTGAACGTTGAATAGACGGAGGAACGTATCGAGGAAGATATTCGTGTAACTCTATGCGTCGCGTGCTTTGCTATGTGATAAACATTCCAGTGAATCATCGCGTTTGTCGTTTGCGCGATATATCTCCCTTACTTCAATAATTCTCCGTTGAAATGGAAGGAATCATTCTTGCCATTTTCTTGTTTTGCCGCATTTTATAGATGTATTTTCCAAGTTGGAAGGTATGCGGATGATTCATTATCTCTCTGAAATCACGAACGCACGATGCCGCTCGTAACGAGGAATACAGGACGCGCGTCCTCGTGTGTGATGTGTTTTTTAACAAGGCACGAGGACTCGGAACGCATGAAAATCAGTGAAATATTCGACATGCTTCGCAGGTGCACATTACAGGATCACACGGTAATACTGTAATGAGCAACGCTTCAGAAATTCATTAATTGTATATCTCATCGCGGCTTCTTCTTTTTTTACACAGCATTTAATACGGTTTCGATTTTTCCGGGCAGTCGGTAATTGCGAGAAACCTGAGGTGGTCGAGTCGCTTTCCCACTGGTTGTTCGCGATCCGTGTTTTCATCGTGAAAGCTCGAACGATAAGGTAGACGATGCGACCGTATCGAGACAACAAGGAAATAGCTCTGCATATTTATTTCCCGCTTATCGTCCGAGCGAAATTCAAAAACTGGGTACGCGCGTACACGGCTGTACATCCATATATACTTATATATTTTTTTTAAGTAGAAAGTACCGAAATCCCCGAACGAAATGGAACGATACGCGAGTCGGTTTCATCGGTAAACAGTAGATTTTCCAAACACGTTCCCGTTTGGATGAGGACCGGGAGTTTCGTAATATTTCGCACTCTTTCACCGTGATTTTCTCTTGATTCTTTCGGTGGCTCTCGTGCGCGCGATATATTCCCGAATGGATAGAGAAAAGAGCAAATCTCCGAGCGGCTTTAAACGGCACACGACTGAGTGACTTGACCGAGTGTCGGTGTATACCGATACTCCTCTTGCAGCGTCTCCTCTGTTCCGTTCCTCTTGTTGGCATTGAAATAAGAATATCCGAACGCACAAAGGCGTTTTGGGTGAATGGGCCTGACGTAACTCTTTTGTCTCGAACACGGGCCGTTGGTACGCGAGTCTGTCCCGTTCGTATTCCAACCCCACCGCCCCCGTTTCCACCCTCGATCTCTCTTTCCCCTCTCCCTCTCCCCTACCTTTAGGCCGCCGATGCGCGCAATGGGACGAGAAACAATGGTTTTCCCGGTACAATGGCTCGCAATGTGAGTGATGCGAAAGATGCCATTGTAGCCGTGGCTACGGAACGTGGCATTGTTAACCTTCGATGGCGCAACCTTCTTTCCTAACCACGCTAGCTGCTGCGTTTTCTTCGAACCCGGTGTCGCTTGCCAAACTATCGTAATTTCTACGCTCCGCGCTATCGTTGCTGTTTGATAATCGATTCGAGGAACTGCGCGAGTCACCACCAGTCGATTCAATATCTCTTCCAAGTCTACCGTATTTCCCTGGGTCGTGTAACCACACACGTTGGTTATCGAACAAACTCGATCGGCTGAAAAATTCGGTGGAAGCTTTACACCGTTTAGTCGCGAGCGAACGTTCACAGAGGGTCGGGCAAAATCTGCCTACCTACTCGCGATGCATGGGAAATATCGATGCGTCCCGTGAAAACCTCGAACGCAGGATGTTCTCGCGGTAGTTACGGTACAATCGCGCTTATCCCTCGTTCCTGTTCCGTTTCGTGGGGGACACGGTACGAGCGCGTTTCGTTTCAAACGAAGAGAGTCGGGATAAAGCGAACCACGATGGTTTATTTCTGAGTTTCTGTCGGTGTGCTCACTGCGATGGCACGCCACGCGTTTCACCGTTTCTCTCGCGTACCAGAATGGATCCTGTCGCTCGCGGTCGTGTTTGCGCCCCGCGACTTCTCGGGAGCGTCCTCGTTAAATCTCATTAACGCCGTGGCGCTAGGCGAGAACACCGAGTTAAAGCATTTATCAATTCGGTCAGCCTGTGTTCCCCTAATTTTATTGAGGGTCACCACAGAGTTAATCGAACTCCACCTATATAACTTATTACCGCGACGGTACGGCGTTGGTAGATGCGTTGCACGATATCCGGAGTAAACGACGAAGAGAAAGGGAGTAAAATGTCGTGGCGAGACGAGAGGGAACAGGAGAGATTTGTTCGCGTTTAATCTTGCCATCCGGGTCGCGGGGGTCAATTGCGAAGTGCTGGAAACCGGAAACGCGGGAAGAGAATCGCGCGTATACGGGACAAGTACGAGAGTTCGTTTGTAGAGAGTAGATAGCAATGGAGGAGAAAGAGACAAGAGAAACGCTTGGGAAAGCCGACAGAAAAAGGCGACACAGCCGATCAAACCGGTCGGTATACACATGGTACACGTAGTAGACCAGACGTTGTGGAAGGATGTTGGCCGCGTCTCGGAAATCTACGCCTCGTGTTTCTGATCGAGATGCTGCGAGGCTTTGCGTAACTCGCGGTATCCTCCGAGGCGGGGTGAACGTACGGAACTCGTATCTTCGATGACCAAACTTCTATTCGGGACGAAGGAAACAAATGAAAGTTGTGACATTCGCTTTAGTATTTGAATCGAATAATTTCGATAAGGTGATTCATGTTGTGGGTGAATGACAATGAACGTACAAAATTTAATGGATGGTGGAAGTAGCGTGCATTGTCTGGCCATTCTGATTCATCGAGCTTATCGTTATTAGTATATCAGACGCAATGATACAAAACGGCTGACTAGGAGACAAGCGCAGTCTCGTCGCGTGTTAATAGTTGACCATTTTGTGTCGAAGGCACAATCGGTCGAGGAAAATTTGCGTAGATAGTCACGGTCGAATTAACGTGCTTTGCGTGAACCGGCGCTTGTATCGAACTGCTGCAAGCTAAATCAACGGGGACAAGGGTGGAAGAGCGGAAAGAGGGCGGCAGCAGAGGACTGGGGCTACAAAACCGAAGAGAGAAACAAAGGACCGATAAAAACAAATTGGTCTTCCTCTCCTCGCCCCTTTATCCGTCATTCGGTCCGTCGGTTTGATCGGTCAGACAAATTTTGTGGCCGTTTTGTTCGACGTGCGCGTACATTTGCGGCGAAAAGACATATAATCCTATTAAAATTTATCAAAGCCCTTGCTCGAAATGTTGGATATTAGCGCATCAGTGGAAATGTGAGAAAAACGAAGCGATAAAAAAAATATGTTCTCTCGATTACCGATTACTTGCTTGTCGCCGAATGGTGCGATAAATTATCGAGTCTTAATTACGTCTCATAGATAAAAAAAAGCTGCTTCCGATAAAGCCGTGATAGCTGGTAAAATGTTCTCGTCCCGTTCGTGCCTTCCTTCTGTTTGGTTAATAAATTTTCGAAGCTCGCGTAATGGAATCATTGACGCGATGAGTTAGTAAGTGCGACTTATTGTTGCGATCAATTAAGATTGGTCTTTGAAGAAGCCAAAGAAGACAATTAGATAAGATAGCGTGACCACCAAGACGATTACCTTTACTTTCCATGTTTATATATCTCCCGCTTTTAGTTGTAATATCGCTCGTCTCGTTATAAACCGATGTTTTAGTCTTTTTATAGCTTCTTAACCCGACTCGTTAAGCCACTTGCATGGTTGCGTTGTTAGCTGCATGTAATCAATCGTCGCGGAGGTTTCTGTGGAAAAGCTATCCATTCCTTCTGTAGCTGGAAAGCAGTGCATCGTGCACAGTGGTCACGATCATTGCCTCGCTGTGTTCTATTGTTATATTGTTCCAGCCTCACTGTCCTCTTACGCGTCGAACGGTAGACAACAATAGCGCGTGACAATCCCGCATACAGGACTCTCATCGTTTTATAGTTATTTTTTAACGTTCGCTTCGTCGACATTTAAGCCTGTTGACAGCTGTTGATCGTTATAAACGTTGGAAACGTTGGCGCGGCTATATCGTCGGCGATAAAACGTGCCGCGATCGATGCTCAGGAATTTTCGGGATCTTACGTCAACGTGTACTCGAGGTGATAAAATTTGTAGACGAATGCCATCGGAGACGTCCTCGGGCAATTACCGTGGACTGGCTTGTAAAACGAATCGAGGTTGAAGTAATTATTTTTGAAAACGTTGACGTTTTCATTCCTCGTTGAAGGTCTTCCTCGTTTGATTTGCAACGTGCAAATATCGTAATTCCACAGCAAGCGTTAAGACACGCGTTTTAAATAAAAATGGAAATATCGGATAGCGCGTGTAAGTAAGTAAACGTTATTAGAATCACTCTGTTACTCGATTAGCTGTTGGTTGCAAATTACCCATGAAAACAACACCAGTTAGACGCGCTGGATTTACGGACAATACATTAAAACCGATATGATCTTCAGTTTCTATTCTTTCCTTTTTTTCTTGTCTAGCCCTGAAAAGTCAACCATTTAGCTAACGTCCAAACAGAAGAACCGTAAAGAGCCGCTCAATTTCGGAGGATAGTGTACAATTTCTTGTTTACCCAAGCTACCCCAGGTTAAAATTCTCGATCTCGGGGAATGTAACAGATGGTGTTTTCTAAAGGGCACGTTGTCAGGGACAATGCTTGACTTTCCAAAGCCCCATAGGGAGCGAAACATTACAAGTTAAACATTTACCGTTTTGCATGCAGCTAGCATTAGGGGATCAAACATTTTGAATACGATAACGTTAAGCGAAATATCGAGGACTTATGATCGAAGCGCGACATCGTAGCTGAAATGAAATTTTCCACGAGCCAGAAAAGAAGTGAACGCGCACTCGTCACAGTGAAATTGCGCAATTGCTGCAACGCAATAGAATGCCCGGTGCGGAACATATGCGCTCGCAGTTGCAGCGTGATGATGTTCAGCTTCGGAACATGTCAGATGGTCTTTGTTTGTTTACAGGACGACACGGTAAAGTTATTCTTAGAGCTCGGAGAACAGCGACTCGTCTAACTTTAGAATGGCGCTTTCGGTCCGTGTTTCTAAACGCGTCGTTTGCGAGTCTAGGCGGAATAATTGAAATTTCCCACGGATAACGTCCCCTGAGTTATCGAGCGTGAAACATGTTCGAGGGTGTTTGGTTCATTAAAAAAAGAAAGGGAAATTTAAAACAGAAAAACGTGATGAACCTTTTACTCGCTGCTATACATTGGTATTTCGTTGGTTACTCGGTTCTTGTTAATTCAAGGATACTTTTTCCCTCGTAATTTCTCAAGTATTAACTACCAAAACGTCGTCAAGACTAATTGGATATCTGCTCTCGGTGATTAATGGAAGACGTGGCCGTGTTTTAAATTTGACCTTAACAGAGAGACACCTGCATGCCGGTGAACCTTTTTTCCAATTAGACGTGAAGTTTCGACGAGGTACTCGTAGTTGTCGCTGATTTTAGTTTTGAACGTCGATTCGTTTGGATCAAATGGATCCGTTTGATAAGCTTCAAAGACACGTTTCTGTATGTATTTCAGCATCATAATCATCTTTTTTTTTCTTCGTCCCGCTTGCCGCAACCGGATGTTCCCTTATAATCCGCGACGACACGATTTCACGATAAATTTGCCATCGAGAATCGATTCGAGCGGACGCATCGATAACTTGGATGGCGCGTCGAGCCGAGTGAAAATATAAATAGGAAGATGCCAGGGTACGAAACGAGCGATACCATAGCGATTTGATTGATGGACCGTGCTACGCGTAACTGGTATGATTGATAGACTCGTCTACGCAACTAGTACGTTTACCCCGAATTTTTATGATTCATTGATAAGCATTCCGGTATACAGTGTGACCGATCGATAAAGCTGTTTAATTCGCACTGGATGAATCAGCATCGAGTAATCATCTTCGCTCGAATACCGTTTATTGCAGCTGCGAGTGATCTGTATTTTACGCGAAAAAAATCGTCGTGCAAACAGTTACACGCTATTTTCACGATACATAATATGTACTCGCTCCTAATAGATGATTCAAACGCAATGACTATATCGTATTGTATCTTCTTTACTTTCGTAGCTGTTATTTTTACTTTCGTTGCGTAACCTGTCGAAACTCGATTCAATGTAATATCAAGATCATGAATATTGATGCGCCGCGACGACCGATATTTGGATTCCAGGAAATTTCGCTCGGCTGCCGGGATTAAAATCCCTCCCTCTGTTCTTTCCCTCTTCTATTCTCTTCTAGTTCTTCCCTCGATTTTCTCCGCTATCTCACCCGTGTCCCTCTATCTCAGTTTTATCCATCTCTGTCGCACCGGTTAAGCGGATCCACAGCGACATTTGCATCGATCTTACTCGCGAAATTTCGTCGTCGATCGGCCGGTAAGCGGATCGACGTGAAAATCCGGACGTCAAACGACAAACACGTCAGGAGAGAGGGTGAAAGAGAGAGGTAGGTGGTTGGCTTGATCGTTAGTCTCGTCTTAAGCTGTACAGAGGAACGTAACGGCGTTCTCACGGCCGGAAGCGAAACGATAAGTCGGCTGCTCGTTCAGCCAGCCAACCAGCCACGCCGTTAACAACTGGCAGACACGCGTTAATGGGTTTCAGCTCTGTAAATACATTAAGGTTGCTCGTCGCGCCGTGAATCGTCGTTACAACGCCGTGCACGCATTCCGTCCGTAGATTCGCCAGCCGTGTATCCTGTCGTCGCGAAAAAGATCGACGGTCGTCCTGGAAATTTCAAAAATTCTCGATCCGACCAGGACGTGTAAAAATTACACGCCGACCAGAGCAGCAATTTTTCTTCCGCGTCGCGACAGCTGTACCGGTAAACGCACGGCATACGTTTTACCCTCTCCTCCTCAAGATGTATTACTAGATATATTCGAGCTTTGAGTTGGCCGCGTATCTCCTTGCGGGAATAAATATAAAAGATGGAGTGTTTGCTTATTCCACAAACGGATTGTGTAAGTTTCCAAGTGTTAGCTAAGAGACATTGACTCAAATTATATTAAGGAACCACTTCGAAATCGTATATTGACACTGGCTTGACAGCGCCATTGATTAATTCGATGTTTGAACGGTTGTGCCGATTTCGTTGTTTTATTCACGGGTGTTTCTAGGAAAACCATATTTCGTTTATTCTGGATATACAACACGGTTTGTTTTTTACGATGACTCGCTTTTGGCTCGCCATCTGTTGGGTTTAACGAATATTTGTAGAACATTATTGCGTTAATTGTTACTCGGTAGTAAACGGCCATGAGTTGAATGAACTTAATTGTAGCAGTTCATTTTCGCTCTACATTCACCGACTGCAACGTGGTCTCGCCCACGCGTAGATTTTTACTGTACGAAAAAGAAGTTTAGAATTTTCGGTGCAGCATCTGTTAGCAATATTCCATGGCTGGGCACGAAACCTTTTTAACTGTTGGCCGTATAAAAAATATGGTTGGGAGGAGAAAGCCTGGCGGAATACATATTTCAAAGTTGTCTAAATATCTGTGCGAGTGATCTATTATTCTCTTCCTATGATCGTTGAGCATTCCCACATAGGGACTCCAGTCAGTACGACGATCCGGCTCGAAATAATTGCCAATAAATTTGTTTTTCGATCGGATTGAATTCGAGCTACTTAATCCATTAACCTTAAATCGACTGCGAGCGATCAAACGAGCCATCGCGTCACGTAACAACATTTGTTTACATCAACATGGTGGACGCAGGAAAAACTCGATCCGGCCGATCGATTTCGTATCCAATACTTGAATTTCCGTGGCGGCCACGTAGTCGACGTTGATTGGCCGACTGGTGCGGTGTATGAGCGCCACTGGCCGCTCTCGAGCCATGCCACTGCGTTGTAACGGAGCATCATTGATGTTAATGAGCTAGATTGGAAAGCTGTCCTGCGTTTGAAAGTTATTGAGCTCGGAACGATCGGCTACCTCTTCTCTTATGCGTGCACAGCGATGGCGATGGCGACGGCTATGATGCCGCCGCACCAGTGATAGTGGTGGTGGCGATGCTACGTCGAAGACTCACGATCTGTACATGTGCACGCATATTATACGAGCGTGTACACACGCCTGGAGAAGCGTAATTTCATGAATGAAATCTGAATAAATCAGCGTGCCGTGTTATTACGGGGCGTAGCGAGCTCGATAAATCTCGCTAATAAACAGTGACGGCGAGCGAGGAGCCGGACGATGGTGACGATCGCAGAAGATTCACTCTTTTCTAGTCTTTGCGAAAGAACATGCAACTCGCTTTATCTTTCCTATTATCGCTGAAAAAACGCATTTGCCAATTACGCGATCCGAGAGTGATAAGTCAATACGTGAACGTCATACACGACACCAATGATGTAGTATGACTCTTAAATGTTCGCGCCCTGATTGTTATTTTGACGCTCGGTAGAACAAATTGATTTATTCTACCTCAATTTTAGATTTTTGATGAATTGCTTCGTATATTGTGGAAAGTGAAGAAAGAATTCGTTTCTTATAATTTGAGAGCCACTGGTTTGCGTGTACTTAGCTAACGCAAACAACACATTTGTCGAAGCATTATTGGATCGATCTTGTCGCGCCGCAATTCAGTCGAGCCTCGATGTCCTGGAACGATCCTGCGTAACCAGTTCCACTATACGATCGCGCGCACGTAGCAATGATTTCTCTTGTCACGCGAGATGATGGACAGCATTGTGGACTTACAACTACGAGACGAGTCTGGATATCGTGTTAAACCGTTCGACAACAGTCTCGTGCCCGGTTAGATATTGTGTCGGTGACTCGTCTCGGGGAATAAATTAAGTTTCACCAGAATCTATTAATATTTCATAAGCGCAGGCCAAATTGGGTGAAACTCGGATGAGTAATCGTTGGTCTTGCTCGTGATGGTGAGGAAGTATCGACGTTGCGCGTTCGCGAGAGAAGCTATTGGCGCGAGTATCTTTCTCAGGTGTGCTCCGATACCATCTTTAAATTCGTAATTGTCGTGTTTCGCAGTTGGTCAGCTCCTTTTGCGTGCATCGTTGCGTAGGCTCGTCTCGTTGATACGCGATACACAGCTTCGAACAAAATCGACGGACGATTATTTACGTTCGCGTTGCTTTTGCGAAAAGAAAAAGGAAATTTATTGTTCCGTGTATGCCACTTTCGCCGTCTGCTTGTGGTACAGATGGTAGGTGTTAAGCAGACTGATGGCGTTACCAATCCGAACGTCGAATCTACTCGGGATGTTATTTATAACTGGTGCGATACGCGAAACCGATCGTTAAGCGAATTCCAGTTCGCGCGTATCTCCGGGCCGATTTTCGGTCGACTTCTTTCTCCCTGGCAATTTCACTGGAGATATAGAAAATAGGATTGCCGGGAAGAAGGTTGCGCGCTTCGCGATTATCCTCGTTATTTTCAACGGTCGAGCACTTACGCGATGTTCCACCGCATGGTTCGCGTTATCGAGGTCGAACGTCATTTCTTCGAATGGCTTCGATTTTTCCCATCAGAAGTTACGTCGTTACGAGATACGAACCGAAGCACACGGTTCGGGTGTATTGGTGAGCGCAGCAATGGCTGCAGACCGATGGATAGAGTGGCTGGAATCGAAACGAGAAGTTGGAAAACAGATATTGATCGCTTCCCGTGTGTACAATTCGCGAGTACTACGAGCCGGGCCCGTACACGTGCGCGTTTTCAATGACGTAAGGATTTTCCGGCGTGCATCGCGAGCCAGCCGCCACGCTGAATCGATTCTTGCCGTGCTTGTTACACCGGCGAATGAAACTAAAGGAGGATAGGCAAGGGCGAGCACTAGAGCTTTACGCAGCAACGATTTCTCAATGCGACTTGGAGTAGTTTTGTCGGTCGGCGTAACCATTTGGCAAACGGGGCACGTAACATGTCGATACGAATTCAATTCCCTAGATTCATCAATGAAACGATGCCTCGTACGAAGTTTAATTTGTACAATAAAATCATTCACGATCGAAAGGGTGAATTCTACATACGAGACTCGTTTTATCCCGGTGCGCGAGTTCTCCTAAAATGGAAACAGCCAGGGAGCAACCGCCGCGCTGTCGAGAGACAAAACAGCTGTAAGTGCCGTAATGCGAGAGGGAAAGCACTCGAGGTTTAGTTATCGTGCACACGACGCGATGTTGGGCTTGAAACACGACGAGCGTGCGTGCACCCGTTGTATCGTTATCCCTTTCGAAATTCGATACAACCGAGATATCGATATCGGCAAGCGTGGTAGAATGCTTTCGTTGTAACGCACAGCTATCAGCTCGTTACCGCGTTGCATCTTTACTACACCGAAATTATCGTGAAAAGGCCTTTACTTTACACGTTCTTATTTGGAGTATACGTGCACAAGATACGCGAATGAAAGTTAGCTTATACGTATATAACCTGGCGATAAAGAGAGAAACGCGCGAGCAGTAGGACGTCAGCCATTTTACGATCCAGTGATTTAACAAGTTGCATTCCCCGCGGATATTCCGGTATACAGGTCCACGGCATTAATTAATTCGAAAAGGTCGCTATAGGCTTGTTGGGTCAGCCCTATTATCAGGTAATTCGCTGTCGCGCCGACTGATCGCGTGATACGCCGCTCTCCATCGCTCTTCCTGGCTGTCCTTCTATTGACACCGTATCCTGGGACCGCTGAATGCTTCGCAGTGATATCGTAATCGACGCATCGATGGAAACTGTAAATTACGATCAGGTTGCGACGATTCAGAGTAATTAGAGTAATATCGATATTTCTTCGTTATGGTCTTCGAAACGACATTCAGTACACGTATTAATTATACAAATCGATAACGAACAACGGGATGATCTTTAAATTACCCGTGGCATAGATTACGCGTTAATCGACGTAAAACTTTTCACATATCTTTTTTACTTTACCTACGGACGAAGCGTACTTTCCTCTATAAACAATCCTTTAAAAGGAAGCACATATTTTATCCATTTCATTGACCATACTTAAATCGACCGATCTTCTCGTCGAACATCCTCGCGAGCGTGTAACACGAAATGCCGGTAGTATTTATTCGGTGCCACGACCACGGTCACGGATGCCGCTACAAATCGTCGGAACGATTGTAACATCAGGAGCCGGGGGAGGTTCGTTGGTAATTACGCGAATGGTATGAGTCGGAGGAGAGCAGCATTACTTCCGTCCGATATTTTTCCATTTTCCCCGACGGTGGTGGTCGCGGCGGCTGCGTTTTTCGACGGTCCTCTCGTTTTCTTTCGCGAGATCAATAAATCGCGGGACCGTGGAAGCTGCACGGTCGTTCCTCCGTGTCTGCACCACCCCTTCGCCTCCTCTCTCGCCGACACTGCCTCCACCGGTCCTCGTCTCTTTCTCCTCCTCCACTTCACAGTCCCGTGGATCTCCCGAGAGCATTCGAAGCCGACCGACCGGGCGATAATAAAATAATTCTCCGCCACAATAGACAATGCTCGCCGAGATGATAGTAATTCAAACCGGATGGAGGAAAAAGAGGCCAGTCGTTTTCCGTATTTCCGCCGGCTGCGCGCGGACGCGCCGCCGTCGCGTTCCCCGTGTCTTTCCCCTTCTTCCACTTTTTCTTTCTTTTTTTCTTCCCTCCATTTGTTCGTCCCTCTCTATCGCCGTCCTCTGTATCTCATCCCCTTTCCACCCTTTCGTACCCTTTCCCCCGTTTACGCTACGGCTCTTTCACCTGCCACCTTCTCTATTCCCCCGCGACCGTCGGTTGCATTCTTTCTTCTTTCCACGTGAAATTTGTCACCAAAGTGAAATAATACGGTCCCCGTTGCTCCGCTCCATGCGCTATCCTCGTCGTAACTCACCTGAAAAGGCCAGCGCGCGAGCATGCTCACACGTGCTGTAAGAGGGTGCTCAAGTGTGTTCGAGATCGTCTGAAAATTCTGTGGTAAAAGGAATCCTCGCGGAAGATCGATCGTTGTACTTCTTGCCACCTGTCACGGTGAAGGATGATCGCTAACAAGCATCGGATAAATCGCTTTCGGTGAAAGACTTATGGTATTCGTGGTAACGTTTCGCGTAACATATTAATGTATGCAATCGTTAAATATGTATGTTTCTGAAATTCGAATAAAGAAGGACGTTATATTAAACGATTCAGCGTTGTGTGTCTGCTGGCTGGTCTTCCTTGCTGGATTATGATGACCGGTGATAAAGGGCTGCTCGGTAACTGAGTGTCCCTCGTTGCCGTAATTACTTGGTCGTCGCGAAGAAGGAAGATCGTCGCTCGATTTACGGTCTTTGCTCCGAAGAGGCAGGCAACGAGTTTCTCCGCGGCAGACTTACCCTTTTCCCTTTTCTTTCCGCATCTCGTTTTCTTCCTAACTGTTCCATGCCATTTCAAGGCGTACTAGTCCGCCTTTACTCTAAAGCTCACCGAGCGAGTTTTAACGAGAAATTAATATCTCGAATAAGTTGTCGACTCCTTCATAAGGAGCTCTTCGTCTTTTTCTTCGTCTACTTGTATCATTCGCTACAGCTGCTTCTATCTTTTCATCCTTTTTTATTCTTCGTGCCTCTTTCTTTCCTATTCTTTCTATAGTTTAAAGCTTCTTCGCGTCTCTGCTACGCGTCTCTACTTTTGAGTTCCTCGTCTTTTGAATCTCGCCGAATAACTCGTCACTTAACAGTGAATACGATGTCGAAACACTAGCATAGAATGGTATATTATAACATGGTGAAACCGTTCTCTTTTAATCGGATCCGTTTTTCGAGTCTTTCATACCGCGAACGCTTCCTACGCATGGTTGCGCCTTCTATTATTCTCGGAGGTGTAGTCGTTCGAGGCTTAATTAACCGCGTGTCTCGGTCAATTAGCTAATTAATGCCGGTGGAAACCGTAAGAATCACGAAAGAGAAACACACGCGCCCCTATCGTAACTGGGTTACCAGCGTGCCTCGATGTTTTTGGATCCACCGCTGAAAAACCTGCAAGCCACGCCGTTTGAATTTCCGAGAATTCAGGCTGGTTCGCATAAATCCGTTCCCTCTTTCTCTGTCGAATGTTTACATCATTTTTAAATCGATCGCTATTCAGCTTTTATCAGATTCATAACTCTGTCCCCGACATTCGTGCCAGGAATATTTCAAGCTAAGATTTTTTGGTAATGCGCGATGATGTCACAAATTCCTGACGGTTCAACGATGCGACGGGACATGATCTCTCGCGTGTATTTCCCGGAAGACGTTCCAGATACTCCACCACTGCGTTCTTTCCCAGTAGTCGCTTACCTTCCCTACCTATTTCATTCGTCGGTCAGTTAATACCAGCTGTCGCTCAGTCATCGACTTCCGAGCCGCATTGGGCCTCTGGTTAGCTCTCAGCGTACACATCCGAAACACGGCTTTGGCAGACATCTGGCAAGCATCCACGCCGGATACTCGAAAAGCCTCGTACACCTATATGCGAGACGCCACCAACCACTACGAGAAGCTGGATCTAGGTATTTCTGGGCGTATCGTGAAACTGCGCAGTTTTCCGCGCTCTTTCGCGTTACGAGGACTTTACTGTGTCTATTCTGTCAGATTTACTTCGTAGCAAAAAAATGTATAAAATATATTTCCGTATTTAAACGCGATTACTTTATGTAGAATTGCAAATTCGTAGTTTTAAGGGATAATCTCGAGATTTCGAGAAGTTAATATTTTCGCGTGACAGACGACACATTGAAAGCTTATGTCGGTGGATTTTGATCGAGCTCCATCCTTCCAGTCGCTACGCTTTTCATCCACGAGGACGCGATGCCAGCTGCTAATGAATTTACACCGTCGCGTCTCCTCTAACGTCATTAGTGTCTTCGTCACGGTAAACAGAGACCCGTTCTGGCCCCTTTCATCGAGCAAATACGTATAATCGCTGAAAAAGATTCCGGTCGAAAAAGACGCGACATATCACTCTTCGATCCATGGAGCTCGTAAAACTCGTCTGGCACGCTCGTCGTTCGCTGTGTTTGTCGCGAATCAAGTCGCGGCAACCTTTAAAGCATGTGTGTCCCAATACAAGGAATGATTCTACGTAATGTCGATGTCTTTGCAAGTAAATCGCCTTGGTAGTGAGTTGTACAATCATTCGCACGACCTACTGCTGGATCTGCATACCAGTCGCGGTGAAAATCGACGAAATCAACGACGTATATCTCTATGTATGTACGATGGAAATCCAAGTTCTCTCGACGAGGCGTGGAAGATTTGTTATGCGTGCGTACAGCGATTATAATCGCGACAATGGCGTCACCAGGCGTTAAGGGGAGTATCGCAGCTATTGAATGATCATCGTCAATCGATTAAGTAATTTCGTGGAAATAGTGAAATCCTGGTGGCTCCATATTTAGTCTTCTGTTAAGTCGTTTGTTCTTCCGCACTTGCGAAACAGGCTTGTGGCCGCGTGGCATATATGGAAAAACATGATGGCGTATTTGCTCCATTAGAACGATATTGGAAGGTATTTAAAGCGAGTCGTGACCGCGGTTTCCGGAGATTTCTCGTTGCAACTAGATAAACGGGAAAGTTACCATTGGGACATTGAGTCTCGGAATCGATCGTAATCGCGATGAATGGAATACGTTTTTGTATTTTCACGCGATGTTCCCGATAACCGCTTTCACTATAACGATGCACTGTTCCGAGTGTAGACCATTAACTATTTTCGAGACGTTAAAATCTTGCTCGTAAAGAAGTACGTTGAAGGTTTTCGAATTGGTATTTTGAACTTCTTATTTTACATACATTTCCCTTAACGGTAAATTGAAAATTCAAAATATAGAACAGTGGTAGGAGAATCTTTTTATCCGTGTATCACAATCTCGCTCGAAAATCTTCCACGATAGTTAACATTTTTGTCGGTTGATCTTTCGTCCTTTCTACACGTCCCATCGTTTTTCCTTGTTCGTCCGTAGCCTACGTTCCTTCGAAGAAAAGCACGTGGCGGCTGTGAGTGGCGAAGAACGTTTTCGCCTAGAGGCCGTGGCCGCGGAGGGGGTGAATCCGCTTTAATTTTAGCCATGCTCTTCCAGCCGTGCCGTGGGCAGGCCATGGTATGCACGGTGGTGCTCTCGGCAGCAGCCTTGGCATCGCAGACGCATTATTCATACCTTAATGAATTCTCTGCTGTTCCCCTCTTCCCGCCGCCGATCTCCGCTGCTCGCCCTTGCCGCGTCCGCGCTTCCACCCTCGCTAAGAAGCCACGAAAGTCTCTCTATTTTTGCGATAACATCCCTGTTCCCTCGTCTCGCAGCGTTCCTTCCGCTCGTCGCGCGATTTCGCGAGCCTTCGCTCTTTATTTCGTATTTTTTTCAACGGTTCATCGTTCAGCATCCCGCTTTTCCTCTCCTCTTGGCTCCATAGCGCAGCAACAAGGGACGTTTACTATCGCGAGATGAAAAGTCCCGGAATGTTTGCTAGTCGTCGTTCCCGTTCCTGCGCCCCCGCCACAACGGAAGATAATATATTTCGAAACGGCTCGAATATTCTCCAGTATATTTACGTTTTACGCGGAACTGCGCGTCGCTTCGAATTTATTCCTCCCTCCGAAAAGTAATATCGGTTCATGCGTTAGAGTGTATCGGGTTATACGCGACACGATATTACATTCAGGGACGCTACATCACTGTTAATGCCGCGCTGTAGATCCCACGATGCTATACGTCACGCGTCCGCCGGCAACCAGAGGCACGATCATCTCCGCTTTCTGTCCCCTGTTTCTGCTAACTCAAGTTCAAGGTATCGATCATACCGAGACGAGACGTGTGATTATCGGTGTTCCAAGTATTTCGCTCGAATATTCTTCTTTGCTCTGACCTACTATTCGCGATCGTGAATCAAACACGTCAAATGATACACACGGTAAAAATTACTCGTTTCGTCAAGGAACGGTCTAATACGATAAAAATTTCATTATCATTTGGTTAACAAGCGATCCGTCTCCCTCTTGGACTTTTTTCGCAATTCTTCCCACGCCGCACTCGACCGTTTAATTGCAGTATCCTCGAATCCCCATTCGGTTCGAGATAAGCCCGAAACTTTTAATTGCTGCTTCCGAATATTTTCCCATGCGCGAACTTTCGACGAGGGTGGTTCCGCGCAACGTCTGGCCCGTAGGGTCACGCATCCTTGCATCCGCCGCTCCATTTTCCATGTAGCCTGTTCCACGCGTGCCGGGACGCCGAGCACGTGCTCGTAAATACACACCGCCCGCGTATCGTGTTGCGGTAATTTTCGTACGAAAACCAGTTCCGACCTGGCTAACTCCGAAGAGAACGAGGAAGCCGCCTCACAGCTCGTTCGTCGCGCTCGGTGTCCCGCTTCTGCACGATTTATGCGCTGTTCCTCGCGCTGAATTTCAAATTTTACCGTTTCCGCTCTGATCATCACATTGTTCCCAGCTTCGCGTTCGCTTTTGTTGTCCGCGTCTAGAGTGAATTAACTTGGTCACGAACACTTTAGTTCCCGGCTCTTGAGGACGATGCATAGAATATGCGCTTACGTATACTTCGTTACGTTACTCTCTAGGTCTTGAGATAGAAAGGAAAGATGAATTTTCGCTTCTAGTGTCACGAATGGTATAGCGACGTCGTATTAATTGTTCGGAATTTTGCTGCGTAAACTGGTCACCGTTTCCTCTACTAGTTCCTTGAATAAACCTCTGGCGTTCTATTTGTTCTATTACAAAGTAAACAAATGTATCAGATATTCGTACCTCGTTCGCTGTAAATTGGATCTATGACTCGCGAATAGTTGTTAACCAACAATATGACTTCATCCTTTCAAGCTTCAATTTTATCGTTAATAAAGCCAATACGACACGTCTTCTCTTACGTCACGCTACTTCTCTGTAAATTAATAAATTCTCTGACATATTGATACGAAGAAGAATTTGGAAAAAACGAAGTTTTAACGGCATCGTGCTTAAACCGATCCCCCCCTCCCCTCCCAGCGTATAGGAACAGAATGCACCGCGCGATAAGCATAAAAGGGTAAGCGACACGAGGGATAGGAGAACGGTGGATTTCGTGCAGAGCTAGTTAGGCAAGGCACGTAGAGATGCATATTAAAAGTGTTTAAATAGAGGCCGGCCGAAAAATTTCAGCCTCGTGAGATACCGCCAAATGATGTTTACGAAACAATGCGTCAGCCGTTTGCCGCTGTATCTTCGCCCCTTTCGCTCGGTCGCCGTCCCGCGCTATAGATACCACGTCGGACATTGTCGGAGTACGCGAAATGCATTGTATTGGTGCAGTCTACGATGCAGCCGGTTGGCGTATCCCCAGTCGGCGGGCCGGCGTTTGAACGCGCCCCGTTACGATGCATTTATGCGGCCAAGGCTGCAGATAAGGAATGACACTGCTCTTCCACCGGCAGCTCCAATCTTCTTGCCATCTCCGCGCCATTCCACAAGCTTTTACGTTCGATAAGATTTGCATGAAGACACCCCTTCGCCCAGCCCTTCGGCGATGCCCCTGCTCCACATTTCGATCGTAATGACGATTTACATCCACGTGTTCTCGTCGTCTCTGCTTCTTGCGTTAGTCTCCATTTATCTCGCAACGTTGTTTCGTTCTTTGTTAATGGCTTGGTCGAGCATTCGGGCTTGTTGCGGTAATTTTGGGTGCAGGCTGAGAACGTTGGATGAGGTTAAGATCGTTTGGCTGGTTGGACTATGAAGGGTATAGGGGTGAAGGTACACGTCTGTTCATGAGTATTAAGATACTTGGTAGTCTCGTATAAAGCGTAATCATTGATCCGTTCGTGGAATCATTTATAGAACACATAGAGTCAAAGAATAAAAAATACAATGGTAAATTTAATAATATGATTCAAGTTTACCTTTCTGTTAGATATATCTGAATATTTATGGACAGAGATGTATGTAGAGAATAAGCGTTCTTTTATGTATTTAAAGGATGGATATCCTTAAGGAAAATTTCGATTTTTAATAGAAAGGGATGCTTCCGAGCATATGGGCTCTTTCTTCATACAAGAATAGACCGATAACGAGTGTCCGAGGGGAGAGTCGAGTTCGATTCGAGAAATGAATTACTTAACCTTCGAGTATACTTACCATTCAAATGTCAGCACACGTCTGAGCATATTTTCATTTGCCGCGGGCTGCTCGACGTTCCGCATTAAAAGGATGACATCATCGATGAGGAGAGAGCGGTACGGGCTGCTTGTCGAGACGACGGGACCGAGAAGTTATAGCAGGCTCCTTGACCGAGATGGAGAGAGAATCGAGTTAAATCGATCTCTAAAAGGCGATCCGTTATCGAACCTTTTACTCCGGATCGCCCGTGCACACACAATGCCCAGCGAAAAGCGTTTGAACTGTAAATGCAAATGTCGATATCTTCGCTCGCGGATGTGCGAGAGTCGAGAACAATGTCGACGCATTAACTCTCGCATTTTTTCGCTTCCTTCCCCACGTTTCTGTATTTTCTTCGGAACCATCGACAAATACGAGCCTTTTATCCGTACTATATACCTCGGACAAATGGAACGGTCGAAGAAACATGTAGTCGGAGTGGCTCGACACGAAAACACGAAGTAAACGATCTGTCGTATGTAACTTTATTATTTCTTACTGCATAATATGTACCGATTACGATAGCGCAATCTCTCGAACATTCGGTGACGCTAGGTTCAGTTATCGCGAAATTTACATAATCGGTCAATTTCCTGATACGTATTTTCACTGTTGCGAATATCTCTTTCGCCGTAATCCGGATCATCATTCGTCATTGTTTGGTAATCAGATGGTTGGGCAACGTTCGAGTAGGTTCACGAGTCACGAGCGTAAACGGTCGCTCGTCTTTGCTTGGGATTTCGATCAACACCGATCTCAGCATCATTAGCGAAGAGAGCTGGATCGAGACTCGTAGGATTTGTCTCTTGTAACTCGATTGGAACGTTGGAGAACGGTGAACTCACAGAGAGAGAGAGAGAAAGAGAGAGAGAGAGAGAGAGAGAGAGAGAGAGAAAGAGGGACTCACTGGAAGACCGTAGAACCGCGAAACAGGGGAAGGGAAAAGAAAATCTTTTCTTGTCACGACAGAGGACTGAAAATCGGGATATTCTCGCGGCGAGGAAGCCGAAGATTTATGATCCGACTCTTTCGAGATTCTCTTTGGCGCGGATTCGTGACTCGTACAGGGGAAAGAGAGGGCGAAACCGTTTCTCGAAGAGAAGCGGAGCTGGAACGTGGCGTGTATTTAGGTCGCGCGAGCCCTTGGGCTGGTTCGTCGCGCGGAAAGACGAATGCGTGCACACACATGCTTCGCAGGTTATTTTGCACGCGCGCAATAGCTCGAATCTGCCCCTTTCCTCTTTCGCCCTAGCTGTAAATTTCCAAGCGCCGGTGTCGTTTTGCTTTTCCGGCTGGCTCCTGCCAGCACACGTTTCTTTTGTTCCCATCGCCATCTTTTCAACCGAAGGGAGGAGGATGAACAAAATACGTCCTAAATTATTCTTACCGGGACCGCGTTGAAATTATTCAACTCGGTTGCGACGAGGTCGTCGAGAATAAACGACGTAGCGAAAGCAGAACGTATCTCGTTGTTCGTCGCGATTAATCGCCAATGATGATTCAATGGGTCGCCGACGTGACTCACCGGTCATCCAAGCATCGGCGAACTCATTTCCGGCGCTATACTACGACCCTAATTACGAGCTTTTTTAACGACACGAGTATTATTCAGGAAATGATACCAGGAAATGATATGTACAGAGCAACGTACGGTTTAAACGTAAAAATATTAATGAATTATTAGATGTCGCAAGCCATTTGTCAGAGCCACTTTTGTATTCATTTCGAAACACTCTGTGTATTTAATGGTTTTAAAACGTGTTCGATGAGTCTAACTTCCAATACTTCCAATAAATTTCCACTTATGTATCTTTTTATTTTTCGTTTCAGGTAAGCTCCAAGTTAGATTCCATAAATCATTGCGTGCGGAAAATCAACAACGATTCGTCCAAAACACTTGTCAAAACACTACGTTGAAAACGATCGTGACTCTGTTCCATTCTCTGATTAACCATCTAGTCATGACTGATCCGAAGAAAATCAGGTAGGTATGTATAGAATAAAATTGAAAAGGTTGTTTTATAACCGTGGCTCCGTGTTCCATCGAACAATTATCCGCGCGTCTTCGATCTCTATTCGCAGCGAATCATGCACAGAGAGAACACGATGCGTTCCCTCGCGGGCAGCTTTCAAACGGCTCGTCGCGTTCGCTTATCGCGATCTTTGGACGCAGGCTCGTTGGACCGGGACGAACTTTTCACCCAAGAATATCGACGCTGGGAAACGAGCGCGTTCTGCATGTTACTTCCCTTAAGTTATGCGGAAACGTACGCGAGTATTCGATTCGCCTTGCTCCCTCGCGCTGGCCCGAGCGTTATACTTTCTGAATAATAATCAGCCACTGCGATTCTGTGCCCGGCGAACGCCGGGCCCTCGGATAATCGTGGGCGAGTTCGTGGAATTTTGTGCATAGGAATTGGCTGGCATGCAGGAATTCGTGGAAATAAATGGATATGGAAACTGGCGTGGGGTGAAAGCCGGGGACAGGGAGTCTAGAGTAAAACTTGGAAGGATAAGGGAGTTTGTGACGAAGGGACGAGTTGGTATTAACGATAATGAATAGTGACTGAGGAAGGAGAAAAAGGAGGAAAGCCAGTCGAAGGCAGTGGAGTATAGTGGAGGGTAGGAAAAAATAACAGTGACAGGGTGAATCGAGCGAAAAGAAAAAGGATAGAGGTGGAGACTAAAGCTACTGGCTGGTTGGCAAGATTGCCAGTGGTGCAGAGACTGTAGGAGGTAACGCGAGTGAAACGAGAGAAGGGAGCTGTACAGGATGGAGAATCGTGTGGTATTATCATCGCTAATGAATATTCAGTTCTGCTAGATTTGGCTATTGGCGGGCTCAGGTCGATGTCGTGACTCTAGCTGCAGGTCCCGTGACGATTATCGCCATTACTCACGGTAATCGGTCCCGTTCGTCCTACTACTATATATCCCCCCCCCCCGCTCACATAGCTTGAAATTCCTCTCGGCTCGATTCTCTTCATGTTTCTCCTGCGTTCGTTTCGAATATTCACCGAACATTCTCTCTTTTTTTCCTTCTCATAAGAACAAAACTGCCTCTCTCACTCCTTTCTATTCGATCGTCACCCTTACAACGTCGTCTTCATTCTGTGCGGCCCTCTCGAGTGTCCGACGTGCCGTGTTAAGCGGCACGATGCTGTGGCAAAAGTGGTCGGTCCTCGGTGTGGCAATGGCATCTCTTCACCCTTCGTGCCTCTTACTTGTCGAGCAAATCTCCCGGCGAAAGAAAAGATTTCGCCTAGGGGGTAATGTCAGCGTAAAAATGCAAGACAGGGGCAATTACTTTTTTGGGAGGGGCAGTGACTTACGACAGTTGAAGTTGTGTCTCGTAATTAAACTTAATTACCGGTTGGCTCGATCAGTCGTCACCAAGCGGTGTGCCAACGAACGAGGAACCAGGGAAGAGTAGCGTGAGCGAGCGTTTCGCAAAAATTAGGCCGAGCTCGTTTTGCATAATTTTCCTTTTTCGTTTTTTCTCTGCTCCTTTCTGTTGCTGTAATTACGAGCGGCGTGCTGTTGCACTCTCGAGACCCGTTGCGCAGTCTTGATCGCGACCGAGCCGCTTGTAATTCTGCCTTTATTTCCACTATAACCGTAACTTGAATTTTAATTAATTAGTTGTTAGCGGCCACGCGGGCTTCGCGTTGGATCGCGCGCACGGTTCATCGCGGCCACTTTCGTTCAGTGATTTCCATCGAATTCCGGTTCTATTAGGTTGGCAACTAAGTGATTATGGATTTTGTCAATATCAGCTAATGACCAAATCCGCAATCACTTATTTGCCAACCCAATATTACCGAAAAATCATCCATTTGTTGGCAACGCGTTCGACGCGGAAACAATCGGCCGGTGGAACTCGACCGAAAAGATGTCGCTCGAATGGACGATAAAAGCACCAACGAGCGACCGTTCGGGAAAACTTTATTACCGGACTGCCGAGTCGTTATTCCTGATTTGCATTTGTTATTATAATTGGGAATAATCGATGCTCCCCACAACCCTTATAACGAGCAAACCATGCCGCCGGAAACGGATCGGGACAATTACTGTCGGAAAACGAGCCGGCTCAATTCGACAAAGTTTTCCTCAACTTCGCAATGTCTTCCTTTTACCGTACTCTATCCTCATTTGTGGCTCGTCTCTGTTCCTCTCCCGTTTCTTCTTCCTTCGTTTCCTCAATTCAATTTCTCTCCAAACGCTGCACGATTTTGGGCGCAAACTATATTCCCGCGTAACGTTTTACCAGCTATAATAAATTGAGAAGGTAATTGAGGTAATAACGGAGACGCGAACACGTTGGATCGACCCGTCGCGACATTTATTTGTGTAACGCTGTGCAAATTGTTTGCGTTGATACTCGTTCGTGATAGAGCAGATTGCTTCGTGCGAACACTATAGAGTTTGTCCGTATCTCGTATCTGTTTGATATATGATTAAATTTTTAACGAAAGAAGGTAGTAAAAGTTCCAAAAAATAATAGCGGATATAGTAAACTAAATTAACCAATTATAAGAATAGATGGTTCCTCGCATACCATATCGAATTCACTACACCGCGTTTCTTCGTTTTGATGAAAAGGAATGCGCAAGCACACGCTCGTCGCACCGATACCACACAACGCAACGCAACGACGCGACGCGACTGACAAAGTGATCTCTAAAACAGTCATTGGTCACGGGTTCCACGGTACATTCGTCCCCGTCTCTCTCGTATGTGGCGTTACTTACCGTTAGTAGGCGGCGTGTGCTCGCGACGCGGTCCATATGATTCTTCATTATCCGCGACGAACGTGCAAGAGCTCCGTTTATATTTATAAATCAGCTGGTGCACGTAGTCCGTTAATCCGTTCGATCGACCGCGAAATTGATGAATCGTTGGCCAACACGCGCCGTAGGGAGAACGATAAAGCGGTCCTGTGACAAATATCGAGGCATTGACTGTTTCGTTATTTCTCTTCGACCGACGACGGCGACGACGGCGACGCTCGACACTCGGCTAGACTAATTCTACGGATCGGAATTGATCGGGCAACAGACCCCTTTAAAACGGAATTTCACCGACAGCAATAACCCGATTGCTCGCTCGTGCACGGCTTTCATCTTCTTTAGGGCTGCCAATGTGGCTCGGTTAATCACCGCGCTGGATATAGACGCGTACACGGCGGGAGTAACGAGAAGAGGAGCACTCGTGTACGTGGTGTAGGTGTTGTTAGTACGCCGATACTGTAGATCGTGGAGAGGCAAGGAGCCCGGAGGGCGGTTGCTCCAGTTAACGCGGCCGAGCACTTATCGGAAATTATCAGCGAGACGTAACCTCCATTACGTAGCGAACTACAGCTCGTTAGGGCCTATCTTCGATGCAGGTTAACCGCGTACACCGTGTCTCCGTGTCTTCGTTGCTGCTGCCGTTGCACGCGGCATGCACCGACTTTCTCGCGCGCGATCGTCTCACGATTCCATCAGTCTTTCCTTGACAATCACGCTGTCACCGATTTTCCTCTTATTTCTTCTCGAACGTGTTCTTCGTTCTTTAAAAGATCGACAAAAGCGTCGTTGATGTCGCGGTGACCAATGATGCTCAGCCAGTCACGGTGAAGGACGTTGGTCTTAACGAGAAAGTCGATCTATTTTTACCAATTGAGAGAAATCGATGACTGCAAAAAAGCTAAGAAGTTCGGGATCCCTATTCCGTGGTGGCAATTAGTAGCGAGAGCTCTTCAACGTCTTCGCCTGTCTTGCGATGTCCGTTTCGCGATGCTTGTAACTGAAATTACAAAATTTCGTGTCTCGAGCATGTTCTTTGGTTAGGCGGAAATTTTCTGGAAAGCCAGTAGATGAATAACTGTATAACTGGCAATGGGCCGGCCGAACGTTCAAACGTATTATAATTTCTGTGGACACAGCGTTAAACGAGCGAACTGGTAAATATGGAATTGTGTTTACCGTTTTCTACCAACAGGCCAGCCAGTCGGCCTAAGAATACATTCAGACCGGTTGATATTTAACCGCCAGCACTCGGTGGCTCGTGTTATTTTCATTACCATTGCTGGCGCGAGAGCTCATCGTGGCTTTTCTCAAAGGCCGAGACCTTGAAAAATAATTACACTGGCCATTTCACGGACCATCTAAGACTGAACCAAACAGGCTTTCCCGACAAATTGGGCAATAAATCGCGATGGTTGCTCTCATCTTTCTCTTCGTTCCTGCTCCATGTTTTCGTCTCTTTCCACTCTCGACAAACGCTTCCTCTCGTCGACGTTCGTTTCCGCAGAGGCGTGTGCACACGCATAAACAGAGAGAACTTCTTGCTCTAGTGATCCGCGCTCGGCTGATTCAAGCAGGTGCGTTAATTGGAGAGTTAAGTATCAGGAAGCCACCGAGTAGAGTGTGGGAAAACAAGTTCGCGCGCTAACTCGGTAATTGATGTCAGAGAGCGGCGTCGCGGATGGATGTTCTCGTTTCGTGTGACCCGTTTTTCCGCTTACTTATGACAAGTACACGGGCACAGGTGTGCACGTAGGGGAAAAAGACGACTCTCGGCCGAGCGACGAGGGTTGGATAATTTTTCTTCGTTTATGCGCGCCGGTTTTTCCTCTCGCGTCCATTGAACGCGACTCGCGGTCGGCGTTTTAACGCTTTTACGCTGTTGGTAGTAGAGTGGCGTTACTTTACGACTCTACGACGAATTGGAAACAAAATTGACAGCCGCGGTGGTCCGTGAAGCGATCGAAGATTCGCTGGAGGCTACCTGGCGCGTGGCCGATTACAGCCCGCGACTCATTAACATCGTTAACGTGGCGATTGAAAATGGCAGCATGGAAGGGATCTCTTTCTATTTTCTACGCGAGCCGTCGTATTCGCGCGCGTGGACTCAACACTCCGGGATCGATAAAAATAGCGTGGTGACGCGTGAAGGAAAGATACCGATGAAAGTATGTCATCGTTCGAAAGCAACGAACCAGACGATCTGTCGGTGGTTGCGTGAGCCGAGGCACAGATGGATATTACACCGTATTATTCTGCAATCAACTTGTCCTGTCGGTTAACTTCGATAACTGGATTGCGTCGTAATAAATGCTCGGTTAGGACCGACGAGGCAAGTTTTGCCCGCCTCTCCGCTCATTGTTATTCTGTTGCATGCGTGCCCGTTCGTATTGTTCCAAGTGCCTACTCGAAAACTTGCATCCACCCGAGTCTGCGTTTCATTATTTTCTCTGTGTGACGCATATTATGTTCGAAATCAGTTGCGAGCTCAAGGACATTGCTGGTACCGTAAACGACGTTACGAGTGTTCCCGATGTTCGAAATTTCAAAACGCTTTCGAAGTTGAATCTGTAGATTCGCGTTATAGAGTTGTGTTATGGTCCAGAGTAACCAGGTAACGAGTAATATCAAATTTTTTCCTGTAATTCGGTTTATCGTACACGAAAAGAATAAAAAAAAGTCGATAGTTTCACAAAGAATGGAGTATCGTGTCGCATTGTTCGCTTCTTGGATTCGTGGATCGTTAACCATGATTTTTCGTTACGAGAGAGTAACGAGCAGAAAAATATGAAGTGTGAGAGATAAAACACCCTATATCCAACGCTGTTTCCGTGTTTCTTTTCTCTTTGTTCTTCCGAGAACAACTGGAACCTCGTAAATCGTCGGTGAACCAGTTATAGGCTACGAGGGGAAACGAAATGTTAGTTACGCCAGTAAGGTTGAGTAACGTTCGGCAGGGTGGATCGGGTGTAACGGCGGTTGGTAGGACAGATATTCCTTCTACTTTTAGTACATCGATGGATCTCGGTCTCTAATGTCTGGATATACCACCGGGTCGATATGTTCCACTCGGGTCTAAATCTAGAGGGACATCGAATTATTTTCAACTCCTCGCACACATTGTACTATTAATTCTCTAATAATTGACGTGACGTTGCATCCATTATCTCTGCTCAAAAGTTCCTTCCTTATCAAAAGACTAGTAAAAAATATTTTTGTTTAACGCCGAAGTTAAAGGTTATGTAATTTACCGATAGGTTACGTTAGTGGACATTTTTTCCGACTCGATCGTTAAAGAATTGCAGCGATATTCGCAATTAAAAAGCTCGTGCTCCGAAGATGCTGCTGATATTGGCAAACGCGTCACGGCGAGATAAAGCGAGTGGGGAGAACGTCGTCTCTCGAAATTGATAAAAGTTTCAACGCGACAGGGTTCTCGTCGTCGGTGGCCATAAAACCGTGGTAGCTCGCGTACAGATTTTATCCGATACGAGCGCAGCGTGCAACCGAAGACCGTTCTGGCTGGCAAGACTAAATAGAGGTCGAAGAATCTTGCAGGGAAGGTCGTGGAGAATCGCGTTGGTTTGATGGATGACCCAGGGTTTCGAACTATTTTGCCTCGTCCGAGGCTTCGGGCAAAAAGCGTTATGGATCGCGTCTAAAGGTATGGAAGTTGGCTCAGGGGTAAGTTGAGAGCCGTCGTTGGGTTAGGGGTGAGCGACGACGGTGTGGTGGTACAGTGGTGTTAGTGGTGATGGTGTGGTGGTTGGAGGTGAGAGTTCGACGAGCGATCGCAAGAAACTCTCAAAGAGAGGCTGAGGCAGACTATCGATTTTCTTCACCGTAGTCGTTGTCGTCGTCGTCTACGTCGCCGTTGTACCGCCGAGGAAGAAGGTGCACTCGTCGTGCTTCGATTCGTAAAATTCTCTTTGCCTTCCCTCCGTTGGCTTCGAGCGACGAGAGGGTAGAAAAGCAGTTGGGAGAAAGGAGGAGGAAACAGAACTGAATTTACGGTGCCACGCGTTCTGCAGGGCCCGTCCGTTTTCCCGCTTCTGACGGAATAACTCTCTCGCTTTCTCTTTTACCTTCCTTCTCTTCTTCTTTGCAGCGAGCAGTGACTAGAGAGAGATTAGAGGAATTTCGCTCTCGTCGAGCTTTGATCGAATTCCGAGAGAGACAGAGCTATGTCTCGCATAAAAGGTTGGAACAACGTTGACAAACCGTTACGGAGCATGTATTTTTCATTTCGACGTCTAAACGATCCCTAAGCGATTCCCTTTTATTTAAAGCAAGATAGGAGCAGGTGTGTGCGTTTCAACGTATTTCATTCGAAAGGCTGAAACGAGCGCCTACGCGCCACGAGTGGATATGACGAAAAGAAATGTACCGAAACGTTACGATGTCTCTGGGAATTTCTAAGGACAAGTATTCCCGCCATGCGCAGCGTCTTAGAGCAGCGTAATGCATTCGGTCCGCGTTCCACCCCTCTTTACGAGTGTACGAATACGATAAAAATGTATTATCAATAAAATATCGAGACGTTTCCGGCGAGATAGCATGGTTCGCGTTAGTAAATGTTATCGTCATCATTCCAGGGTATTTATCGACGCGGCGATAAGTGCGCCTTACCGACGATTACAACTGCTACCGCGATATCAGCTCGCTCGCGATTCTTTCGTCGATGTGCTGTAAATGGTCGCGTATTGCGGCAAAATATTCTTATTACAACGAGGAAAAAATAGACGCGAGCAGATCATTCTGCGTTTTCCACGAATCGCTTTTCCTCCTTTATACGTCCGTGTTCGTTCCTTTTCTCTCTTGAATCGCCGGTTCGTCCACCAAACGATGCGCTTCTTTCCTTCCTTGAGCCGTTTCCGAGCCCTCCGGTGTCATAATACGATATTCCCCGCGAGTTCAGGGGTCTTCTAATGGAGTTTGCGTGTAAGAATGAGACAAGCTCGAACTCGGCTCGAGCGAGAGACGACGGCACCGGAGACGACGAGGGAACCGGCATAGCAGAGCAGACGAGTAGACGATGCTGCTACCAAGCAAAGGACGGAGGCAGACTCGAGCTGGCAGACAGGAACCAAGAGAGACAGTGTCAGAGGGTACCTCCGTTTCTTCCTGCTGTTGCTGCTTCTCGTCTTTTCGCGAGAGACGGGCTATATAAAACGCGGCGAAGGTTAATTTTATTTTGCTTTGCCGGGGCGAGTTTGTAACAGAAAGCTGCCGCTGTCTTCTCTTTCTTTATTCCCTTTTGTACCTTTCTCTCCCTCATATACCGTTCATCTTGCTCTTACCTGCCTTGTTCGTTTCTTATTCGTTTCTTATTCGTCGTAGGGTCGATATAGAAAAAAAGTCGATAAAAACAGTCTTGTCCTCCCGTTATGGACGTCTTTCTCTAAATGCGATAGGTTTCGAAGATATCGAAGAGGAGTGAAAGAAAGGCAAAGAAAGACAAAGTGTCGATATTAACACCTCTGTGCGAACAAAACGAATTATTCAGTCGTAAGTCGAGGGCAGAAGGAAACGGTACGTCGCGTCGTCTTGAGAGCATAAAAGAGCACTACGTGGCATAAAGCGTGGCGTGGGTCGGGAGTCGGAGCGCAGAAAGCTTCGTCGAAAGAAGAACATCGCACCTTCGCCATCTTAACCTCTCCCTTTTTCCACGTCCTCCTTGATCCGATGCTGAAAAGCACGTCTGAGTAATCGTGCCGGCCGTCCCTATTGCGAATATCCAATTCCTTTCTTCTCGTCTGGCGCACGTGACGTTGCTTTTCGTGACTATCGGCTTGCCGCGCTCCAACGGCACATCCTTTGACGCAGTCTTCTGTTCTTTGTACAGGTACATTTTGGACGTGGAATCGTATGGAACGGCTCGACGTGGTTTCGAAATACGCTTCTCTACGTGTTTCACCGTTTCTCGCTGCGTCGACGAGCAATGTGAAAAATCGCGAAAATCACTTATCGATTTCTCCCTCTCCTTCCTTCGTCTTTCTCGTTGAGAGAAAAATGTCGTGGAAAAATCGCATCGAATGAGAAACGGAACAACGTGAAAGATGGTCGAAGTGGTTTATCGGTAATCCAAGAACGATAATGCGACTACGATGTTCAAAGCTCGAGCGGGTATGTGTGACGCGATAAGTGGCGAAAGAAATAGCGAAACGGTTTATCAAAGATCTGGCGCCGATATCAAGCGATACTGGACGATACCGAGCCACAGCGAAAACATAACGATGTACATTTGCGATAAATAAATGATATATTTACGATAATTCATCGAGAAACATACGGAATCGCATTATCGGAAAAATTTCTCGTGACGTTCGCTAAACGAGTCGTTCGGCCAATTCGCTGAGCAATTTTGCGATCGTAAAAGGCAACAGCCAATGGGGGTGCAGTTTCTTCTCGGTCGAGGAAGCAGAGCACGATTCACGGCAGAGATCATGCGTCAAGCCACGTGCATCGAACCCGCAGCCAGAAGCTCGGCTCGATTCGCTATCCTTGCCGTGCCAAAAGTCTTTTCCTCTCGCCGTTCAGCTCTTTGCAAATGCGCTGGATGCGCATTAGAGAGAAATTTATGTGTAATTCGGGAGAGCATCGCGAAGCGCTT
Organism: Bombus affinis; assembly: GCF_024516045.1. Taxonomy (NCBI): domain Eukaryota; kingdom Metazoa; phylum Arthropoda; class Insecta; order Hymenoptera; family Apidae; genus Bombus; species Bombus affinis. The sequence continues at coordinate 8,027,547 of NC_066344.1, read as the reverse complement.
TTTTTGCAGCCAGGCCAAATGGACCGTGACGACGTGCACTTGCTGCCATTATAACCGCTGTTGAATTGTCGTTGCATTGGTCAACCGGACGAAACACAATGGACACTTTGACGAACAAACGAGTTTATGTTCCGTTTGGCAGCCGCCGCATTCTTGAGAAGTTGGTTAAACGAACTTGTGATTTTCAAGAGATCGATTCACGAATATGCCTACTTATAATACCGTCGTTTCGTAATTGTTTATCTTTTCCAGCGTCTCGTTACAAATTACCTTGGAAACTGCGTTCTTACAATGCGTCGCTCAGAAATCACAAAGACATTTCTTATTTGCGATACACACAACTATAACCAATAGAATCTGTCAAGATTCTCCGACCTCAAACGCAGTCAGAAGTGCTCCAGATGCTTCGTATGAATTTCTCATTTCTCTTTCACGGGGTAAAACTAGTCCCCTTTCCATGTACACGCTCGTGTCAGGGTAAATGCATGCACGCTCGCTTCACCGTCAGCTCCCTTTCTGTCACGCCGTGCTCCCTTTCCAACGGCGCGACCGTGTCTTCCACACCTTTTTCTTCGTCGCCTCGTCGCTCGAATTTTCCCCAACCGCGTGGCCCGTAAGTAAGACCTCTTCAAGTGTTATTTTTGCCAGTCTCGGTCGGTCTCTTTGCCAGCTGCACCGGTATTTTTACGAGCAAAGTGGATGGTGTCCCGAAGCGTGGCGTTGCCTGCGCGCGCCTACGACACCACCAATCTTCGTGTACGTGCAAGGAAACTCCTGTGGTGTTCGTTCTGAATTATGGCAACCGTGTAACGTTCGTACGTGCGCTGCTACGTTTCGGGGAAAATCGACGCGAAAGTGGCTGTTCCACCGCGTCCACGACTGCACTGAATTTGAGGTTGCCTGTTCCGGAAGATCGAATCCTTACTGCGAGATCAGCCATTTTCGTTTCTCTATGGTTACGATTTCGCGACGATCTTCGGTAAATTCTCTGATCTGTAGACATTGCTCTATAAAATTGCATTTCGATCTCGTTTCATGCAGATCCAGTTTCGTTCCCACGGATGACTTCTACAAGGTGAAGGAAAATACCAATTGATACGTAGATTTGAAAGTTTCGGACGCGGTCAGCGCGAAATTGATTCTTCGTAATTCACTGACTACGAAAAGCGATACTATGCATCCGTATGTAGAAATCTATACCGATCGGAAAAAATAGACGCTACTTTCTCGAGTAATAGTCGCCATGAAAGTGTTAGTCAAAGTACAACTTTTACCGATGGAAAGTAAAATAAGAGCAAAGCTATTTTATTGCTCTTCGCAAACCAAAACCAAGAAGATTCAGATCTTATCTGGATTTCATCTCACCTTGCCAAATTATAAACCCTACGCATCAACGCAATTATCGAACTGGTATCAGAAGGGGAGCGATTCAGGACGTACGGATTATGGCTCCGAAAGTCGTAATCTCCTCGTACGCTGTGAACTCGGCGTGCATAATCCAGCTCGTTAATCCATCTTAGCAGGCATCGGTGCCTTCTTGACACCGCACGTCCGTCCGAAGGGGGATAAATAAATAAAATATTCGTTTCTTGTCACGGGCGTACGGTAAATCCTCGTCGCCCACGTTCGTGCAGTCGCGCTCGAAATCGGATATTCGATACACGTGCACACAGCGTTATTCGTGCCAGGTAAAACCTGGGGGAAGCTGACTGGTGATTCGGCGTGGCTGGAGGGACGGTTCGGGTCGTGGTGATTCGCCCGAGGCCGCGCGAGTTTCGAAGCGGGACTGAGCGCTACTTATCGGTCACAGCGGGTCGTAACCGAGCGTTACACGTGCTCGTCCTCCTTTCTTTTCTACGTCGTCCCTCTGTTGCCTGTGTCTACGTTCCTAGTAAATACGAACGGTGTACACGAGGTTCCGATAGAAGGAACGAGCGTGACGCAACGGCTGTTTGCGTAAGAAGATACAGGTTGCTTCAAGTGGAAGCCACGGCTCTCTCGAAGGCTCGTGCTTTTCCAGGGTAAATGGAAGAAACTTCTACGGCACAGATTGCTTAGAAAGTGTTTCTCTGAAGATGGAAGCCATTTCAGAGACTTAGCGGGAAAGAATATGGTGACGTTTCTGGGAATCGCTAGGATTATACTGGATTCGTAGCAATGTACGTTTATTATAGAACGTATTTACGTTCTTAGTGCCTACGATCATCTACTTTTAATTCGATCCTTGAACAAAAAAAAGAACGAAGAAAAAGAAAAGATCGATCTTTCGATCTACTCCAGTTATGATTCACGTCAAGTTGTCGATTCTGTGATTCTACAGATTGTAATCCTAGAACGTGATTGAGATCTACGAAACTTGTCCCTTTCGATTACAAATTGTATTCATAATAATCAATGACGGTCTTTAAACGAAGTTGAATTTCTTTTAAGGAAAATTTCATCGGTGTTCGCTCTAGCTCGTTACAAACTAGCAGCTCTATCGGATTCTGATTTCTATAAGTTGAACTCAGCACGCGGAAAGAAAATTCTGGCGAGTTGGCGTCTTCCGTGTTTTTCTCGGAACGGGTTCGCGTAAGGGTAGAGAAGCGAAAACGAAGACTTCCATGGAAGGTAGGAGGTAAAATATCTGGCGTCGATATGGTAACCGTTTCCTGTTCTCCCGTGGTCGTTCGATTCGCTCGAACGACGACGAAGCGTTCGTTTCGCGGATACAAACACGCGAGACCCGACTTCGATAAAATCGACGATGCGAACATTTATCTGCGTGATAAGCGCGATTTCGCGCGGCGTAGGGCCTAAGTGAGAACACGAGCTTCGATTCTGCAAAACAGAAGATAGTATCTATGGAAAAGTAGAACACGACCTTATCGGATATAGAACTGGAAGAAACTTTCAACGGAATTCGCGTGTGTTTGTCAGCGCGCGATGATTGCTCAACGTCTCCCGGTTTTTTCGAGAAAACGTCTGACCACAATTCGCAGAGCAATCTTCTAAAGTTGTTTGTGTCACAGAGAAACTACTTCCGACTCTATCCTCGGGTGTATACCACGGGACACGGACATTTTCATAAAAAAATAGCTTCAGCTTAAAATCCCTTAGCTTAGTTCCTTCCATTCTGGATCTCCGGCACAGAATTTCAGGATATGACGCAATTTCAGTATTCCTCACCCGTGGCTGGTTAAGAGTCTTTTGTCAGAAGAAAAATTCCCGTTACGGTAACTTTTAAACGATGGCATAGTGCAGGGAGGCGCGAGACAATGCAGCAGCTCGACGCGAGCCCCATTATCGTCAAGATTTATACGCGCCGCGATGGCAGCGGTCTGATATGTCAGAATGTTTGAGTCGCGAAACGTAATCGCGAGGGCGTAGTAGTGACTCAGGGACGCTGCTAAGGAGTCGACTTCGCGATATCGTCCACGATGAATAAGAACGAACAAGAAGTTACCTAAAGAGGAAGAAACAGACGGTGGTACGACCATCTTCTTACGAATTTTATTTACGAGGCCGTAAAGATCGGTGAGCTTTTTGATTGCGTTACATCGCGATGGAATGCGCGTTCGCGTTCTCGGTAGTCAAATGTTTATTTCTGATAAAAGAGCGGGGCGCCTCTCGTAAAGCTGTTGTTGAATACACGTCGACATCTAGCCCCAGTCGCTTATAGAAAACGAGCATCTCATGTTCCAGCCAGTGTATATCGGGTGTTGTACGCCCGACAGAAAATCGATAACTTTACGGTTGATTTTTCAATTATCTCTTCTGGCTGCACGGATAGACTAATAACCGAAAGTCGAGCATATAGTCGATCCGCGATTTGTTTTGTAGCTCTCTTCCTCCTTTCTTCATTCTTTTTCTCTTTCCGCTTTCCTTTTTTTCTTTTTTTTACGAGCTGGCTTCATCGCAACGATTTTACGTGTCGTACCGCTTTGCATGCAAAAATCAACGGACAAAGCACTCTTTTCGAATCTTTTTGGAAGGATAGTCGGGTCTCGGTTTCATAAACCGACATCTTGCCTCAGTTTTATGGATTCCTTCCAAACGGAAGCCTGGCCGGCTTTCGCGGAACTTGTAGTAGTTCGTGCTGCAAAATTTTAACGTTCTTGTTGCCCTTTGAAGAAAACTTTAATAAAGAAAAACTAGGCGAAGAGTTTTTCCATGTACAATTCGTTTTCAAAAACACGCTGCTTTCTCGTGTATCGCCTCTAGCGTTTGATATCTTAGGCCACTAAACTCGCTACGATTCGTTTCTTCTTGGCTTTATTACTTGCACATGTGATAGATATTTGTTTAGCCGTTTTTCTCCAAATAGAATTTCTATCTTCACCTGCTGTCCTCGTCTATCTGTGACTCACCGAACTTTTCTCGGCGATATCGCTTCAATTACACTCGGTCGAGGTGGTCGTATTATCGAATTAGTCGTAAAGATAGGATTGCTTTCGGAGTAGGACAAATACAGATATCGTAGAAACGTCGGTCGAAGAAACGTTCCGATTCTTCGGAAACCGCACGTCGAGTCATCCGTCAGCGGCGCGGTTGACTGTCGTGGGCGACAAGAATAACCGTAAAACAGTAGGGGATCGTGACGAAAGAAGCAACAATGACGGGAAGTTTTTCCTGTACTTAAATCTTTTTACATTCGCGCCGCGACAGACAGCGAAGGGAGAAGAGATGTTCAATCGTGGAGAAACGACGCGACGCGACGCCGCGCCGCGCCGTGCCGGTTAGAAGTGAGCGAGGCGCTCGTAAGGATTTCGATTCTCGCGCGTTTTACACGACTTCTTGCGCCCCTTGACGCGTATTCCTTGGCTCGAGACGTCATCGAGATGAAAAGAAAGCTTATGTAAATTACGATTGTCGCAAAGTACGTCGCGATGAAAACACGCGGCTCGTTTCTGTTACCGAGTCGAATCGTTCGAGTTTCCGCGAGTGTTAGGCGAGAAATAGAAAAGAGGGAAAGAAGAAAGAGGAAAAAGAGGGGGAAGGGATGCGAAGAAAGGAGTTGGAAAAAGAAAATCGAGAGATGAAATTGCTCTTTGGCTCCGCAACGCGTATTGTTTTCTTTTCGCCGTTCATTTACCTTACGTGCCTGCTTCTCGCGTTCAAGTTTATGCGCGAGACTTCTTTACGAGCTCCGACCATTAGCGCGGCTGCTGTTTTCGCCTGGAATTCGCACGCTGCCCGCTTAATTAGTCACGCTGTAAGCGTTTGATGAAACTTTAACGAGCATATGCGTGGTACTTCCTTCGAGTTCCTTTTTGCGTTGATTCACGAGCAGGACGACAGTGTGGAAGTCGCTTCGTTCGGGCTGATTCCTCGGAACGCGTGATTTCCAACCGCTTTGAAGCGTTACACCCTCGACTGGGCCGCACCCTCGAGCTCGATCAGCAAGTTTCATCGTGGGTCGATTCTCTTCTTTTCGTTCGCCGAAGAGGCGGAATCGACAATGCGTTCGCGGCACAATGATTAACGACAAGTAGACGCTGAGAGGATAGGGTAAAAAGCGAGAGGACTGTTAAGAATAGGTAGATGGAGAAGGAGCGATTCGAGGGGTTGTTTCCCGAACGTTATCCAAGCATCCAGCGGTGGTACTGTGTAAACAAAGAGCGAAGAAGGCAGACCGGAACAGCGGAAAAGAGCGGAGGAAGTCGAGGTCGAGCTTCGCCAGTCTCTTTCTCTCTCTCTCTGTATACTCGGTTATATACAAAGAAACTAGCGGGCAACCCCAAGCAGTCGCATCAAAGGCGTGCTGGAAAAGCTGCAAATGCGCGAAAGAATGGGTTAAAAACCCGAGGCGGCAGCGGGCGTCGTCGTCGTCGTCGTTTTCGATGGTAGTGGTGGTGGGCGACGTGCCGGTGTGGCTGTTCGGGAGACTCTCGAGGGGGTGAGGCAGTGCATCAGAGAAAAGAAACGGGAAGGGGCTTCCAGTGGAAAGGCTCTGAAGGACGCTGGAGGACCTTAAAATGAAAACATTCCGCCCTCAAAGCGTCCCTTCTCCGACACGCGAACTTCTTTCTCTCTTACTGCATCTTCTTCTCTTTCTGTTTTTCTTTTTCCTCCTCGTTTTGTCTATCTCTCTCGATTGCCGCACCCTTCGTAACCTGTGTCGTCGTATCACTCCTTTTGAATGGAGCGGCACCATTGGCGGCAGAAACGCGCAACCACAGTCGGCCTTGATGAGCACTGATTCGTCGCGTACGCGTAAGCTGTAAAGCTCGTTTCGCGTCCCTGTGTGATATGCATGTGGCGAGGTGTCGGGCGCGTACGCATCGAAAAAAATTGCTCCACTTCCTTTGTAGATTCTCCACGAGAACTCAATGATGCACGGCTCTTTTCATCGCGCGGGGAAAGCCGTTTAGAGGATTCTTGATGCCGTTTCCCAGTTCTTCAACAAGTTACAGCGATCATCGGGATTGCCTGGTCGTTAAACGCAATGGAATTTTGATTTCTTGAGTAATATCGTTCGACGAGAAATTACGTCGTACGACAGATAGCGCTATTATCTTTTAGAGAATGCCGTTTCTCGCATAACAAACCCGAACAGCTTATATCGCGGCTCAAGGGAAACATACCTCTTATCTCTCTTATCGGTACTGACGTTCCTAAGATGTGGAGATCAGATAGGAGTAAGGCCACGTACAAGCTTTACTCGCGGTATAACGGAAATTTTGGATTCGAACTTCGATAGAAAAGAGTATGTAGATCGAATATAATCGTACGTGGATCGATAAACTAATTCCACAACCTTTATTAAATAGCTTTGCCAAGCAGGCAGACTCTAATTATCAAGAAACATACTTATAAATTACGTTTGATTTTCGAGAGGCTGCTCTTAAACGAAGAATGAAAAACGAGGTTTCTTCTCCATTAAATTTCCGTCCACGGCGTTCCGCGTAACGAAATACCTCGGCGATTATTCGTCGGTCGACGAGTCAACGATCCGCTTCACGATGGCACGACGTGATCGATCGCCCTCCCTTCTTCCTGTTTCATCGTCAAAGTCCCAAAGGAATCGACAGGGCTGTCCACCGTTCGATACTTGCCGAGCATGACGCTGGACACGATACGTCGTTAATCTTTCGCGCTGCGGTCTCCAGCGAAACCGGAAGTTGATCCAGAGACCGATGTCGCGCTGCCAGTCGTCATCGTTCGTTTCTCGATGTAATCTTTGAAATTGCACCGGGACCGATCTCCGTCGGAGTTTGGAATCGACTCGATTTTCTGTCCGACGGAATCACGCTCGATTCGTAGACCTTCTTTGACGCTTAATTTCATGGCTTTCATGCGACTTCAAAATAGTATCACGCTTGAAAGCATATCGTAAAGTTAGTTAGGAGAGGAAGTTGTTCAAGTGGTATTTCTTAGAGCCAGCACGTTTAACGTTTCAGGAAAAAACACGCGAACAACGGGACGCACCGAGGTGGAATATTTAAATTGCGGTATGTAAACCGCGTTATGCAATCAAGCCAAGAAAACGTGTCGCGAGCCGCGCGAGAGATAAGTTGCGCGATACAGCAGGTACGATTGTGTAATGCGCCGCTGGGAGCACGGGGAGACAATATCGATTGCGAAAAAAAGGGGAGAAACCTGGACGTTGCTCTTCCAATAGATATTATTTATCCACGATGGTCTTTGAACCATTTTCGAATCGTCGTTTTCTTCTTGTACGTGAGTTAACGCGTAAGATCCTTTTAATTCAGGATATAGGTATTCATTTGGTATTTTTTGGAGATCATGATTGATTCGGATTAAATCATCATTAGATACGCTGGAACCAGACGTCGAGTCAGCTTGAACGAAGAATCGCAACGAGGTTAATCGATCAGTCGAAGAAACGCTCGGAACGACGGGGATAGACGAGCGACAATATTTCCGGCGTATTCCAAAGGGATAGCTGGAAAATCGTAGCGACTATACGATGTACATATGTACGTATCCTCGTTGGTAATGTCGCGTATCTATCGCTGGTGTTTACCTATCGCATCGATAGCAGACGCGGCAGAAGTTTAAGCGAGGCAGGAAGGGAGCTGGGAGTTTCGGCGTGCGGCAGAACGACGCTGGTGGCCGATCTCTCCTCGTTTTTCATCGGTTCCAGTCAATAAAGCTCGTGGCTGTTGTTTTGCCTTCGGCTGACCACGCCAGCGCGGTTCCGTTCTTGCGCTCCGCAACTACCTCCGTCCGTTTTTCTCGTTCCATCCGATTTCCTTCTTCCTTTTCATCCTTCCGCGTCTCTTCCTACCCCCCTACACGCCCGTAATCCTGCACGATCTTTCTCCCGTATACTTTTCGGAAAAAATTCCCCGCGTTATTTACCGTTCTCCAGCGAAGAAATTGGATTTCCACGCAAAAAGGAACGCGCCATCGACTCGCGTCGCTCGATCGATCTTTCGTTGTAATTTTTGTAGGCGCTTATGCGAATATGTAGCCTGGACTTATCGCGTATCGACAGTTAAAGTGTGTTATAATGGCGTTAAATTGTATACGGGGTGACGCAGAACTTTTTAGGCGTATTTAATATTTCGTTTGTTAAACCTTTGGATTAAATTAGAAGCGATAGTATTAGAGGAATTCACGGTACTTTAACGCACGATTGACCATTAGTTGGTCCAAGTACCACGGGAGAAGGTTAACGAACTCGGCGCAATTTCCACGTAGAATTTAAATTTGGCCTATCCCGAGGATCGTCAGGAAAGCGTTCACGGGACAAAGTCGCGGACCGTGTTTTCGCGTTACGAGCAGGAAGAGCGGTGTGTACACCGACTGCTACCGGATTCACAGTCGCTGCCCTCGATACAAAGGTTGCTCGTCGGCCAAACGACGACCGCACTGTGTCCATGCTTCTCCTCTCCCCTACCTCTTTTGTCGCCGGGCTTTCCCTGCTCTAAAATTGTGCTCGAAAACGACCGAAAGACCGCGCGCTGAAGCATTCTGCGCAGAGGATATCGGGCGCCGGTTCGCTGCTAGCGTTTATAACCAATCCCTCAGGAAACGAGTGCGGAAGGAAGAAAAATAGGGGATTGGATTGAGGAGAAGGAGTTGGCCTTTTGGTCATGGGAAACGGATACGAACAAGAGGAATTGGCTAGCCGTTATATGGTCGTTGAATCCACGTAAAACAACGTTCGTTGCAAATTGATAAAATGACAAAGAATAATTCAAAAGAAAATAAAACAATAGAATTGTTGCTGAAAAATCTACAGAGGTTGATTCGATCGTTGTATTTACTTTTTAAGCTGAAGAATTTTTTATGTAGGCCAAACGTTTATATTTGGATAGAATAGCTTCTCCATTCATGGTTTGTAACGCGCACAACTAGCTGAAGCACAGAAAATTGGAGGCAAAACACGAATTTACTGGGAACTTCGTGGCTGACGCGAGTAATGGGTCGTTCCACGAAGAAAAGGAAGCGACCAAGACTTTCACCCGTCTCGCTCTCTACCGATTTGTCTGGAGTCGTTGCAGGAGGGCTGTCGCAATGACTGATCGACCGACTTCTATCTCGCCGGGAACAGATGAGAGGAACACGACGGTGTGTCTTGTCACCCTCACCGGGCGCTAGATTTATTTGCGCGAGCCCGGAGTAGCTCCGGCAAGACTGGTAGGCTGCACGGGTGATCGAATGACTCCGGATCCGAGAGCAGTGATAATGAAATTGCCGTGAAAAACGAGCAAGACACCGGTAGCCGGCGTCACGGTACAAATGTACTTCCGGCTGTGACAGCTTATAATTCAATACGCACCACGTGGAACCGTGTAGACTCGGTAAAAATCAAATTACGATCTCTTCGACGTTTAATTTCCACCGTACTGACTTCGATATTTACATGCACGGAGATTAAATTGCACGTTGGAAAAAAAAAGAAATACTCTGTAATTTTTAAACGCAACGCGGAAAAGCATCCTTTTTAATTGCGCGCTACCCGTGATAAAGGAAAATACACCATGCTCGAAGGAACACGAATCACGTTTGTGTTCTCTCAGCCGAGAGAGCCCTTCATCAATATTAAATCCACGGACTCGGAGAGAGAGAGGCGGCAGGAAGAGGCATCGTCCTAAACGTCGCACGGACACGAGAACCACCGGGAAAAGATCCCCCGTGTTCCATCTGCGATAGAAGGACGAAAAAAGGATCGGGGTGAGATCTCGTGCGATCGTACGGGTACCTGCCAGGACGTAGGATAAGGGAAGATTAAACGAAACCTTAAGCGACCAGGTCGTTTTTAGCTTATACGGGGTGGCAAGGTTTTGGGGGAAAGACGCCGAGGGATGGCGGCGCGTTCGAGCGTCCTGTGGCACTGGGGAGGAAGGGCCTCAAGCGTTCGGGGAGACACTTCCAGCAGGGGGTGTTCTCCTCCTTCTGTCTGTGTATTGGTGCCTCCGGGCACGTGTACGTGCGCACCACGACTCTGTGAGTGTCCTGTAAAATACGAGCGTGCCAGAGTTAAGCCGGCCATAGATCGTGGAAAGCGGAGAGTGAAAGAGAAAGAGTGTGAAAGCGACGCGACGAGTAGGAAGGGACGGGGCTTTCAACCTCACCTTTCGCGCCAGCTACAGGAGTCTGCTCTTTCGACTCTGCAATCTTCTTACGTTTTCCTGCCTCCGATTGTCTCCCTCTTCGATTTCCCCTCTTCGATCCTTTCCACTCTTCACGACGAACGCTAGACTATCGGCTGGAAAATTTGTGCGAATTAAAAAATGTACCAGTGATCGATATGCATGTATGTTTAGCTTGGCTGGTAAACCGATTTTCTAGCACTCTCGTCGTTTAACGATTCCAAATAACGACCGAGCGACCTCGCTTCTCGAAAGTTTCCTAATTAGCCCATCAAATTTGCATACGAGTAACATAGAACGAACGAACGAACAGAATGGTCAATTAAACGGGTACACTCTCAGGAGGGAATATCGAAGAAATTAAGCGTCACGCCTTTATCGTCTCTCTATACGATAAAAGACGCCATAATACGACGCGATTGTAAGGAGTTCCATCGATGTGGTGGAGAATGAAAGAGCCTGAAGCTTCGATTTTATTCGGAAAGTGACGTGTCACTCACCCTTCGGCCCTCGATCGCCACCCTACGTGTGCACCTTGACGACGCAGTTAAATACATGCACAGGCAAGGGAGGGGACTGTGACAGTCCCTAGTGCATTCGTCTCTGCTAAAAGTGGATATTAATGCACTTAGCGTCGGGCTGCGACCTAACCTTAAATCCCGGCTTATGAATGCGTAATGCGTAATGACCAGCGGTGCAGACCTCGCAAACGCATCCGCCCCCGGCGTCCAGCAGGGTTGTAAAGCGCGGATGAAGCGGGAAAATGGAGTCAATGTTGCCATCGTGATTTAGGTAGCGCTTTGGTTGCATTGTCCAAGCAGGGGTTGCGTTTTGAAAGGTCGGCCGTCATTGAAATTTAATTAAATCCATGGTGAATTAATGAGTATTGATGGTGGGCTCGGAAAGTTGCTGTCGTGATTTTTTTCATCAATATGTATTTAATTTTCAAACGAATTCGTTTCGAACGTTATTATATAGGCGGGTGCACAGTTACAAATGTGATCGTTTATTGAATTTTACGAATCAAACCGACCATTAACGGTACATCGCGGAATTAGTTTCCCGACACCTCACGCAATTAACGAATTGTTACATGACGAGGATCGAAATTTGGAAAACTTGCGAGTCTTCCTTGCTACCGCAAATCGATGGACGCGATATTTACGCGACGCTGTGCCGCGAAACGATTATACTGGACGCAATTTTCAGAGCCGCTGGAAAAATCGAGAGATATTGAATTTCAAGCGGGTAACGGCCTGCAAAAATAATGAAATATTTTTAATTGACTTCGTCCGCTGCGAGGAACTCGATTATTGCGCGCGTTTATGCCGAACGCGCGTTGAAGCCACCCCTTCCTCGTCGATTATCGTTTTCGACGTTCTTTATACCCTGAAATGGAGAAAATACACTACTGCCACCGAGTTTACGATTTTATTCCAAGAGTTTTAAAAACATCCGCAGCTCGTTCAAATCCAGACAGCGTTTTGCAAGTGAGAAATCGCACATTACCGTTCCGAGCATACGTTATCGCAAACAGAAGGGGCGATCCAACATTCGAGGTAAAAAACACAGAACTATAAATTCGACACTTCGTCAGGAAGACGAGACGCGACACAACGCGCAAATACCTTTGAACCATGGAAAATTTACACGAACCTTTGTTTCTACCGAAGACGATCCCGGAGTTGATTCGAGCGTAACTTTTCAAGCCTTGACACTACGCTGCTGAAAGGAGAACCGAAGGTGGAATGGAAAGAGTAGAAGGGCGAGGAATTGCGTTCCGAGCAGCGAACAAACCCGTGGAATATCATTATCATGCTGCCACACGCGAGCATGCATACTTCGGCATTGAATTTCAGCGCGCGTGCACCGTTGCATCGGCGATACTACCGGCCAAACTCTTTGCCCGCGTGTGCATTCCGAGAACGTACCATGCACGCACGTGATAGGTACGTCCTGCACATGCACGCGGGCAGGAAAATACGCGTGAAAACTATACGCGGACCACCGACGAGTAAAAAATTCGATGACCAGATGTACTTCTTCCGCTCGTGCCTTAACGAACGTGCCTTCTTCGTCGACTACGCTTCTTGAAAATAAAACGAGTGAAATTGGAGAAGAATTTCCAAAATGGCGGAATTTCGTCGACGCCTCGAATAGCAGGACCTTTATGGTGTTTCGAGACAGAGGCGGCTCTGTTATTAGGAGAATGACGCTATGGAACGCGTGTCTGGAATGACCTTAATGGAGCTGTCCTTGTGGATTTTAATCGCGGCATTAGTCGATATTACGCAGAGATGTCTGTAGCTGATGTTTAATCCACCACGTTTCGAGGATTCTCCCTCTTTTATTGGAATCTTTGTACGGCATCGTCGATGGCGGATGTGAGTTATTGGTCTGTTATGGGTGCGGCGAGCAACCACATTTTTTTCCTGGCTCGTTTGGGTCGTTTAGAAATACATTAAGTGAATTAGTATCTAGATGGTGAGATATTTAAGAAACGAGTTTCCCTTATCCTACATTAGAAGGGCGTAGTATACGGTACTTCTCGTCGAATAATTAATTCAACATTTCCTTGGAATTGTACCGGCGTTAAAACATCGATTTTATCGAGATACGTTCGAACACGGAATAATCAAATATTTTGTACATGTGCATAGATTTGGAATCGCGATATCAAGCAAAATTACTTAACATTCTGTGAATCATCTGACAAGTCGATAGCGACGGATTTTAACACTTGCGAGTTTCGATAAACACGTTGAAGATTTACGAATTCCTATTTGAAGTCTTTGATAATTTATCATGAAATTCATTTCATGTACGTGAAAACTATTAACCGAATTTTTTTATTCGAAAAACTTCTAACATTTTTAAACAGCTCTGTGTTCCATGATTAAGATCGCACGCTATAGTCCGCCAATTTTATGATTATTGTATTATTATAACTATTATGATTGTTATAATAATATAATAGATGATTATTATGATAGAAAATACAACGGTAAACGTTTATCGAAACATCGAGTTATTGTTCTTATAGTATTAACGCGATGATACCTGCAGTACCAATCCACCATTAGCATGATTTATCGGCAAGATTGGCTGGATGTACCACAGCCTCTGACGCGTAGGATACATACGAAAAATCGGTTTCACCGTTATGACGGAGCCTCAACGCGTTGGAGCGTTCACCGTACGAGTGGTCGATCGAACTGAGAAGAAACTTCTCCCTTGAACTTTTTCCCCTATAACTGGTTGCTTCTTCGGTTCATCGATTAGGTCGGGTCGCTCCGCATTACGCGAATTCCACCAAAATAACTAGCATGTTATCGATCGGCGTCCAACTGATAGCTTTAAACGAAAGTCTGCTGTTTCGAATCGAGAACGATATTTTCACCAGACACGGTTAGCCGATCCATCAGTGGTTCTCCGCGAAAGGATTCGATGTACAAGATTTGGCTGTGCGAAGAAAGAAAACGAATGAAACGACATCCGACGCCGATGAACCGTGGTTCTGGCCAATTCTCGATTAAACGGAGATACACAATTAATTACGGTCTGGGTAAAGTTTGAATAGCGTTGCTTTCGAAGGATCGTTGTTTTCACTCCGGCTCGTTTCCTTCCTTTTTTCTCTCCCTTTTCTTCCTCTCCTTTTTTCCCTCTCGCGAAGCGCGGTTATGTGTCTTTAACAGAGCTGAAAGCGGGGGTAACTGCCTCAAACGGATAACAGGAGTGGAGTAACCAGATCTACCATCCCCCCTCGCGTAGCAATTCACTCGCTCGCCAGCCCGCTCATCCGACCGTCCGTCTTTTTGGTCTTATCGACCGCAGCCTCCTATTACGCCGTCGCTTGCGTTGAGTCGCGCTCGAGTCTCCCCCCGCGTTTTTACGTCTCCCTTTCATTTTTCCTTTCTTTTTATTTTCCCTTCTCTTTTTCTTTTTTCCTCGATTGGGAGTGTGATCCATCGCGAACGCGGCCGACGAAGTTGTCGAATTTGCCAGCCGATCGAAACGGCCGTCGTTGTTTCCCTCGCTTTATTGCTTTTTCATGGTCGTTCTCCGTATGAACGTGTTCCCTGTGTTAAAACACGCGCTAGTTTTTGTTTTATTTCTCTACGATATATTTATTGGCGAGCGCTTAACCTTGTTTTCTCAAAAGTCTGTCTCGAATATAAAGTTGATTTATGATTGGCATAACTCGGGTTATTTTCTGAAGTAATCAGTTCTCAACTTCATAGTTTCTATGTGGACGATAATTTAGGAAGATGGAATCGAGTTTAGTATTCAGAGAAGTACAGTTTCCTCTATTCTTAAGATTGAACGCGATCAGTATGGTTGAATTGGGGGTAATCGTTTTGTTATGATCTACAACGTAATTGTGGACTCGCGAAGCTGTTGGATTTTACATAGATAATGCGAAGTCAAGGTTGTGTCTTGCTCTCGAAGTTCCCTCGTATGTGTTTTCATAAAAGAAATCTCTATATGAAACATAAATTGACCTATGTCCTTTTTTGGTATTTCTCAATAGAACATAAAATGATAGTAGAGAAAAAGGGAATGATTTTGTATATAATACAATCTTCAAAAAAAAAAAAAAAAAAAGGAGAACGGTAAATTTTTAAGAAAACAGTTTGTTTGGCTTTGAAGTGCAGAAATATCGAAGAAAACCGATGCGTAGGAGCTCGCGAGCCGGTCAATAATCGTTGAACGAGCACGCGATTGCCTGCCGATTACAGCGCTGACAAACTAGGAAACCTCGCGAGTAAGGCTCGTGAGTCATCGATAACGAAACCGTTGATCATTGGCAGCTATGTTTGGTTCGGATCGATATCGAATCGAGTCTTCTTTTGCGCTGTTCTCGGGCAAAAGTATCCGGCAAAGTGTATTACGATCCCCAGGCGAAAGGGTTGGTTTTCATTTCAGGGATGGTCGTAGCCTCTTTTCTTTCAGTTTACCGTGCGACGAAAATGATATTATCCCGGTCGAACGGGTAGAAGATTTCAAGGGGCGCCCGGCCTCGATTCGCAGGTCAATCTATTTAGCCGGAGAGGATCGAGTATCGAAGGATCAACCATAGGCGAGGACATACTATGGTAGATACGGCTGGCCTCTCGCGGGTCTCGCTGTCTTTTGGAAATCCCTTTTATGGCGTGTCCTTCGACCCCTGGTTGCCTGTAAACCTCACAAATTACGTCCCAGAGGGCGAGGCTAGAAACTCGGTGGGGAACAGGTGCGTGAATTCCGTCGTGTGTTGGCCGCACACGCCGCGAGCGTATATTCGCGTACACGCATATTATTACCTTAGCTAGCTCTCTTCCGCCCTTCCTCTATGCCTCTGTTCTATCCCTTTCGACCTACAACTTCGTTGCTTCAGCCAGCGTTCCCCTTTCCGCCCCCCCCCTGTTACTCCCACCTATCTCCATCGTGGAGGCTGTTGCTGTAGAAAAGCGGCGTGCAGGGTGAGAAGACTATTATATTAACATAAATAATATCTGCAGCCGATGCTTTTGAATACATTGCCGTGGACTCATGGCGAATTTTATGCGACCGCTCACAACCGCTATTTACGGTAGCCAAGCGCGAGCCAAGTTTTCACCACCGTGAACTACACTACCGATCTACCGACCAACCGCGCGTACACCCTCGTTACGTGTACGCCGGATGTCTCGCCGGCGTGCGTGCACTCGCACGCCATGGCCGGGTAGAACGAGGGTAGACGTTCGCGTGTTCAACAGCGATTCATCCAAACCCTCCCCTGAAACAAGATTCTACGATCTACGCTCGTTGTACAAATTTTGGGGCTGGTAGATTCGAAACATCACCCCTTTCGAGCTCGACGTTCGCTTCGAGTATTCCTGGTTTGCGTCTGATTTATTTAATCGAAATCTACAACTCGCGTTCTACTCGATCGTTAAACTTATCACGGCGAGATGTCTGATTCGTAAATGGAAAAAAACGAAGCCTCCCACTGTTCAATGATTGGCAATTTAATGGTAATTTAACGAAAACGTTTTTCGTTGACCAGGCTCGTTAGCCCAAGTAACTCCGCATAAAGGCGATTACTCGGCAAACGAAACGACGAGAAAGAAAGCAGTTGGAACGCGCAATTCCTATTTCTCTATCTCAGTCATTCTACGACGTTTCTTCCCTGTCCGCGAGCAATTCTCCTTTTCCGCAGTTTTCCTTTGACCGCTCGTAAACCACGAGCTCGCGCTTTTTGCCATGGCAACTACGACCACAACGATGACCAGGCATCTTGTGTCTCAGTGGGCACCGCCGCAGAAACCGACGATATTTTTCGCGAATCAATCGATGTTAATTCGTCGTTGCATAAATCTAACGGACCTGTCGTTTCCTGGTTTTCGCTAAATGGCCATTTGGTACCGCAGGGACGATCGTTTGCGCACGGGATAGGAAGTCGTTCGGTCCTGAATCGCTAGCGGAGGAAATTGTACGGTTCCCCGGATCCGGCGCGATGGTATTTATATATTTATTATTCAACGCTGGTCGAGGAGCGAAGCAGCGTGGCCGTGGTATGCGCGGAATGTTGCAAGATTACCGGGAACGCGGAGGTTTTGCTGATCGAACCGTTATTGTAGCTGCACCAGCGATTGTCGGCGTGTCATTCACCTTGCGCCGGCTGTTTTCTGCTTCGCGCGACGTATCGACATTTTCTCTCGTTCTTTGGTTTCGTAGCGGCACGCTCGTTTTCGACACGTATCCCCGATCGTTCTCGTCGACGATTAATTTCAATATCGTTTTATAGCCATACTCGGTCTCCTGATCGATATAAATCCTCGTTTAATTCGGCCGATACTCGCGTACACGCGCCTCCACCAGCCTAGCCGACTATGCGTTCCATAACTGGGAGTAATAAACGTGTTTATTAACTGTCGCGCGGACGAAAAACGAATCGGTCGAGCCGGGCGTGAATTTTAACGCTGCCGACCGTTCCTCGATACACACGGCCGCTTTCTACGAGCCATTGTGGTCGGCACCTATGCGCCCGGGTTTACGGCTGCACTTCCGTTGCGACCCATAGCCGGAACTAGCGAGTATTTGGCCACGGCTGCGTGCACAGCTCCGTTTGTTCGCGGTATTTTCCACTATTTATAATCGCGAGCCCCGTTTTCACCGAGCCAGCCCTTCCGTTTTCGCGTTAGGCACCGACACCGCAAAGTTACGCTCTTTGCTTTACTTTTTTCAAAGTTACGTTCGCGATAGTGTACGGAATTTTTTCTTATAATTAGTCAGGAACAATGCCATGTCCAACGAATATAATTTATAGGATATAGAGTGCATTGTCGCGTGTAACGCAAAATTCTTAATTTACGTTCGCCCGATTAATCACAGGACAAATTCGACGGGGGTTGAAATGCACGCGCTGGGGCGGCATGCCACACAACGCGAAGTCCACAGTCACAGCGCGAGGCGATGCCCATTTCATCGGGCTCGAGCGAATCGACGTAATTTTCCTTTTCCGCGGGAGGGCCATATCGACGAAATAACACGCTTATCAATTACAACTTAATTACCTGGCCGTTTGGGTCTGTACATTACGAAACGACAAGGAGAGTCGAGAGGGTAGAAACGGGATAAAGGGCGGAAAAGAGACACGACAGGCGCGCTTGTGCTCGCCTAGCGACAAACAGCGTCGTTTCATTAGCCAAATTGGATTGCCTGAAATCGAGTAAATTTAAATCCAGCATCACGATCGTGCGATAAAACGTTTGCGATCCCACGATTCGAACAGTTTTTTTTTTTCTTCCCTATCCTCTTCTCCGAATCCAGCGTTCAATCGCTTTAAATGGATTTCCACGTGAAATTACAGCGCGTTCGTCCTCTGTGTTTGCCCATGGACCGTTCACGTCCTCGATTCTACGAAGGCTGTGCCATTGTAAAGACTCTTCTGCTCGTACACGCGATACAGCGATCCCCTTTAACGGCGCCGTTCGCTCGAAAAAGAAAACACGCGTTCAAGTTCTCGGAATAGGCAGTATCGAAATTACGTCGAATGCGTTGGCGGAAACGACGCGGTGGAAATGAGGGAAGGTGGATTCCAGCGAAGACGCGGAAACGCGTCGGTGCACGCGTGGAGAAAGTTCGCCAGCCAGTGGAACGGAAACGGAAAGACTCTTTAGAAAACGGGACACGAGTAACGAAAGTAGCGAAACGATGGAAAACGCGAAATAGAGGAAAGAAGAATAAAGAGAGATGGAAGCTGGTAGAAGCAAACGAGCTGCGGTGGATGATAAAATTCGGGCGTTAATCAGAATCTTGTTTCCACGGTGGGGACGATCTCTCTAACGAGGGACCGTCGGCCATTGTACCATTTACACAATTACACGTTTCCATTCCCTCCGGACGTTTCCGCGTTTATATATCGGCGCCGGTGGCTAGGTAGGTAGTATACATTTCTGTACGTGTAATTTCTGCGTGCACCGTCGCGTGTTTCGTACGTGCGCGCGCGCACGAGCCAACGCGACCACGATCACCGTAAGAGAGGATAGAAGGGCGCTCGTAATGCGCGGGATTGCTTCGTGTCTGACGACGAACGAGGAAGAGAAAGAGGAAGAGGCGGAGGAAGAGCTAGAAGAAGAGAACGAGAATGTATAGTGAACGGTGAATGGCAGAAAGAGAAAGGGGATAGTGCGAGAAAGACAGAAGACACGCAAAGCATTGGTTGGAGAAAGATGGCTGGGGAGGGTGGCGGTGATCGCGGTAGTGGTGGCGACGGTGGTCGTGGCGCGGTGGTTGTGGATCGGTTGGGGTGCCACCGGCACACCGGTGTTGAATGTAAAAGTGCGTGCGGCGGTGTGTGTCGGTGCGTACACACGTGTTATTGATCGCGTCGAGCGCTCGCTCGCTCGTTCCTCGCCGCTGCCTCTGGCTGCCTACCTACCGGCCCCTGGCACCGACGTAGCTGAAACGGCAACCGCATTTTCCCGCTAACTCTATTCTTTTAGAACCACTTTCACGCGGACCGCGCGCGGATGAGCGGAGCGGTCGCGCGGTTCCCGCGTTTTCTTCGTCTGCGTGGAGTCTGTTTCATGGGACGAGCTTCTATGCTTTTCGTCGATTTCGAGTGGAAATCGTCGCAGTAATTTCAGTGCGATAGCCACGTTGCTTTCCTCACAGAAAATTTGTTTCAAATTTCCCGGCGTATAAAGGAATCTGTTTGATTTTCGATCGGAATTTCTGTGTATTTATGAGTTGTTATCGAAAAATTGATATTAACATTGATAAGAACCGAAGTCGAGATAGAGGGTGGATCGTGTTTGCACGTGGAAGGGAACGCAATTAGGTAGCTTACGGGGCGCGCGGTTAAACATCATCGAACACACGTTACACACGTTACCGTGATATTATAGACGTCACCGTGCACACATTATGGAGAATGTTAAATATCAACGAGCGCACGTCACACGCAGAGCACGAACAATGTTGAAGGAACGCGGCTAAATACGTGAAAATTTACACACTGAAAAATTGTAGCAATTTATCTGAAAAGGTGGCCCTTCTACCGATGTAAATTCGCGCCTAGTTCACTAATTACAATTAACGTGTTTTTCGATGTTTCATTGCTAAAATAGCGTCGAAAAACAGAAAGGAAAAAGCTGAATTTAAGGGTCGAAAGGACAGAGTTGTATTCGCGTCGCGTGGTAAATGCGTAGATTGTCTGCGAACCGGTCGAATATGGGGGAATTATACGAAATAGGCGGATTTGCGGGGACACTGTAACCGGAACAATTATTCGTATTACTGTTCGATTCGCGAATTTTCAGGCGTTGCGTCGCTGTCCCGTCTCTGTTTGTAATATTTCCATATTTGTAATGTTCGGGCTGCAGGTAAATCCGTGGAATCCGAATAATACGAATATCCGCAACCAGTCGGCAATATCCGTGTTAGTCGAATAATGCGAATATTCGTATAAGCCGGATCATGCGGATGTCCGTCGATTTATAAATTCGCATTGTCGTGCGGCCGTATGCAAATTCTATTCTGCGAAAATAAGCGCTGCCGGATTTCCACGCTTTTTAGTTAATGTTCCTGGAGTACCTTTTATCAGTTCGAATGGTTTAACCGTTGTCGCGTTAAATTCGCGCCTAGACAAGAGGGTGCAACGGTCGTAAACAGAGATCACCGTTTGTCAGTCATTTGAAAAAAGGTGTTGAGATTTCCAGGTATCGTTATCCATGGTGTCAATGTATTACAATTACACCGTGTGCAGGAAAAATAGAAGTTTATTTTAACGCGTACGTTGAAAGCGCTCGTTCGTTAAAACATTCTGTTTACGACTGCGACTTCTATTTAATTCTTAACTCTACTGTTCTCCTCTATACGACTCAAAATCGATGTTAAATTTCAATAGATTTTATGAAAACATAGATAGTTTGTAATCGTTGATCGTGCATATTCCATTCCTTTCATAAACGAGGTATTCCAAAGGAAAGAAGATGTCTGAAGGGATTCGAACGAGATAGAAAAAGCAAAGAGAAGAGTATGGTTAAATATTTATTTTTCCAACAAGGCAAACAGCGATTCTACAAAAGACGTTCGTGATGCAGTTTCGCATACTCAGCCGAATATGTATCATTTTTCGTTAAGTAACAGCGCGAACAAACGTTGGAAGAAACAAAACGTCGCCTTATCGAAGGCTCCATCCATCTGTAGTTAATCCGGCTTTAACTTGCATGGAATTCGATGGGAACCGGGCGTCGGGATTCCCCGTCACCACGCATCTGTCTTTCCCGCAATCGCATTTTCGCCGCCGATAAAGGGTGCAACCGCGTCGCGCGCTCGCTTTCCACCTGGAAGCCGTTGCGATTCAGTCAGAACGATACCGAGTTCAAAATCGCGCTTTTCCTTTGTCCCTTTGCATTTTTTTTCAGGGCCCGAACCGTTTCTGTAGTTCGATCGCGACACGATTAACCGGTGTATCCCTTTTAAATCCCCGACTGAATTTTATTGGCCCCTGCCGCGCGTTCTCGTTTCACAAAACGCGATTTACAAAGTACTTTGTAGCGGAACCGCAACTCCCCGCGTCCCTCCCACGTTGCATTTTCATCCCTGGAACGAGTTGGTACCGTGCAAAAGTCCGTAGGGAGTGAAGCTGACGGACGAACGAAAAGAGAGAAACGGAGACGGAAGCTGTTGCCGTCAGATGCACGATGTCGCGATACCGCGACGCACACTGTAGGACAATAAGGGCCTTTGACCCTCTGCAGTCGACCTCAGCTTCGTACCTACCTTATCGCCCTTGGGGAATGTAACGGTGGTATCCGATCGAAAGGAAATGGAGCCTTTTGCATGATACATGGGTTTCAGCGTAGCACGCGATATATAATACGTTCAAGAAGCCGGAGGAGAAGTTTTCGTGCCACTCGCTATGACCATGCGAAAAACCGCGCCACTCTTTCGCCTGAAATCTTTTCTCGCCTTCTGAACCATGGCAAATTTAACTCAGACCAACAACGATTCGATGCTATTTACAACTACGTTCGTCTACACTAGATTTGCCTTTTTATTCAAGTCGTTGTATTATCGATATGCTATTGCAATTTCAATTTCTCTTATTTAGCTTGATCGAAGATCGCTCGTACAAGTGTGGGACGAACAACCTGACCCTTGTACGATTATACGAGGGTGTTACGGGAAAGTTGCGAGCTGTCGTACCTGCGGCAAGAGGGGTGGCGCGTTTCCCTGGAAGTCGCGTGATTCGGTCTCGAGCGTCCCTGTCTCGATGCACGCACAAAACGTGGCAGTCATTAAGGGCAGTAGCGGGGTCTGTCTTTTCTGTTGGCCGGTCTATCTGTTTCCCTCGCTCTCGCGTTCGCCAGGAAGTCGGACTCGGTAATTACAGGGGCTTCAAAGGGTCTGCTTTTGGCTTCGACGGACAGCTTCGTGGGAATTCAAAGCGACTCGAGCACTCGCGCGAGAGGGGATCGCCCCTCCTACGTGTCTAAATTCGCAAGAAACGTGATTTAAAAGAGCGGTTTCGCCGGGGCGAGCATGGCTCGACAATTGTGCCGAGAACGTGGTTCGCGTCGACCGTGGCCAAACCGCACGAATACCAGATTTCACGAGAGCATATCTTTTCTCGCGCAGCGCCGTTAATTACGTGAGTTTTTCTTCTACGCGGATTCCATTTCTGTTGTATTGCCCCGGCGACTAGAGATTCCTCGTTCGATTCTAATGGAACGTGAATATCGAATCGCCGTGGAACAGGCTCGAATTGCTCCATCACGAAGAAATCTGTTCCAGAGAAATTGGTTGATAACCACGGTAATTTTCCGAACCCTCCTTTCGGCATAATCCAATCGAAAATCCCGGGCACAATAGTCGCGGTTGAATAAGAAGAAACGAGAATATCGATTTGGAAAGATCGAGTCAGTGGCGTGCACTTCGTTCGACCAGATCGCCGCTTTCCTCCCCTTTTTCTGCCATTCTCGCGGGGTTTTCACGCCCCAGAAACCAGTCATCGGTATAAAGGGCAGCCACCGTTGCGTCTATACAAATACGTTCTGGTCACATTTGCGATTTTGCCTTTTCTGCGCTGTGTTCCACGCAAACGAGCAGACGTTCCGTCTACATTTTGCGATGACGCGACTCGACGATATTCTTTGTTCGACTTCTTTAAATAGCTCTTAAAGAGAGGATCGCGAGAACGGCTCGTTCGATCGTTTAATTATCTTGATTCTTTCTATGAAATTTGTCCTTTTAGTGTTCTTTTATAACCTTGGAGTAGTAATTGTTTAATTTCGTTACAGAACTTAAAGCAAAAACCTTTTACTAGGATACACAGACACCACGGCGCTTATTCAACAGTGATTATTTATCTATAACTCGATTCGTTTCCTGCATTCCCTCTCACCAATCTAGAAATGGCTAGAGGATATTTCGAATAAATTTTCCTACAGGCGTCTGACTGATTAGCAAACAAGACTTTTCCACTCCCTATACGACTTTTCGTCAGAGATGAGACTGCGAATAAACACGAGGGGAAACGTAATATATAACAGGATCAAGGAAAGATATCCAAGAGCTCCATTCGATTAGGCTTTCTTTCTAGTTCCCCCTCGTGAGTTTTTTCGCATCCTACGAAACAACCGATGGCACGAAGCTGTATCACTCGTTCCCATGCAAATACGTATGCCATTTCGCGTCTCGTCCGAGCTTGTTTTCCGGGGAAACACGACGGACGTCGTTACCAGGCCCAATAACGTCGCATGCAATAAATGTACGTGCTGTTAACACCTATCGTCGGCAGAGATGCGTGCACGAACGTGGATTAGCTCGGGCCTGCGCACATTCTTTACGTATCTCCTTTATCACGAATAGGATCATAGTTCGACAGATAATGTTAAATACGCTTAATGGTACAAGGAATTGACCAACTCGTATTTGGATTTTGAAATTAGTGATGTTACGTATTTGGTGACGTCAATGACTGAACTCTGTTATTTCTATGAACTTTTAGAGACCTTTACTTCAAGAAATTTCAATATTCTGCAAGCATTCTTCGTGTTCGTTCCGCTTTAAGAAAGGCTCTCCCCGCGTGGAAATAAAAATCAGCGGCCAATAGGAGACAAGCGTGGAACGCAGAGCTGGAACACGTGAACGCAATAACATCGCGATGAAATTGTCGTGGTTTACCGACGACGAATCGTATATTCGATAAACGACCGACTGTCCCGGCGTACACACGAGCGATTTATTAATGAGATTTCGGGCTATTTGTCGTTTAGATATTACCGACGGCTTTATATTTGTTCGTGCTTGACACCCACGAATTGGTAATGAGATTTGCAGGCACGATCGACCACGGTTTTATCGCGTAGCAGGCAAAAATCACGACGCAATCACACGGAACGCGGTAGCTATATGAAGGTATTTTTGACGAACCGTAACCGTGCATTTAAAAGTCCCACTCGAAGCATTATTAGGGCGATATTGACACTTACGATGCTGTGGCGTGGTTTCTCTCTCGTGGCTTTCGTCGACCAACTGATCGTAATTTTAGCCTCGTTTACATCGCGCGCGTGTATGAACGTTGACCGAGTTCCGGGTCGATCCCACCGACGATATAGAACGACTACGAAGTTACTTGGAAGTTCGCTCCTAATTTTAATAACGCGAAACAGAATCGGCGAAGTAGGTTGAACAATAAACGTTGTCAGCCGAGAGAAAACAAACCCGTAACTCTTCCGCCGAAGGTGGTGTTATCGATTATTTGCGTCAAGGTTACTGGCTGCTATTTCACCGCTCTTGGAAAACATCTCCAAATTCAAACTCTTTTATCTCACCCCTTCGAATGAAACGTTCAAATTCGAGACCCTTGGCAGACTTTTGCCCCAGAGATACGACATTTACTGGGAATATTTTTCCAGGACCGGCAGCCAGATACGAGGATCGCGTAATCCGGTTCCCGTTCTAGGGACGTAGCCATGCAGAGGCAGAGGTGCGTTCGTTCACGCACACGCGCGGACATGTTTATACGCGCGTCGCGTATAAAGCAGCCCGCTCGAGTCGCCTCGCAGTCCGTTCTCGCGCGTTAAATTAATTACGGGCGTCGCTATCATTTATTTTCATTTCCCCCGCGGCGAATCGTCCCCTACCCTCTTTCCTACGTTCACGGTCGCCGCCGCGCCGGCTCGCTCTTCACCCCTCCTCAATCCTTCCACCCTGTGTGCCCTGGCCTACACCCCCCCCCCCCTCCCCGCCCCCCGTAGCACGCCGTTGTACATAGCCAGCCTGTTAGCCGAACGCAGCCTGCAGACTGCTTATACGAGTAGCGACTATTACCGACCGAATTATCGCCATCTGACCCCTAGCCGGCTTCTACCTTAAATGAAAATAGACACCTCGCTAATGCCCCCGGATGCATTCTCGCTTTTAGCCGCAATTCGAGCCCGACTACGCCCGCTTCTCTCACTACCCTTCGCACGCCTACCATCCCGACCGTGATTTCGGGGGATGCTGCTGCCCTTTGCCTCGAAATTTCCAGGGAATCGAGCCTTCGTGCGTCGACCATGTAGGTAACTCACGGAATAGCGTCGACGTTCCTGATGAATGGACGACCCGTGTGAAACACAGGGTGGTTCTTAGAATTTAGTACTGGATTTGCCGTATAGAGATTGAGGATGGAGCTATAGGCTGTTGATATATTTGGAATTTTTACGTGGTTTAGATTAGTCGAACGATTCATTACATTCTTTTCATTTTCAAGCATGTTCGGTTATGCGCAATTGTATTTGACTCATGCCGATATCTTTCGAGGTTAAGTTGTTTAGAAATTGTCTTCATTATGTCGAACGAAGCTTCCACGCTTATCTGCGACTATTACAGGCTGAATTCGCGTTTCCATACAGATGTCTAGAGAACCCGTTAACTCGATACACGGAAGCAATCAATTCGTCAGGAAGGTTTCTTTCTTATCCAATGAACAGAGCGACGATGTACGAAATTAATTATGTACTTAGGATTAGTTGCGATCAAATTTCCACCATCTGATCCCAACCGGTAATTCCAAGCAGTATCAAAATCCGTAACGGCGCTCCTCGGTTCTCACCAAATTCGTCATTTGCTCATAGGAATTTTGCGTCTATACGTATTATTGACAATCACAAAAATTTATAAAATTGGGATTTTTAATGCACTATTCGTTAATAGAGCTATTCATCTTTGAACCATATAAAATTCTTTAAATATTTTAGAATAATAACATTTTCTGTTACAATTTTCTTTGTCTATTAACTCCATCGTGATGGCTATTTTATGTTGAATTTCAAAGACTTAAAAGAGTAATAAACTTTGCCGTTAAATTTTATAGATTCTACTCAATTACTTGCAAAAACATCCATCACTGAATCCTCTTTCAGATACGATGCAACACAATTTCCTTCAACCAGCTTCTTCACCTCTAGTTCAGGCTGCGCGACAACGTTGCACGCGTTGGCGCGCGTGTGCGTCGCTCGTAACACGACGCATTTACTTCTGCCTTGACGACGAAGCTCGAATGCTCCGAGAATCGTAAGGCGTTTCCACTGAACTCCACTGTCGGCTGACAATGGTCGTTACATAAAAGTTGACATTACTTCTAGGAGCTACTTTACTCCGCTATCTGCTCTGGCTCACGGTACGTTGGTGCGCCGTTTCAAACCGCGTTCCGTCCTTTTGTAACGCGGCCTCGATGGTGCCCGAGCTGCGTCGATTTCCTTGAATTTCAACTCTGAATATTTTCCTCCACTATCCACATCAACGCGTGAACGTGACAATGGCTGCAAATCGTTCGTTGAAATCATTCGAAAGAATGAACGATTATGAGGGCCAAATTTAGAAAATTAAAGAAATTAAACCAGTGATTATGATTATGAGGGAAGGAATTTTTAAGCATGAAGTATGAAGAGTTCTATTGCGAGCATTCTATTGGACAATCGAGAACTGACGTTAATGCATCGAATCATTACGAAGTTATGGAAACGAAGTTAAGAAAATAAAATGAACGATTAAGATACTGTTCGTGTGTTATCATAGAATGGATGGTTCTTCATCGCGATTTGTTTCAGAATTTAGAATTCTAGCATTAGTGGTGATGTTGAATGTATATGTGAACGTATATGCGTGTATCTACATGTATAGATGAAATACATGGAAGACAATGACCGTAAGGGCGGTCAGTTGTTGCGAGAGGGCAGCGAAGTTTAGAGAGCACAGCGAGCGAAACAACTGCCCAGTGAGTTTAGAGAGGGCCAGTTTTAGAATTACAATGTACCGGCAGACTGTTGCGTTTATATTTATTTTGCTGTTGGCGTTTTACCCTGAAAATATAAACGTGTCATCGCGATTACTTTCTAAACTGAATCATTCTCGTTTCTGGATTATTATCACCATCAGCTCAGAAATTATTTATAACAATCTTTAATATAAAACGACTAATTAAAGCGATCAAGGCAGTTTTTATCGATTACTAAATTTAACTCGGTAACTCCGTATCAAATTCAAACTTTTCCCGATAATCGTTTCTCAACACGTTGTCCTCCTTTAACCCCTCTGCAACCGAGATCAAAATGTAAAGAAACGATCTTGACGAATATGTATCATCGAGAAATATACATTGTATCGATGCAACGTTCCATTTGCAATATTTTTTTGAATCAATTTATATTATCGATCTTTATCTTCTGTCATTGTACGTTATCCGTAAAAGAGCGAAAGGATTAAATATTCTTCTTCCATTCATACCCAGACATCAGATAATTAACAATTCACACGATACAAATCAGAAGTACTCTTATCCAGCAAATATCTAGCATCTTCGAGTAAGAAACTTCTGGAATTCCTCCTCATGACGATTTATTCCTGGAGTAATGGTCCAGGACGGGGTTTTTGCCTGGAGAAGATGAAGCCGTCGCGTAATTACGGGCCTCGTTAGGCGGACGCGGTGTCAGTGCGACTCGTATTTAATTAGCGTTATCGTTCCGCCGCGGCCGGCGGCAGCTATGACGATGGTGGTGGCGGTAGTGGCGGTGGGTGCACGCGTCGCGACGCGAGAAATGTCGACGCGACCGGTCGAAACTTTCGCCGTTCTCGGGATGGAAAGTTGAGCGACGGCGTGACGCGCGTTCCTGAATGCATATTTTATCGCACGCCAGGCACACTTTGCCGCGATTTCGCGAACTCGGCCAAGACAGCCGACCAATTACCAACCAGCTATAATTCCCCGTTCGCACCGTTTCCTTAATTACGTTCCGCCGCCACGTGTTCTCCAAACCGAGGGGAAATTTTGCAATGGAAGTCGTCATGGGAAAAGTATAATAAGTACATTTCTGTTGATTTCCTGACTTTTGTATCACTTGGTCATGGATAAATCTCTGATGTTTTATAAGAAACTAACAATATCAATTTATCTACTTGTTATGTTAATTTATCTTGATTAATGCTATACCGCATGACTTGCGTTTTGAGTGTTCAAGAGGTAGAGATAACAGCACATATTTAATACCAAACGTTAATGCAGAAATAATTTCGATAGGATTGGTTAACGATATATCGGATTTTAAGATTGTTATTTTATAAAAAAAAAAAAAAAAAAAAAAAGGAAACGTGACTCGCCATGTCCTCCTCTTGTGATTTTTAATCTGGTAAATGTAGTCTCAAGGCGGTAATTATACAGAAAAGGGCACACCTCGCTGATTTCTATGAGCTTGAAATATGTTGTCAAGGTTAACATTCTGAACAACTTTTTCCTACACATGTAATAACTACCACTCGACCTTCGTTTGCGAGATATTCGTAAAAAGTTTCAGTTAAATTTAATTTCCATTAGATACACCTCATTCTGGTATATAGGTGGTCGCGTTTTTATATAGCTCCTAAACTTAACTCATTTATATTAATCATCCTTAATATGAGTAAAAAAAAAAAAAATAAATCAATGGATTATAGGTTAGGTTAGGTTGGCATCCGGCCAATTAAGTAACGTATATTAAGCAACGACTTAGATCTTATTTCATGCAATTTTCTAAGTGTATCGTAAATTTGATTACTACTATTTATTATTATTCATATATACAACAAAACATACATTTGCTTATAACTTAAAAACTAATACCGCGTCTGCTTATCATTAAGTACGGAAAACATGTGTACACATCTTCTGACTCCAATTATCGTGTACATGACGAACAGACAAATAAATTAACATAGTGCGACATTTCAAATATTTATCTATAGATTCATTGAAAATTATGTCACGCTTAACACCGCTGGCCGCCTGATGGCTACCACTACTTTATCCTAACCCATAATTTATCCATTTATCTTTTTCCTTTATACAATATGAAAATTTATAAAAATGCGCCTGTCTACTCCGGAGTGAATAAAAAGCTGCATTATAATGGCTGCACAACTGCCTTTTTTTGGGATTATGGCTGAAATGTTCCCGGTTAATGAATGATAGTATACTACTATACAGTTTCGTATAAGCGTTGCTTTTTACGTAGTATCTAGTCGAAACCTAACCTCAAAAAATACCAAACCTGAATATATCAAGTCTATTTTTACAAATTATCTTGAAATATAAATGCGAACGGCGATAACACGCATGAGGAAAAGTTACTCAGAGCGTTGTCCTGTATAACGTACCTATTTGAGGGTATTGAAATCCGCGAGGTGTGCCCTTTTCGACATAATCGTCATCGAAGTTTTTCGAGACAGGGTCTCGATTGCAAGAATCTTTTGACGAATCGTGAATTTCCTTGATAGAAATTCCACTGTGTTCTTTTTCGATAAGATATCTACGATTACACGACTCGAGTGACTGGAACCGTTATCTACAATTGGCGGTTCTAGCAAACGAACACCATTTTTATAATTGTCACGGTTTCTGCGTTTCTTCCGCTTACTAGTGTCCACGATATAGTTCTAGTAGCTACTACTGCGATTAATCGTAGGAAATGTCACGATTAATGAGTAACGTGACCGGTGGTCACTTTTTTTTACGATTGAAAGATAGTGTAGTAATCGCGTATGGGAGACGTTATAATCCTTGATTCTATAACTAATCTTTGACTTATCTACGTCTGTAATTGGCGCCGCGATATATAACTTAAAGTGGATTTACGAGTACACATACCAAAACTATATACGTACTAATCCTCTATAGTGTATTCACCCTAGGATTCATTTAAGCACAAATGTTGTGCACACCATTAAATGAATTCATTTTGTAACAAACTAAAGTTGTTAGTAGATGGGCCAGAATTTATCCAGAATTTTTGTAAAACTAGAACGTTGTTGCAGTCCCTTAATGCCAGAATCACACCACTTGGACATTCTTCGTCAACTTTTCACGCTTTTCGTCCTTTTATCCTCGTTCTTAGTCTTGTTGATGCAATTATTTGGTCCACGCAATCGCGTTACGTAACGGGTGCGTTCGATCCGAAACCGCTCCGTCGGCGGACGCGTAATTAATCGCGCGACTGTGTCGCAATATCGCGAGAGAGCCGTGCGGTTACATGCCACCACTTCGCAGCCATATGCAGCGCTCGAAAGAGCTGGTCCTTTTGATGTCGACCCTCTGATGTCATTAACATTGCTTCCTGCCTCTCTTTCCCTCCACAACTCCATCTATCCCTCTTCCTACCCTTGTTTCTTCTCCCTTCCCTCGTTTATTTATTTATGCACCTATCCCCCGTCTCCATCCTCCAACTACCCATTTCATTCTCCGCCGAGTATACTTACCTTCGAAACTGATATTCCTATCGATGGTACGCGTTACGTTCAACTAATCCTCCAAATACTGGCTTGCTCAGCCTTTTAGTCTCTCATAACTATTAGGTAGACAACTAAGTGATTGCGGATTTTGTCATTACCACCTAATGACACCTAATGACAAAATCCACAATCACTTAGTTGTCTACTTAATAGATATACCTACACGTATTCTCTCTTTACGACCCTCGTGTCCAGTTGTACTGTTCGTACCACGAATCGAGATATCCGGAAGATCGAATCCATCGTCGTAGCCTTCGTCTTCGTCTTCGTACTCCGAATAATTTTCGAATTAAGTAAAGTGGATTCGATCAAGGAAGGAGAATAAAGGAAACTCTACGTTTCTTCTACGTTAGAGGTCCGTTCGTCTTGTTTCGACTGGAATCGGACGAGAGAATCGGCGTCGAATTGAACCTCGTATTTATCGGTTACGGCGCACTGAAACGTCGTCCACGATCGTGAAATACTGCGGCTACGGTGGGTTCGCAAGACGAAAGAACGAGTCAGATCGTGTATATCGACGGATCGGAGGGTTCTATCGTATATCGATTGTGGTGGAAAACGGCGCTGAGAAAGATCCGTAGAACACGGAAGGAACACGCAGAGGAGACGCAGGAAGCGTGGAGTCTAGTTTTTTCACAGGGACCGCTTCCGAGGAGGGAAGTTACGTTTCCTGGTCGTCGCATTGCGGCGAAAAGTTTGCGGGCTTCGAGGGCCTTTCTCGACGAGCACTCGTGCTTTGGCTCGAGTGCATTCGAGTTCTACGACCACCTCCCGTCGGGGCATCGATCTCTCGCCTCTATTGCAGCCGTCGAATGTTTGGAGTCGTTTGTTCGCCGCGTCGCGCCACGCGGCCCCAGCCTCTCGATCGCGAACAATATCGTGACGGAGGTGCAAAGGTGAAGCAGTTTATAGGTCAAGCATTAAGCACTACTCAAGTGTAATCAAGCAGTTAGCCCGCTAATAGGTCGTACGATTCGAGAAGAAAAGCACGGCGGAGAGCGCGTGGCTAACTGGCCCGTTGCTTCATTGGCACGCTACAAAGTTCGTATCATCGATTTCAACCGAGTTGGATCTCTTTTTTACTTCAACGATCTCTCTCCTGGATCACGCGAGGATTACACGAAGAACGGAAAATTCGAGACGCTAAATAATCGTATATCGGTATATCGTATATCGATCCCTGGAATCGAACGCGAAGCGAGATACGCGTGTACTCGATACGTTCGTTGCGAAACATCGATCACCTCACCGGTAGTGTCGAGGTGAGCCATCGACGACGTTTCCCAAGAAACGTAATCGTCTTCCCTGTTTCAACAAGAGGTTCCACGAATATCTGGAGATATCCGGGGTTTATCGTGGCCCGATTGGTACGCGCCAGGAAACGGGCAACGCTTTCGTTCGACGTTGTGTGTACCGTTGGTCGACGAGGGAGAGAACCGATAGCGGCAGAAACCGAGGGGGAATTAAATAATTATCCGAACGGCTGCTCGTTGCCAGCGCTTGTAAAGCTGCCGGCTAAACGAACGCCTGGAATCCAGGTTCATCGCGAAACTTTGATGAGATCAAACACGAACAAGGCGATTCCGAAGGATCCTCCGTGTCTTCGAGAGACGTCTTCTTCTTGCTCTGCTCGTTCCTGCTACGCGTCGATTGCGAAACGCTAAACTCTTGGAGATAACCGTGTGTACGCCGCGAGGAAACTTTTTCCACTTTGTATCTCCGCCCGATAAGAGCACGGAATACACGACCTGGTATATGCGCACGACCGACACGTATATACGCGCGCGTGAACAATCGCGTTTTTCCACACCGCACGCTCGACGGCCACGTAACGACGTTACCGTGATCCTATCGTGACGACTTATCTGCAGGCACCTAATCGCGTAACGGGACCATTGCTATCGGTTAGCCGAGATATCGATTAAATTAGCGAAACGTACGCTCGCGGGCTGGATAAGAAAAGGGACGAGCCAAGTTACGGGCTATTTACGACGTTACGGGTCTCGTGGCTGAAAAAAGTCTCGAAATTCACGAGGGCGTCGTTTTGTTCCTGGCGTTAACAAGAAGGACTCGGAGCCGAAGTAATCCGAGAACGATTCTCCGCAAGCAAGAATCCTATCCCGTGTGCAGTTACACGGGCTACTTTTCATGTCCCCTTGACGTCGTCGTTTCACCGCACGTGTTACCCGTTCATTTTCGAGGCTTTTTATTCTCTGATGGCGTCTATAACCCATGACTATATCCATAAATTTCTCGGATACCTTCCAGCCGTGTTTTAGATCCGCTAAACCACCTAATCTCCCACGTACTCGAATTACGATTCTTTTACCAAATTACTCCATTTCCTGCTACTTATGTCCCCGCGAAATTGTCCATTTCCTCGAGCTCGCTTCCAACGAACTTTCGTCGTAGTCAGGAATCCCAGTGGACAGGTAGGAAGGTTGGAACGATCGTTAATCCGATGACTGAGTCGGTTAAAAAATAATACGTTGGAATATTCGCGCAGACGGGGATCTTGGGCCTGCTGTGACTGTCGATGAGGATCGTTCGATGTAGAGAATCGTAAAGAATACATACTCCGAGCGATGCTCGCGATCGGCCGATGACGTTCTATTAATGTCGTCGTTACGGGGTCGACCTGTGCTCTCACAAATGCTTAATTAATCCCACGGTAAGCGAGTCTCTTTGCGATCGTTCTCGGTACTCCTATAAATTAACCTCGTTTCAATTTCGCTTCGATGTTCGTCGGAGCTTCGAACCGCGTTTCTCGCTCGATATCCTTCGCGTTATCGCGCGCTCGTCGTTTCTACGGATGATATGCGATTAATTCCATCTCTTTTGGGTTTTGTTGCAGGTGAGAAACTGATCAGTAGATAAGCGAATCGATCCTTTGCGGCCAGAACCGGTTCGTTGAAAAATGAATACAAAATGGTAACGTATAAGGAAGCAGAGATTTGTATTTGAATAATTGCTCGATACGAACGACTAGACGCTATCTTCGTGGAATATCGAAGTAAGATTCTTCGAGTGTAGATACCGATACAGATTGGAAATTGGAAATTTGTCTAGAAGAAAATCGCGAGTTATAACGATTGTCCAAACTTTACTATTAGGAGAACGGAGATATAATGCACAATTTCAGTTTCGTCTAACCAATTCGAAACTCATTCAAATCTGAAAGGCGATATTTCATCAGTATAGTTCCGGCAAGCGTCAATTTCTCATCGGAATTAAAATCCGAGAGTCCGCTTAGTATTACCGAGTCTCGCGTTTACCCGACATCGTCGTCGTTGTCATTGTCGTCACTGATCGCTGACAGCCTTTTCGTTCGTGTTTTCGAAAGTGCGCGCGCCGGAAGAGATATATCGGCTGTTAGTCGATAGAAACTCGTTTTCCTCTCGGCGATGTATCGTGACGCGTTCCGCGAGCTCGTGTCGGCCGAACTGACGGGCCAAAAATGACGAGTCGAGCGGAAAGGAAAGGCGAACGGCGAAAAGCGCGCAACCGGGAGGCCGATGATCGATGCTCGGCCGATAGCTCGGCGTAGAACGCTCGTTTAATCGGGAGAAACCATGCGGCTGGCTCCGCGGAGGCTGAACTTCACTATCCGCTTCTAAATCAACGCGTCGCCCTGTCCAGATCGCGTATCTCCTGAGTTTCGCGTAGATTGCTGGAATCGTATCGATGTTAGCCCGAACGGGTGGCTGTTTTCCGCGTAATTACCCGCTTGAGTATCATTGAGTTGGAAATTTCAGTGACCGCGAGTTTCACGTGCTACGAGGCGAGTATCCAGTCTACGAAGTCGTGGCACGTTTCGACATTTTTATCATGCCGGTATGCAAATCGCACGGAGCAGAAGTTAATACGGAGGCTACATGAAGCAGCAGCGGGGTCGGATAATTTGAATTTTTCCCGAGACCCGTATCTCTTTCGGTTCAGTTGAAACGCGCAGGCAGCCAAAGAGAGCCGTGGAAGGGTGTAAGTCGTGCGGGGGGTTATTAATCACCGTTCCTCAATAAAACTGCGCGCTCTCGCGAAAAATTAATAGTCCCGACAAAGGGTTAAACGTTACTTTGTTGGAACGTCTCCTTAATGCCTTCCGCATCTTTTTAATACCCCTCTCTCTGTAGCGTATAATAATAAATTACCCCGGTCGGTCGTAACGAAAGGTATTTATTTTACGAGATTCGCCGCTTTCAAAGCGGCAAACTGCTTTCATCGAGCTACTTTATCTGCCAATATTCTCGGTCACGCTAAATCCTCCAAGAAATTTGCTCGCTCTTCCTCTTGGACGTATTCTTTCTTTCTCTCTCTTTCTCTCTCTCTTTCTCTTTATTTCTGTATGTTACCACAAAGAAGAGAAAGACGAACAAGGAGAAATATATCCGTAATTTTCATGCAACGCGAGTGCAAACAATAGAATTGAAACGGGGCATTGTGCTTACTGATCGCGCGACAGCGGGCGACGGAGATATGATTTTCACTCTTCGTTCTTCGAAACATACCCTGTGACCCGCTGCTTTCCTGATTTATTACACATATCGCGCCTTTGGAGGCGTGGCATCGAGGCGGAACGAACCCCGCGGCTAATTTATCGTTAAATGTATGCGGATTTTCCTTTCGAGGCTCTTAACGTTGATGAACGATATCAACTTACCTATTACCGAACAAACGTCTTTGTCTATTCAAAGAACATCTAGTCCTGTACGTAATATAACGAGACATTCAAGTTGTTCAATTGAAAATTAATAAATCCCCCTAAATTCAAGAACTTTGAACTCTCGCCTCATGTTGGGAGACGATGCAAACTCATTAACCGTGACAATTAGACTGTGGATTTTTACCTTTAAATTTCACATAAATATTAAAAACGCGCGCACGCGAAGCATCGTTGTTTAGGATGAATCGTTCGGCGCGTACGAAGCAGAAATCTTCGGTGATTAGAAATCAATAAAGATCCCATGGACGTTAAAACAAAAGCTACGGGAGATTTCGCGGGACATAGCCATCCGATTCACGAAGCCAGGGGACTTATCGCGTATTATCCGACGGATTACCGTGTCGTTCTCCAACTTTTAGTTGGCCTCCCATTCCTAACCGCGGTAAAACTCGGTAAATGATGTCTGGAGAAAATTTAAGTGACTTCTCAGACCGCAGAAGAACGTGCCCGAATAACGAGGGTCACTTGAAATCGATATGCTTGTACACGGTCCGGACTATACGGTTTTATCGCTTGGATTTAAGGAAATCCTGCTTTTAAGTATTTCGTTCAGTATTTATTTGATGAAGTTGTGCGGCTTTGTCGATGTTGTGGTAGACCGCAAGAGTTCACGGGTCGTGATCATAAAATCGATCAAGTGACAAAGTTTACGTGATCGTGGTATTGGGATGATCTGATTGACAGAAGCTTAAGGATCCGATACCTCCGTCAGATCCGCATGAAGCGATCTTACGGGTGGTTCAGGCAGTAGATCTTTTTAGTATCTTTTCTGGTTTGCTTGTACCGTTATTCAGCATCTTATAGAAAGCAGATCTTTAACTTTGTAAAAATGTTTTATGTTATCCATTTTTAATGTTTGTGCGCTGTCTTTGTAATTATTTTCGTTATACATAAGATACTAATTCTAGCTTTTTTCTTTGATAGAATTCCTTTTCTAATACCTTTCTGCTACTTTCTGCCGCTGAAATCCTTTTTTGATACCTCGCAATACTTTTATCTTTTGCTTTATTGTCTTGGTGAAATTCTTTTTCTGATGCCTTCGTATCGTTTCTTATTGCTAAAATACCTTGGAATCTACCTTCTTTTCCAGAATCGCCCTATCTTATCAGAATTGCTTCTCCGAATATAAAAACTTTTCTAAGTCGCAATTTCGCCACAGTAACATATACCCGAGGAAAATATCGTCGAAAAAGAGTTCTTGAAGTGACAGATTATTTCCTATCGCCGATCTATGTTTCACGCTACCCATGAGAACAG
The DNA here is from genome assembly GCF_024516045.1 of Bombus affinis. Lineage (NCBI taxonomy): Eukaryota > Metazoa > Arthropoda > Insecta > Hymenoptera > Apidae > Bombus > Bombus affinis. The sequence continues at coordinate 7,990,743 of NC_066344.1, read as the reverse complement.
TTGAAACTTCGAGGTAACCTTCGGATATACAAACCGTAGGAATGATTTTGAAGAAAATAAATCGTCATTGATGTGCACGTAATACCAGATTCCTCTTACATTTACCAATATCAAACGGCGATCAGGTACGAGTCGCCAAGTATTAAGACGATTTATAGGCGGATTATGAAGCAACGTTTCGTATCACGAACACGACTATATTCGAGTCGGTCAAGTGAGCTTGGACCGAGTACTTACTTCTACCGCGAAGTAAATGTACCGATAAATTCTCTGAGAAAAATGGACATTTAAAGGTTTACGCGGTGGCGTTGCCTTATGAAAAATGGCGCAGCAGTCAGTTTCAATGGAACGACTCGATTGCTCGATCCGTGTAGACGAACGCAGTAGATTCGTTTTTAGTCGATTGCTCTTCGAATTCGTAATTCGCTCGATTTGTCATACTGCACTCCTTTTCACGATAATTAATTGTTACCCTTTCATTCGTGGAACACGTGATAGCGATAAGATAATCGTGAGCTCAATGGCAATTGCCGAACGATCCAAAAGCGATTAAAGGAAAGTACAGAAAACAAAATATCGAACGCTTCTTCTCCCATCGACTAACAACAACTTTAAAACACCCACTGACTTCGGACTTCTGTTTAAGCTCTAACTCGGGTAAAACCCTATGAAAATGTCTGTAAAACTTTAGTCTCAAAGATATCCAACATTAGAGCAACGTTTCGAGGGAATCGATACTTGAATGAAATTTTGCTGTAATAAACTTTGATAGAAAATTCCTCGGTAAGAAACGTGAAAGGTGCCAGCATATCGATCACTCGACCAAACTCTGCTGTAAATCGAATGGATGTTTACCTGATTAAAAGTGGTTGGTGAAAAGTCGTGTCGGTAATTCTTCGTTGCATCGGTGTATTTTCGCATCTGGAGGATCTTCAACGAGGCAGAACCGAAGGCGAATTAATTAATCGCTTCTTCGTTCGGATCGTTGTGATATATTGGCGAAAAACGATTCGCCTATAGATCGAGCCAAACCACTGCATATTCAACGGGGGGTTTGTTCTCGATGCGAGTCGGAGCTAGAGGCGATATTTTTTTAAGCCAAACCGGTGACCTTGATACATGTAATTGCCCCGGAAGTCACCGTGACGACGCCGGGGCTGATTAACGCGACCATTATCGGACTCCGTTACCGGCGAAATCGATTTAGATGCGAATCTCTCTGGACACGGGCGCCGTTTCGAGTTCTCGACCTGATATCGGGAAGTGAACGAGTTCCACGGCCTCGTTAATTACCCAAGTTACCGCGAAACTTTTCTACGATTCCGATGGAAAGAGCTTCGGGGCTCTCTAATGGGTCTCGTAATGGTTTTACAGCGCGGCTAAAAGTGGAACGGGGCATCCGTGAGCGAGGTCGAGACAGCTTCGATTTTTGCACCTCGATAAATAACCTGCGGTCTTGCACGCGCTACACACGAATAGTCTGGAGACGTTAATCGAAAACTTCCAGCTTATACTACATACCGATTCGATCCGTGATCCCTTCCGATCGCGCCGTTATTTGCAATTAACTGCTAGGAAAATCGCTTCTGGTCCGTAGTCCGAAACTACGATATCGATCGGAGGAAACTCGTAACACGGGGATTGCCTGCTCCATATATGAATTTCTACGATCTTCTAAATCTTCTCGTAACAGGTCTGAGAATTCTTATTCTTGTTTCTATCCCATTACGAACCTTTATCGAATAACGAGAGTCACGAATAAAGAGTTGATACGAGAGTGGTGAGAATTTCGTCTCGATATATTGCTTTTCTTTGTTATGCGATTTTATGATCGTGCGTGTAAAAGAAGGTCTTGTTTGAAGAGAAGAAGCGAGCCTATCAAAATATTACTTCCACTACTACGACGTTACAAAAGCTTCTAGCAAAAGCTTCTCAGAAAATTCTACATTCCACGATATGTCTAAGCGAGTCGCGTGATAAGGTGGTCGAACAGTTAGATACGAGTAATTCCGCGTAAAGGCTACGGCGGTAAAGCGGACGGAATATCAGATAGCTTTCGGTTGAAACACGCACGCGTTCCCGCTCGTAAAGGTGGTCATAAAGCTCGCGCGATGGTATCGGTCTCAAGCTCCATAAAACGGCGTAATCGAATAAGACGGAATAAATTGAATCTTCCAGCCGGTGAAATTTTACAATTCTCTGATCGCCGCTGCGACGCGATATTTCCCTCGCAAGTTCAAGGTAAACTCTCCTGACGCTCTCCATGGCTTCTGGCACCAAGGTCACGGTCCGTTTGACCCATTTGCGAGCGACGACGCGACCGATCGTAATTCCTCTCGACCGCACGGTGCACGTTGGTCAGATTTACGGAAGGGTAGAAGCCACCCCCGTAGGAGGCTGCCTCCGTGGAAGCCAAACTGCCGTCCGTCTTCCTCTTAAGATACCACGGGATCGTAAAGTCGCTTAATCGGATGAGTCCCCGTAGGGGTGGAACGTAAGCCGAGAAATTGAAACGCTCGTAAAGTCGTAATTCCGGAGGCGAGCTCGGCCCGCTAAAGCAAGCCTTGTTTGCGCGCCTCCTCTTACCTCATGCCTTCGTGGTTTGTTTCGACGCCGAAGTGTATTAGAATTCGCACGGAAACCGCATAATCTCTTCAGAGAAGCATTTGGATTTTACATGTCGATGGTATCTTGCATTTAACCATTACCGATACTTTTTTCAGCGTATATTATTTGAGATAAGTACAGTAGTGCAGCGTATTTTCTTCTGTAATCTTTTAAATACGGGTACATTTTCATAATTTGTTCTGTCCAAACGCGATCAATTAATTCTGATCGTGTTAAAATTGATCGTTTCTGTTCTCATCAATTTTTCCAACCGACATCACAAAATCATCTTTTTCAATTGCTTTGTACATACGTAAGATAAACAAACGTGATAAGCAATAAATAAAGGTGTTTCTCGATAACGAATTTGCAGGTAAAGTCTCGACTCACGACCGGATAACGCAACGTTATCGTACATCCTTTGTCCGATTCTTAAACTTGTTCGCAAACGCTCGAGAAACGAAGTGCTAAACCGCGCGGGATAGTTTGCATCAAAGTTTAATAAAGTTTATGGAACACGTCGTATGCAGGTCGTGTATACGGAAAGCATCGTCATTACCGCGAAAGAAGGCGCATAATCGATCGTGTTGATCGACAGAGTCGAGAAGAGCTTTCAACCGAGCTATCTTCGCTACTCCGTGGAAGAGGTTCGCTCGTACGGCAACGCGCTCTCGCTATCTTCCGATAAACAATGTCAAGCATCTTATTCCACGTCGAGATGCTGCTTTTACATCGCACTCGTTAAGAGGGACTTTTTAACAAGGTAGCTCGGAACCGTGGCTCGTTGCTTTTTTGTCGCGCCACACCGTTGTAAGTTTCTTCAGCCTTTGCCTCCACCCCTACGCCTTCTCTCTGTCCGTGGACGTCGCGTATTTTACCCGGGTTTCGTTTTGATAACCTTATCCGCTCGACGGATGCCCTTTGTAATAAACCGATTAAAAACTCCGCGAGCGCGGTACAAGCTAGAGGATTACGATACGCTCGAGGTTCGTTATAGTGTTTAAATTTTATGCAAAAGAGTTGCGCTGCACTAGTCGATGTCGGGTCGTGTGTCTATATTTCGCGCCAACTTTAAAAGTTTCGGAAGCATGATCTCGTCGGGCATGAGCACGCGAAGCCAGCTCGGCGCGTTTATCTCGTAATTAATTCGTAAGTATTACGAGCGTTATCGTTACAGCAGTTTAATTACGCGCTTCCGCCTCACCGATGCGGCAGCTCCTAATTATGACGAACGACGCAATAAACAATATCAGATTTGCCGTCAACGCGTGACGTTTTATTGCAGTCTGTCCCGTGTTACGATGCAATTAATGGTCCGTCCTCGTTGCAATGTAAACGCTACGAATCGTTACGCCTCGCCTTTGCCCGGGATTAAATAGCATCCGCGACGACGCTTCTCGAGCTTCGGTGCTCCGATCGACCAGGTGTGCTGCGTACCTATAGCATCAGGTGCGTTTGACAGGTGCGTCATTAAGATATAGGGTAGGGTACAGGGAAGCGGCTGAAATGGGTGGCGGTTCGAACAAAAGAACGCATCGGTCGAACCAGGGTGAGTTAAAACGGGACTCAATTGCGTCGTCAATCTTTGACTTGATTGACGGCGTCTTTCGTTATATTGTGACGGTATACTTGTTTAAGGACGTAGAAGCAGGCGTACGAAAGATTAACAGAGAGAATTTTAACAGAAAGGATCGTAAAAGCATAACGTGTATTTAGAGCTAGTAGGTATATCTCGATAGATTTAAGAGCAATTCGAACAGAAGACGCATTTAATTTTACGTCGCGAGTAATGCCACTCACCGAGCACCCTTTAATATCTGATGCAGGACGAAAATGCATGTCCATCGTTGATGATGCACTACAGCCTCGTAGATATCGCGTCGGATAGACGAGAGGAGTGTAGAATGAAACCAGAGCTCAGAGGATACAGGGCGAGAAAAGCGTAGAGATAGTAGGGGAACGGTCCAGTCAGTCACTCGGACATTCACAATATGGATTTCCCTTTGGTGTAATCGCAACGTGGAAGCCCCTTGTTTCTGTGCCCCCAGCGAGAGTTCCGTCGTGCTCCCCTCCTCCTTTGACAGCCACCCCCGCACGATCCGACAGACTCTCGCCCCATATTCTCTGTCTAATTTGCCAACCTAAGCCGTCGGGACTGGTCGGACGGTAGCTCAACTTCATTATTCTCCCATTGTATCAGCACCCCCGCGGACATAAATCATGGAGGGTCCGGCGTCCCTCGACCCGTCGCCAACCAGGGATTTAGTTTGATTCTCGTCCCTGAAATTCCGTTGTAACCACCCCCTCCGCGACGATACCGCCACCAACGACCGATTTCTACTCCAATTTCCGCTTTTTCGGCCACTTATGGCCACTGACGAATAACTTGTCCTCGGGCGGTTTAACTTGCATCCGTTCGCCCGTTAACCTTCAATGTGTAACTCCTCTGCCTTTCTCTCTCTCTCTCTCTCTCTCTATGTCAATCTTTCGTACAAATCGGTATAGGTTTGTGATATTTTCTAGGTCGAAATGTTTTCTAGATTGTACATCCTTTCTTTGATGTTTCTAAACTGTGCATCGCGTTTACATCATGCAGTTCAAACGAGAGTCTATAGTAGAACATTGACTTCGATGACCCATTCTCCTTTCGAAGAAAAACTATATTTTGTCCCACTTCCTACATTCGCTTCCTACGCATTAATCCACACCAACACATGAACCATAACTTACAAGATAGTTCTATGCTGTAATTGTGTAAAAAAATCTATGCTTTTTCTCTGTCTGTCTTCTATCGTACGAAGAATCAAGATAACGTTGGCAAAAATAGAAACAAGCATCATTGTTTGCAAGAATTTTCGAACATAATCGAGCATTACTATTAAAAGCAGACAGCGTGCGATCAACTAGCCGATACCAGACGCATCAGATTATTTATTTATCAAACAGCCGCGTCTACATCGTTGGAAACGCGGAGCTCTAACCGGAGGCCGTTTAACCGCAGATTGAACGGGGTTATAAGCGTATAGGCTAGTCGGTAAGAGGGTGAAAATCGATATTGATTCCATGCAAAGACGTAGAACTATCGGAAGAGAGAAGGGGGTGTTGTGTGGCGAGCATTGTTAAGACACGACTCGAGGCGCGCGAAACTTATAGCCGGCGATCAAATTTAACACGTGTAATAACATTGTACCGTTAATGCCGGCGGATTATATTACACACTTAAGCGTAACTTGCGCCGCTACGCGTAATTATGTCCAGGCCCCTGGCATCGCGGGGGAACGCGCACCGCGTGTACTAAGATTCACTGTTATTGACCGTTCGTGCGTTATAATCATGACCCTTGTAGGAGAACCTTGGTAACGTAGCTTGATGGAGGTATTATACAGCTGCATGGAAAAAACTGTACGAAAGACGCGTGCGATAGATGGAAAGCGATAAAATGTTAGCGAGCCTCTCATCTCGATTGAATTTTAATGTCTTATCGGTCATTATTCATTGCTTCTCTAGATACTCGAAACGACGGTACTAAAACAGCCATTTAATAAGAAATATGATTGGAACTATTTTGTTTGTTGCGGATCTAGCGAAAGAGGATTCTCTTCTATCCGAGAAACTCGATGATATCTTGTAAAAATGGAAATTTCGCTGGGGAGGCGATACACGAAATCAAATGACTCGTAAACGTCCACGATCATCGTAGCACTCTCGAGTTTTTGCGAAACGTAATGGTCAGCGTAAAGAAAATCCTATTGCGACAAATGGTGGACGAATCGCAGGATCTCAGATTTGATAGTGACAGCGAAATAAAATATAGAGGGTGGTTGGAGAATTGATAGGGGATGGACGAAGCTGCATTAGGGCGTAGACCAAGCGGAGAGCTGTCTTGGAGGGATAAAAATGGGCGATTCGTTCAAGTATGCTGCCTCGAAATGTACGCAATCTCCTATGGAGATTTCGAGTCTCGAATAAGATTTATACTCGACAAAATACAACTCGTCGAGAAGAAACAGTTTTGGTACTTGATGCATGAAAAATTGCGTTCCTCTGTATTTAATTCGTGTGCGCTTGAAAGCGACAGCGAGGGGCCTTTTAATCGGCACAGTCGGTTGTCCACTTAATAAACTCTTCGTTTTCATCGCGGACGCATAATTTAGTCGGTGCGAATCTGCGTTGATGACACATTAATATCGAAAATTACGCGTCGACGCAACAGGCGCGCGAGCGAGGGGTGAATTCCAACCGAGAACGGGATGAAAAGATTCATTTACGCAGCTTATTACACCGGTTGCACCTGGTGTTGTTTGTCCATGGCATTTTTTCCTCATTCAGCCAGCGAACACGCGGCTGTTTAATGAACTTAAGTTGGATTATCCACGTGCGAACGGTAAACTCGTGACGCGACGAACGAACGACCCCCGCGTTTTTCGCGTTTGCGGTTTTCCTCGGCGTTTTAGCTTTTCGTCGAGAACACTTTTTGTTCTGTTCGTTCATTCCCGACCATTTACACAAAACTCGATCCTTCCAGAAGATTCTACTTCGTTTAATCTCGCGTTTCGCGACTTCTCTTCATTTTCCTTCCTTCCTTTCTTTTTTTTCTCTCTCGTCGATACGGTAAATAACAGCGTTAAGACCGGCCATTTAGCGGGATCCCGATGATGTAGAGGTCGTCGGGAGACGTACGAATTTGTCGCTGTGGAAAATGGACGATGCGGTGGAAACAATTTATTATAGAGAATCGATAGATCCCGGTCCGATAGCGAAGTTTGCTTCTATAAAGTTGGCCGTGCCACGAGTATCGATGGTAAGTTGAGAGAAAGCTATTGCACGGACCGAACTCTCGATCATCTTCCCGTTAAAATACTGAAACAGATCCGAACTTGGAGCGGTGCTACCGCCACGTTCTCGATAAACTACCCTCTCTCGTGTACGTCACCGCTTTGACTCTTTCTCTCAATCTACCTGTTCGATCGCTGCATGTATTTATTCACAATGCATTGCTCCAAGCATTACACGAACCGTAATCGCATTACGTCGCGCGATTTAGAATTTCTACAGCTGATACAAATTTTCGAACAATACGACATTACTGAACGATGAAAAGCGAAAAGCTATAGCGAGATACAGAAAATGAAACTCGAGAAAACAAGCATTGCTGAAACAATCGCAGAAAGTGGATTGGAATTAGATCTGAATCTAATGAAAGTTTCATTGGATTATTTTATTCGATTCATTCATCTAAATTATTCCTCTTTCGAAATTACAAATTAGATATTTATCGAAGATAGAAATTACATATACGGAAAATAAATCTCAGCTCGACGTCTTTCAAAAATATACGAACGATCCTCTAATTCGAACATTGAATTCAGATGCAGAATCGAAATCTCACGATCGAGAATTAACGATCCCGGAGCTCTAATTCCAGCAAGCGTTTCCATCGTATCGTTGGAAATAATCTCGGAGCGTGGAACGATCGGTCTCGAGCCCTTTATTGGAGTCAATAGTGACCGACCGTACCATATATCAGGCAACGTCAGTAATAGGTTGGCTATTGGTATCGGCACCCGGCTACGAATATGTACCTTAAATCGCATCTCCCCGTACGACAGTTTATTATCGGTAAATCCGTCCGAATCTAATGCTCTTCTGACACGGTTACACGCGCAGCACGAGCAAATATCGTTTTCACATACGTGAACACCGAATACAAGGATACACACAAGGATGACCAATCTCCGCAGTTCGTTGTCAGATCACGCGCGATACCGTGGAGCTCGACTATATGCAACACGCTTGGACACTCGTCGTATGAACAAGAAGCTGCATACAGAAGGACGAGGCCACGCGTCGCGTGGATATTCAATCGGTTTTACGACCGAGCTCCTAGATCCAAGCGGAACCCGTGTCGTGGATTTACACGATGTTTACATGATTTAGCAGTCTCCCCGGCGCACGCTGGGTTACCGTCTCTGGGCACTTGGTCGAAGGTTTCGCTCGCGCGTATGCTGAGGCCAGTGGTTCACTCGCACCGCGAGGTTACGTCGTCCTCGTCGACAGGAAACGTCGTGTCTACAAAGTTTCCCTGCCTCCGTGTTAGCCGTCTCTGTCTTGTCTCTATTCTCTGTCTGCGTCGTCGTTGACGTCAACGACATCGGTGTCCTTCGTGCAGCGTCTCCTTTCCAGGCTGCCTAACCCTTACTCCTCATCGGCTGTTTCTTCTTCTCTGTTCTTCGTGTACTTACGCCGTATGTTGGGTTCCGTCTCGATCGGTTCGCCGGTGTAGCTCTCCGGGACGGAGCTTTTGGTCCTCGTTTCCATGGAGACGCCGTGACGAGCGAGCAACACGGACAGAGGAAGAAAAGGTGGCTAGTGGAGAAGAGGAAGGGCGGTAAGGAAGATGGCGTGAAAGGGAAAAAGACGGGAACAACGGTTACACCGGCGTGTTCCAAGTTCGTCCTTACCGGGAGAGAAAGGAGAGCTTCTCTGGCTCGAATTCTATTGCGCGAACAATACGCTCACGGTAATGTTCGTTCGGCTTTGATTCATTGCGCCCTGCGAGAACGGGGATGAGCACGAAGCTCCGGGTAGAACAGTGATGCGCTCCATAGACCGGGTAAGTTTGCCAGGATTCTATGAATGACCGTACGTCTCGCGTCTTCGAACGTCGTTTTTCTCCTTTCCATTTTTATTTCACCTAACGGAAATGAAAGCTTCCTGAAAACCTGCTCTTTGATTGACCTGGCAGCTTCTGTTCTTATTTTTCCCTGGTTGGTTCCAGCAAGATAGATGGAAGACAAATTTTGTTGCTCGAGGTATTCGAACTCACCTTTAATCTTCTTTTATCACCTATGTTCAGCTGAATTTGTTAATCACATCATTGATATGATTTTGGAATGTTTCGAATTATCTCTTTTTGAAATATCAATTAAACGTTCTGGAAGTTGTTGCTGGATATTCACCCTCGTAAATAAATTGTTGCTGCAACTTGTTATAGTATTCCTTCATCAAATGCAGCCGAGACAAGTTTCTCTATATATATTAAAGGTCGGAGGTTATAAATCCGAAAGGTCAACACTATACACTATTCAACATAATTTCTTAGCATGTTATTTCATTGCATCTATAGACTATTTACCGATCTAAATGAAACTTCACAAGTTGTATTTTTATTGCAATATGTTCTCGCTGACATGGAAAAAGGCATCTGCGCGACATTAAAATTTCTAATCGACTAATTTACGCTACGCATCTGGGATTTTGATCTACTTTCGATATGCGGCCTAAAATTTCCTTAAATTTCTATACTTTCGTTCAATTAGACTCGCCATGCTTCTTTTATGCACTCGAAACGTTTATTCGGAGAAGCTTGCGTCTTATGCTCCCTCCAGCGCCCCTTCTTTCGTGGATTACGCTTGCCAAAGTGGAATGGCATTAAAGCCGCGACGCGGCGGGTTCCCGCGGGAATTTGAAAGTATGGATTACGCTTGCACGCGTGCGCGCGCATATTTTAGCGGACCGCGCGCGCACTGGAATGAACGAGCGACGAAAGAACTAGTGAGCAGCCGAAGGCCGAAATAACCGAGGCCGATATAATGATAATATCCATGATTTGATCGTAGCTGTTGAGTTTCATAGAACTTAATTCAAAGGAGATACTTTCCGTTCTCTGATCATATTCGTAGGAATCGATGAAATTCGCCCCTCGCTTAGTGTTTCGATCGATTGTTCGAATGTTGGTTTAATTTTTAAAAGTGGTGCTTTTACAAGAGGAATAACCACTTAGAAAAACGAAACGTACTCTGCCAGAGAAATAGCTTTGTAATACGTACTGGAATATGAGTGGCAGATTCCAACTCATACGAGATATACCGTTATGTCCATGGCACAATTCGTATCGCTGGTCCGCGTATCTTTTCATCTGAGAACGCGGATCTCGACAAGAACCTTGATTGCGAAGGTCTATTCCTAAGCATGACGGTATCACCGGTCCTCGTAAAGCATATAACTACGATTTTCATCTTTACTTCGCTTCCCTACAATTTCCATCCATAATCGGATGAATACCTAACGAGTCTATTACCGACATGTGGCTCCGTAACCGAGCTGGAGCTTGGGAAATCTCACTGATGCAAGGCATCTTACCAATTTTTCCTGCTCGAGGTAAGCCATCAACCAAACGAGAAGCTTAATCCGAGATAACTCACGCTCTGCACGTTCGAAGCTTTGAAAACTCTAGAACGACTAACGCCACTCCAGGACTGATAAATCTTCCACTAGATACCCATTCTCGACGGGAACAAAAGGATTCTCCAGGACTCGCGACTAAATCGTTTCCTTTTCACGACGATTGCTCTATCAACCGACCTACTTAGAGGCATCGACGGATTCTGATTCCCCATTCGTAATATTCAAAGAACGCCACCCTTCTCCGCCGCTAATCCGAAGATTTCGAAACGATCGAGGGCGCAGAATGTTCGATCGGAGCATTCGGAGAAACTGCTATTCGTCGAAGATTTCTCCACGGCGGCCGGCACGCGAGCAAGGTCGAAAAGAGGCCAGACTGGTGAATGGATGGACTGTGGAAGTATTTCCTAATGACTGACCGGGGGTTGGTGCGGCGGTCGGTCTCTCTCGACTGATGGTAGAAAGGGCCGTCAGAAACGGCGGTCGATATGCCGACGTATTAATGACCCGTACGGAGTCGGGCCAACAGACTGTTGGCTAGACGCGATGGCACCACTAGCGGCGGTTTTCGCTCAATTATAAATTGAATTACTTGCCTGCTCCGTGAAAATAGTCACGGTTATGTGCCATAAAAGGGGAAACCGACTGGGCGAACTGGATGATGGCACGGGAGAAACGGGGCTCATTCGGAACCAAAAGCATTCTCTCTCTCTCTCTTTCTCTCTCACTCTCAGTCTCTTTATCTCGGTCCCTGACGTCCCCTTCTCTGTATCGTCTTTCCTCCTTTTCTTTCTGTATTATTCGACTAACGACCGTGAAAATGTATCTGATCGCTTGACCGCGTCGACTTCCGGAATTTTCCAAGGATCACGTTGACGTCGAAACGAGAACACGGAAAGAGGACGACGAATGGGACGCCGGGCTTGAAGGAACTCTGATTGGCCAGCAATGATTAAGGGTCATCGTCTGTCCACGTTGTCATTAAGGTAATTGGAGGCTAATCGCCGCAGGAATTAACAACGACAACAGTGCGTGTCGTGTGATGTCGTATTTTCGCTGAAACTGTGGTGAACGTATATCGCAGGTTTCACAGTATATGTCGCGATCTTTCATGGAGGATCACGTCGGAGACACGTCAACGTTCGTTTAACCACGTTTCACGCAAGCCTCCGGAGACACGAACTTTTCCACCGACAATCGTTATTTTTATCACCGAAACTGTACCGCGAACCGACGACACGCGACGTTAAATAATAGCAGTTAGCCGACTAACGCGGTCACAGCGAACAAAGTTGTCACTGGAAACAGTATCCCGCATCGGGAAGCGACTATGCTTGCTTTATTAACTTAGCAGACCTCGTTACGTGGCGACGCTATTAGCCAGGCTAATCCGCAGGGTGTGATTTATTTGCCGGAAGTCTAACCTCTTGCTCTCTATTGCTTCCTTCGTCCTTATCTACCTTGTGCACTGTCATAGCGCGTGCATATAACGAACGATGAATCGACGATCGATCGTAGACGATCTTCGTTAGCTACTTTAACGACTGGTACTTATCCAGTCACGTCGAACACTCGGTCGATATTTCTCTTGGCTATTTACCAACCACTACAGACCATTCCAACGATTAGCTCGAGGCAAATTCCATTCGTATGCACGACTGACAAAGAAAGTGTACAACGCAGAGACTTGGTCGATCGTAGTCGATGCTTACGTAGGTCGACGTAACACGATTGAAAATTCGATTCCTCGTCGAGCGTGTCGATTTGCATTCGACCAATCAATCTCTGTAAAGAAAAACATTGCAGGACAAACGCGCTAACACGGCCTGTGTTTACGAGTTCGTTGGACTGGCGTGGAAAGCACGCGCCGCACGGAAAGTTCGACGATCTGGGATATCAAAAAGCAACACCGGTCCCGATACAAACAACCAGGGTGCAGGATCGTTCATTACGCGACCATGCAAATAGCCCGGAATTCCGTGACGAGTTTCCACGCTCACGAGAGTTCCCTACGCTCCTCCTTCCACTAACTTTTCTTAATTTGTATCGTCAAATATTTTCACGAGAAATTCCTGGGTGCATCTGTTGGAGGAGCGTAGCGAAAGACGCGAGAACTTGGGAAACCTCGCGGCGTTTCCGGCACCGTTCGAACGAAATAAAGTGTTTTGAGTATGCACCAGGACGCGGAGAGCAATTTCCCCGAGTTGTCTTCCTCTTTTCCCCCTAACCGTTCCAACGTGAATCTCGAGGCAGTAATTCCTGCGCGAATCGTACTCTGATCGCCGCTTTAATCCCAGCAGCGTGAGCTTCGATCCGTTCCAACGACGTATGAAGTGGTATTTGGCTCGGCCGTACCGAGAGAGAGCATCATCATCCCCCTTTTCTCGATCCGCCAGCCCCTCCGTCGATACCGTACGTACGGCCCCTCGTCTCCACGTAATCCACGGAAATGGGCACGGTGTCGATGGGATTCGTATTTGCGTTACGCCGACGGAAACGCGGAAAGTAACGCCATTTCGTAATTTCCGGTAAGCGAGAAAAGCCAGCCGTCTGCGAGTCGGTGGTGCGCTGTTACCGATCGGATACCACCACACTCGATGCCCGCGCTCGGGTGTACGGGGTGTCAAAATTCTCTACACCTTGGGACCTCTGACATTTCGATACCAGCTTCTCATAAAATGTCGCGGAGAACTGAATTTGCGATTTTCGCTGGAACTTTTCGTGATAGGTAAAACTTGAATTTTGAAAAATTTGTAACTTCTGAATGCGACGTGTTCGCATCTCTTTCAGAGAACAAATTACTCAGTTTCTTGAATACTAGCGTTTGTGCGTTTTTACTATCAATGGCTGTGTTTGTAAAAGTTCATTGAGAAGGTATTATGTATATGTGTAATTTTTATTTCGAACGTCTTATCCATACATTTGTCAGCGATTGAAATCTTGAAGACAAGCGATCACTCTAAAACTCCCACAGCCCAGACCTTTCCTAACGCCTGCAGTCGACAAATCCTTTCTCAACATCTTCGTATCTACACGCATCCCATCTTCTTCGCGCAAACAGGAGATACAAGACCGATAAGATTCACGCAAAATTCGCCGAGCACTCGGTATATACGCGGGCACGCAGGCTAATCCATGTGTTTGATCCATCTGGCTACCTACCAACCTACCGACCTAGCTTCCTCCTCACAGTCGGTGCTGGATATTCCGGAAATGACGTCACGCTCATTGTAACATCCCGTATAACGTGAGCACAGCCGTAGCGAGACGCTCTCTTTCGTGTCCCACGGATCGAGACCGCGTTTGCAACCACGTCGAGTGAAAGAGAGAGAGAGAGAAGGTGGGACGAGCTGTTGCGTGCTCCGTGCGTGGGTGTGCGAACGCGTCAAGTCGGTACGCGGCGTACCGTGTAAATACCTAGCTGGCAGCGGCCGAGTCTGAGTCTGAGTCTGTCTGCGTGCATGGATGCACCGAGAAAAGTGGTTGCAACGGCGTATGTGCATGTATATGATCAAGACGATTTCCATCGCGCCGTTTCAACGATCCGCCTGCGCTTCCTGGCGGACGCCAACGCGAAGCTACGTAATCTAATCGTAACGGTGGAGTGTCTTTAATTTCGACCTCGTGCCGTGCATCCTGTGTCCCCTTTCACGTGGAATCGATATGTTTGCTCTTTCAACGAGAAGCTTCGATACGATAGGAGCGAATAAAGTTCTCAGTTGACGTTTTCTACGTCGATATTCGTAAGCGTGTGAAATGTTCGTTTTAAGGTACCTACCTACATAACAGCGATAGACCTGAGTACCGTAATATTGATGTTAGAGAGGAATTTCAAAGATACCTTGTGTTCTATCATTAAAAAAATACACATTTCCGATTAAGGAGTAGGAAGACAAGCACTGAAACACGCTTGTGTATACGCCTTTAAAGCGGTTCAGCAGGATTATTTGTGCCCATCTGCTGCGCAGACCGTTTCAAGCATCTCTTCGACAAAGCAATGGCTTTTCATTAAGCCCGCCCGTATTTCCGACGATTCGCGAACTCGTTGAAAAATCCGCGCGACACTGAACGCTCGTAGATTTTACTGTCGATTCGTAAAAACAACGTGTAACGCGCCTAGCGTCGTTTATTACAGTGACGAAAAAGAGTGCGACGAAACGTCGAACAGGGTGTCGTTATCGGTTTGAACGGGCCACAGTCGGCTAGAAAACAAAGCCGTAACGAGCGAGTGAATTTAGCGAGCGAAAGTCGAGTCGCAACGCGGCTTCGACTGTTCGCATCCCGCAATTAGAGACACGTGGGCGTGAGGACGCATCACGTTCACGCATCGCGCGGCTTGCACGCTTAAGCTGTATCGAGGTTGCACGCACGTTTCACGGGGGTTACGTAAACGATCGTAAAGGCTGTCGACGATGATCGCTTTCAACGTTCGCCACGTTTGCAAACCTGACATCGAACAGATGTTCTCGATTCGTGAACGCTGTGTGTCGTGATTGAGCTAAGGAGATACTGGGAAGGGAAGTTTGCTCGCTTGTCGAAGGCGACGTAACACGTATCCTCGCTTGATACGCTAATTATAATTAACAAAGGAATAGCTGCGAATAGTCGTGAGTAATCGTGACCCCGTAACTAAGTCAGAATCTTTCGTTAATTCAACTCTTTGCACTGTACTTTCCTCTCTGACTTCGGTCTATGATTGTTAGTAAGCGTTTATTAATAAGCGTTTCGATAACCAGGTTCATTGTTGTTCTTAGATAATTTCGTCTATCATACGAATGATTGAATTGTACCATCTGTGTTTATGCTAAGACTCACATATACGTTATACGTATTTAGATCAACCAGAAATGTACTTTAACAAAGTTTCAAATTGACGATTCATTTTTCTTTCTGTCATTCTCTCTTTATCATTCTCCTTACATCAACAAATTACAGCTGAAGGACATTCGTCGATTCAAATATTCCAAAGCTTCAATGTCACGACTGTAACCTTGAAGCAAGAACAACAAGGAGATGTCGTTGCTGTGAAATACGTCACGGCACGTCGCGAAGTCGCGCACAAGTTAGTGAAATATACGTGAGATTTTGTTGGCGGAGCGCGTGATTCATCGCGCAAGCACGCGTCGGCATTAGCATTCATCACAGTCAGAAACAAAAATATAGATTATTGGCTATCGGTGGCTCGCGAGGACTTTGTAACCACGGTCATAAATATTTCCCGGTTGCCACGCCATTGATTGGCCATGCTCGCGCCGCGCATCCGTTGACCGATAACTCACATTATGTCACGTCGTAGCCAGTAATCGACGAACAAACAGCGATCGTTACCTTTCGACAGCGTCGCGGCTGTTATGAATGGTGCGTTCTCGTCGAAAGGAGCCGCCATCATTCGCGATCACGATCTCGAGAAAATTCCTGTGTGGATGAGGAGCGTGAAGGCATGATGGTCGTCGTTTCTTTTACAGAGTGATTCCAAAGTAAGAAACCATTGTGAAATATCTGAACATAGATTAAGATCGTAACTAAGGATGATTTTTGTTAGTTTCCCAATTTCCATTCCGTTATTTAATAGTTAAAAGAAAATACTTTTAATATAAAATAATAGAAGAAGAAAATAGCCTAGTAGATTCGAAGATATAAGTCTGCAAACATGCGTTGCAATTTTCAGTAAAAATTGAAAAATATGACGTTAGTTTTTATATATTGTTATTATATGTAATAATACAATAGCTAATGACGGAAAGAAAACACATAAGGAAGTTTGAAAATTTGTTATCCGACTTTAGGAACGACCAGTACGCTATGCGATCTAGTCGCAGCAGTTCTCGGTCGACGTGCTGAGATATTCCGTCGACGTACGGGTGATTGATTAATAAATATTAAACGGTGGTATTGAGGTAGCTCATATTCTGGCTCGTCCATCAGCCGGTTTATGGCTCAGAAGCCGTTAGAGCGACGATCAAGTTTCGAGTCGTAAAAGTCGCTGACGTGATGTCTAAAGCTTTCCTAATCGGAGAACGGATTTTCACGTGACTCTCCTATAGTGAATTGAGTCTCTCAGACTATCGATCCATTTTGCTTCCTAATAAATTTCATAAAAGGAGCTGTATACATCGACGTGAAACCATAAAACGCATATATACTATGAAATAAAGAAATTGTAAGATCTCCAAGCCTGAAACGCCTCAGTTCAGGTCTATGAAATGCCGAATAATAAATATACCTCTTCCCTCCCCTAATTAGAACCCTAACTATCAGATCCATACTTATTTTGTAGAAAAATTTTTACCTTTTCTTCTCCACAAAATTATCAAGTCGATTCGAAGAACGTAGCATAATTAGAATCCATTTTTAATTACACTCTGACTACCCACACTAGAACAGAACTGTAAATTTATATCCGACCTAATGTTTATCTTCAAAATTATAAACGATTACATCGACCATCCTGACATTCCCTTATGAAGTCTTATACTCCATTCTACTCTTTTCTCGTGTACATATCCTGGTTTGTGCTTGCATTTCACTATAGCAAAGAGTGTGGCATCTATAATAAATAGTATTATCACTATTAGAATTTCTTGAACGACGAAGGAACGACGCGCATTCAGCGAGAACACACGAGTTAGCCATTTACAAGCATCTCGAACTGCAATCTCCGGCATATTCAGTCTCCTCGAATCGGCAGTAGATAGATTTCGAAGCGAATGCCACGAGTACTCGATGCTTTCCTCCTTCGCTAGACGACATAGTGGAGACACTCGAGAAAAAGTCGAAAGAACGCGTATCGATTTCGTTGCGGTAAGGAACTGCGTGCACGACGACGACGATGACGGCGACGTGCACCGCGTACACGTCTGTATGTGACCTGATCGGGCACTCGCGCGTAAGTACGCGAAGCGTGCATATGGAAAAGCGCCGGGAGGTCGGCACAGCTACTTAGGCGCACGCGAGAGCCGACTTCGCCTGGATTAAGATCGTCAAGTGCCGGAAAGAAAACGGGCTGAGAAACCGCGTCACGGAACTGGGTTACGGAATACACGGCGCCGATGATCACGAGCAAAAAACCGCGCGACGCGTTGCGGAACCATCCAATTCTGCCGGTAATTGGACCTCTTTCTTTGCTCCCTTTTTTCTTTCTTAATTCGATCCTAAAGAAATCCTTCGCGCATCGTTGGAATTAAATCGACGTTCGCGAGATTGTCGAGGGCGAAATAATTTTTAGCGATCGAATTGGGACGTTGGTAGATTGATTGGGATTACGTTTTGCTCGATTCTTGGCTCTTTTAAATATCAGGAGTGTCAATTGCTGTTCTTATATTTAGTAGAAAGTGGAAAATCGTAGAAAAATTGTGATTTTACCCTTGTAACATAAATCTAATTTTATGTAGCAAACTGGTAGCTAATAGCACGTGTATGTAGTTGATATAAAGTCAGAATTATTAAAATTAAGCAGTTAATATTTAGTTTAATAATTAAATAAAATTGAAAAAGAAAGTCAGAAGTTAAAATAAGAAAAATCGCTGGATTTCAAAGAACAACTTCAAACGTCGAGACATTAGTTCCAACACAACAAGATCGCATGTTTGATCGAGAGAGGCGAAAATATAGACCGTCAGGTTGCACGAGATCTCCGGTGTTCTTGTCTTCTTTCTTTGCAATTTCCTCAGGTCATTGGTATTCTTGGACAAGCCCTGACGGTCGGACGGCGTAAACGATCGATGTTCTTTCCTTGTTCCAGGATCGAAACAAGGGTACAGAACGACGGGTCTGCCGAAAAAATTCACTGTACCGTCGAGTAGGTTCCGAATTCTCTTTTCTCTCTTCGACCCTTCTCATTCGTCTCTTCCTTAAGGGCGGAATTAAATCGAGTTTCTGAACGAGTTCAGATAGCGGCCGGATGAAATATGTAGAACGTAAAGGGCACTTCCTGTATAAGGAGGCAAGAAACCGCGAAAGCCAGACAGCTAAATGGCGCTCGGAACTTGTGGAAAATTTCAGAATCGAAGAACGATATTTCAGCAACTACTCTCGAACTACGTCGATAGAACTCCAACTACTATTGCGTCGAGAAAATCCTTTTTTCTCTCGTTTCGCCCAAACAAACGATTTTCCTACGACTATTTCGTCGTCACAAGAGTACGGCAGAGACGATCAGTGTGTTCGTCCGCCTGTAAGAATTGATTGCGACTTCACGTTGGCAGTATACGTAATGAATCTGGTGTTTTCATCGGCGCGCATAACCTACGCGAACAGATTCCGTTAGCAAGCGCACGCTGCATGCGACGATATAAATAACGACGGCGTGCGTTTACGAGACGAGTAAATCACTTTGTAGGCCAATTATAGGATTAATATTTATAGCGTCGACGCAACCAGCCCGTCATTGGCCGGAGGTACGCGTAACTGATGAAAAAACATCATGCATCGTGCCTTGCGTACGTTCTTCGGATTCGCGCGATACTCCGTAACAAGGTGTTCTTTCATTAGAATTTGCTAATTGAATTCAGTATTGATGACCAACATTAAGTTGATTAATTTGTTCGTGCGTTCATGCGAATATGTATTTATAAGAGTGAGAAAGATCGTGAAAGTACGGATGATTTTACAGAGTACAATAGAAGACGTAAATTGAGTTGGAAATATCTAGGTCATGTTAAATCCAAAGAAATTCTTTTTCCATTTTAAACTTAAATCCTTTAAACGACTGCTTGCCCGATGCCTAGAAAAATAGCTGGCTCCGCTGTACAGGGGAATCGCGTTTCAGCCGAATTACCATCGTAATCAAAGCGAACGGTAAAAGCTGAGTATCATCAACGAGGTTTTCGTTCCTTCATTTGGGATCAAACGCGATCCTTCGCCTCTCGCGATGTCTCGCAATATGAAAAACGGCAAAAATATATACATGTCACTCACACGTATTCGGCTGAGTGTGTTACATCTGGCCCCTAAATAAATTCCAACCCTGAAAGCGTTTAATGAAGCTCTGGGTCGGTAATAAAACGGAGACGCGAGTCGCGAGGCGAACGAAAGACGAAACGACAGAAGAAAAAGGGCTTTGTGCAGTCGCGAATCCTATTATTCCGCGGGGCTTTCCCCAGAAATTACGGCGTTCTCTCCTCTTCCTTTTTCCCGTGGCGATGGAACGCGAAGCAGCACGTCGATTCACTCGAAGAGCCGTGTGCCTTTCACTGACCTACGCGAGCCTTTACGGCCGACGTGTTCCCAAGAAACGACGTCTGCGTCCATTGCGTAATGTCTTAAATCGTTAGGACGCCGACTAATTGGAGCGTTGGAATTGGAATTGGACTTGAGTACAACATGCCTGCTTTTTGTATCCTAGTATCGAGGAATTTGACACGTTCTTGTATTCCTTCTAGGAATTCCTCAACCATGGAATTGCTCGATAATTGATTTATTCGTCAGAAATCGCCAGAAATATCGGGTTCTTCTTTTCTTACCGTATCTTACCATATTGGTATTTCATATAACGAGTTTGTGTAATAACGCATTGACTAAAGGTATTGAGAAATTTGTTGGAATTGTTTATTAACAGGTACTGCGTTATTATTTTTTGCTGATCGATGGAAACGAACTAGTGGTTCAGGTTATTTAACAAAGCTATCGAGAAAATATTCCACATTCAGGTGATATTGCGAATCTGTAATTTTACTCTTTCTTCTTTTTTCAATCCTTTTAACGAAATTTCGATAATAAACGAACGTGTCTCGAGACTAATCAAGAAATGTCAAAGTATTTCCGTTAAAAGGCGCGCGTTTATTACCTCCTCGGTCGTCGTTACTGTTTACCATTTTCCTTGTTCCCTTTAACACGATTAATCGTGCTTGTTTGAATGCGATCCGAACAATAAGCCTTTATTAAGCAGACTGGGAGTTAATTAAATCACGTATGCATCGATATCCAGTTTGCTGCAGGGCTGTTCGTTCTATATATAGCGGAAACGATTGGTTTTTACTCTCTGTCGAGTATCAACGTGCTGCATTATGCGTCGTCACGAAAAAATCGTCGAACGCGTAAAGAGTTAACGCGTGCGCGTTACACGAAACATTACTTCGCATAATTAACGAATCGCGCAGTGGAATTTGTGGAAGTGATTTTGTAACTCGCGACGCGATGACATAACAATGTCGATGTTTTCCGTCAATGTTTTGACCGCTCGTAAATTAAAGAGGCAGGAAAGACAGTAAAGCGTCTCGACAAATTGCAAATCATGTTTTCAGGTTGCGCCGTGACTCATTGCACGGCTTCGCGCGCAAGAAAACCTCAATAACACGTTTGAAATTTACAAAAGAAACAAATTTACGTTTTCTGGAACAACGTTGTCAGACCTGTCATAACTTCCTTTGGTTTATCGTTGTGTTTTCCATGCGCTGGATGCAGCATAACAGTATTTATTGTCGTAATTTTTCAACTGTCTAATTTATTTCTTTCCTTTCATCAGACACTGTCAGGAATCTGACACTAATTATTAGATCGCAAATTCTTACTGCATTCGACTAAGCTTGTTCTTTTTTTGATTTCAGGTAAGAACGCGCCTCTATATCCATTCGAGATTTCTTTGCACGCGTCGTAGAACCAACGGAAGTCACCTTAAGAAGCCTGTTTTCCACAAAAAAGCCGAACACTAAAGAGGTGGAAGATGAACAAGCCAAGGTAAAATTTCCTCGGTGCAATTTTGCATCCGCACAGCTGCAAGTGAAGTCTTAAATCAATTGCTAGCCGAGCTCGCAGGATGAGACGGGGGTGAGATGGGCCTGCAACGGGCGGGAAATGGGCAGGGGTGGGTGTAAGGTTGTAGCAGCGAACTCCATAATTAGTTGGGAACCCGAAGCCGGCGAAGCTCTCGGATTTAATATCTTAACACCCTCCTTAACGCAGCCCGAAATTTCGTGCCACGTCGCTATTGGCAAGCCATGCCAACTAGGCTCGAGTTCTTCGTGGAAACTTCGTCCACCCTCGACGCACCCTGTCCTCCTCACCGCGTCGCGTCTGTCTGTCTGTCTGTCTGTCTGTCTGTTTTCAGTCCGTGTCTCCGTTCGTGTATCCACGTTCGTTTCGCGTTGCGGCAGACGGTTTTCGATTTCGTTACGGATACCGATGACGAATGAAGAGGGTGGGAAGTCGTCTCAACGAAGTTCGTTGCTTTTCGCGCGAGGCGTTTTCGTCGTGACTCTACGCTGGCTGCACGCTAGCGGTGAATAGCTTTTCGGTGAAGCGTCGACCGGTGAAAATGATTAGTCGTGTAAGAGTGGAATTGCAAATGGAGACATGGATTATTGTTGGTTCGGAGAAGAGGAACTTGAAGAAAGTTTGCGCTGGCGTGTCGTGATACGGATTGGATATCAGCCAGTGAAATGCAAACGCGTGAATTGGTTCGTTTCTAATAACGTTGAGAAACGAAAGCGAATAACGCGAACCGGTGAACTTTGATCTGCTAGGTAAAGGGTTGAGCTTTAAAATGCTTGCTTCCCGTTTCTATAATAAATATAAAAGGATGCTAATAAGTATTTTTGATTGTTGATAAAGTAATATTTTCGCGTTGCACGAGATCTGTTATACTTCTGTACGTTCTTTCTTTACTTAAACAGTTCCTTTTTTGTCTCGAGTCTGTTGGGTAGCTTGTTAATTTTGAAGGTTTTTTTCCTTTCCTCATAATTGGAATAATTCCGCTATTATCGAGTTTTTGTTCGATTCACTTTTTAGCTTAATTACGGAGAGATTTATTGCTTCAGTGATAATTAGTGGTATGTGTACCTATTCCATCAAATAGAGTTTTGTTCCTATTTGAGTAATTAACGAGTAGAAGTAAGTTTCGAACTGTCGACTCTCGTTGCGAATTTAAAATAGCAGCAACCAGGCGACCAAGCTGCGAATATCACAGGACAACTAGAAATATGACCAATAGCCTTAGTTGTAGAAACAATAATCAAAGCAAGGTAACACGTGCACGTGGTAGATGCCACCTCTGAAATTGCAATTATAAACGCGAAGTATTGCTTAGCGGGTGCAATTGTTGCGGTGGCTGAAACACTAGACTATACGACTTTGTTCTGATAAAACGTTTACCGGTTCACCGGCGCAAGTGATATCTCTTTCTGGAAAATCCCTGTGTGAGCTTTATACTCAGTCGCGGTGATATTACTGCAGCTAATTGAATATTATAATGCTATCGAATCGCTTCTACCTCTGTAATAAAATCTTTAGCGTTTTCATTTCAGTGAGATAAAAGCATTATGGATCATATTATTAACTCTGAAAGCTAAGGTCGAGTCATTGACGCTTATGGTCATTCTTTGAAAGTCACACTAAGGTTTAAAAGTTGTGTTAGCGGTAAACAGAGTCATTTTAGGAAGCTGTAGATATCGTGTCGTCAATGACCGCGTTAATAGTAGTCGCGTCATTGGTTTTAAATGTTAATCGAAAGTCATATGACGGGGAAGGTTATGAAAGTTTTCCCCTGGAATTTTCAGAATAATCTGACGGATCGAGTATTCGGTCATAACACGACAAATGGCCGGACGTATAAAATAAGCCGAATCCAGCTACAGATCAATACGGTAATTTCCGTGTAAAATTATTACCATGCCGAATATCGCGTTCTTAGGGGATGATGACGTGAGTTATTAGATATTTCTGTAATAGCGCCGTACAATGTTCGAAGTGTAGTACGAAATATTTTTTTGTTGAAAGTATGACGAAGAAATTGTGAAAGCCTGAAATGTCTAGCGTTATGATATGGTAATTTTCTGTATATTCTCTCTAAATTGGACAATTAGGTTTGGGTGGCCAATTTCGTTGAACAATACCACGAAGACTAAAAAGGTAGGATCTATTTCCATAAATTTCTAGGTACATATATAAGAAGGATCGTTTCCTCGACACTTGCCAAGAGAAAGGTTGAACTTTTTGGGTCGCAATGGAGTCCGCGAATGAGATTTATTTAGGTAGTACTATTTATTGTTTTACCCAGAGCCGGAGTTCCCCAAAAATAGACCGACGGAGAGATCCTTCGTAGGATAAGGTCACAAAACCAAACATTTTTCTCGGTGGTTAGGGGGCGTCAAGTAGATGAAACATCTGCAAAAGCAGATGGAGGCCACGTTTTCGTTTGCTCGAGAGATAGAAGATCGAAAAAGAGAAGGAACTTGGTAGCAGATGGCACGTGCTCCCTTCTGTTATCTTATTTTTCCATGCAATTCCAAATCTTCCTTAAATTGCTCAAATCGACCAGACTCCTAACTTATCTGATGTTTAGCCACCGGATGCTATGTGCTTTCAGAGATGTCTATCGGTCGATACTTTATTTCACGGCTGCCATTTCCATTTTGCGTTCCTTGTTTTTAGAATCAACCATTCTCCACCGAAACTTCTACCAGAGACATTTCTAAAATTACAAAGGAGTTTATATATGCAGTCGATCGAATTCGCAAGGGATGGCATGACGGATTTTATTTAAAAATATCGTCGGACACGAGCTACATACCGCGGCATACCATACCCTTCTAATCACCGAGCAACGAGGTCGAATCCGAGGTCGATATCGCACGGAATTATTTGATGATCGTCGGGATAGATTGGCGAAATTTTTCAATTACGCTCTCTTTTAATTGGCACGGCAAGAATTCGATCTCGTCGAGTTGATACAAGAGAACTGGCGCGCGAGCTCCATGGCACGTAGGAATATCGAATATCACGAAATTTTCGAAGAAAAAAAAGAAACCTTGCTTCCCCTGTAGCTACACGAATTTCACCCGGTACGTACTATGTCTCGCACAATCGATTATTCCCGTAGACTTCGACATTTACTTTTTCGCCGTGCAATCACTTCATCTTTGCCCTGTTTCTAGCTACGTACATGCGAAAATCTTTCCACATTCCGCTTCGACGTTCCTCGATAAATTTGTATATTTCCCATGCACGAACAGCCAGAAACATTCTCTTTTTCTTCTTTTAGTTCAAAATTTTCTCAATCCTCTCCATGTATGAAACTTGCACGAACGTAAAGCAATGCTCGAGTACGTTCTGTTCGATTTTTAACTTGCGGCATACTCACCCCGGGATAGAAAACTGTTGTCAGGGAGGATGGATCTCGCTCGACCCTTGGTAGACCGCGG
This sequence comes from Bombus affinis, assembly GCF_024516045.1. Classification (NCBI taxonomy): domain Eukaryota; kingdom Metazoa; phylum Arthropoda; class Insecta; order Hymenoptera; family Apidae; genus Bombus; species Bombus affinis. The sequence continues at coordinate 7,965,817 of NC_066344.1, read as the reverse complement.
ACAGCCACTCTTCCCATCGCGATTGATACTCGGATGGTCCGATGGTCGGCCGACAGTTGTATTTATAGGATTTAATCGATGACACGGTTATCCAGTGGCATCGGCGCGTGACCTGCATATTCCTGTTACAATCCGATTCGACGTTACGATGTTGCCACTTACCGTGGATGACGTGTATTGCAGTCGTCATCCTCGATTACAAAGATAGCCCCTCTGCAAGTAATCCGAGGGAGGATGATGTGCAGACGGAGATGCACGAGAGGACGGACGCTTGTTAATTCACTCTTGAACGGCTGATTCTATTTCCGCGATTCGACGAATCAATTATATAAACAAGCTCGTGTGAAAGATCCCGGGAGAAAGCAGATCAATCGTGCTGAGGACAAGAGAAGCAAATAACTTTGAGTTTTATGTTATGTCTCGTCGCCAGTTAAAGTCATACGTCAAAGTAAATTACGAGTATGAAATTATCATAGGAATAATGCATCAAAGAATAATCTAGTTTTCTGAAAAGTATCTATGTTCCTTTTTTAAAAAATTCACTCTCGAAGCCCTAACTATCGATCTGTGTCAATCACAGTTTGGAAATTATTATCACGTTTCGCGAAACAGCTTACATTGCTCATCAAGCTTTAGACACGTACAAGGCCAAACACATACGATTTGCATTAGAAGGCGATCGAACGCAACGGTGTAGAAGATTTCAAAAGAACCAGTGCAAAAACAAAGCGTCCATAGAATCATCATCCATGATCATCGTCTATTATTACCCTTATTATCACGATAATGAGCAAAATAGCCTCTTAAACGGTTCGCGTGTTTTAATTACCATAAATCTTGTTACGCTCTCCGTAGTCGCGAGTGCCGCAGCACCTAACACGTACGCGTGTCTCGCTGTTTAGAGTGGCGCTCACTTATTATGCTACGTTCCGCTATAAACATCGTAATCAACGTTAAACCCGACAAAGCGCTGCGATGCAGCACCCCCGTGGCTCGAGTTTCACAGTGGAAAAATTTCTCCGCGCAGCGGAAACGATACGTTAACTAAACGCTGTAAAATAGTAAAAATAGTCGAAAGATCGAGCCAACTGCTGTCGACAGCCGACTTGCTCGTATTTACCGAACGTTGCACAATGTTGCACAAGACTGTGTCAAACTTTCACTCTGTCGAATTCAAACGATTACTAACATTAATTAAATAACGATTAATAATAATAGCTTCTTTCAATAAGTGCTCAATTGTCCACAAACGCTCTCGAAACTCATATTTATTTCCAGATATATGACGTGCATAATCCGTCCATTTTTCAGAGGAATTATTCCAGTTTGCTGAATTTTACGTAAATTTATCTTGCAGCTTTTTCTCTTTCGCGAGAAATTCAAAACATTTCTATGATAGCAACGTATTTTAAGCTGGGCGACTAGTCTGTGTCGTTAGTACTGTACGTTATAGGCATACTACACCGATATTACCCGACGACGGAGACAAGACAGCCGAGATATCGTTGCCTATCGATTTTCCGTCTGGCGTCGTTTGACTCAACGTCTTCCTCCGCTTAATTGTGTATAATGCTCGCAACGCGGATGAAACAGGAAAGTAACAGCAGAGGTGGAAGTCGAAAGGAACAAAGATAGCGTGACTGTTCAGAGAAGAATCGAACAGCGAATACTCTACGGTCGCCTCAATCGGTGAATTATTATCGGGGAGAAAGCTGCGTACTGTTGGCAAAACTGGGACACGGAGATTTTTAATCCCGAGTTCTTAATCCTAAGATTACAGGTCGGAAAAGAAGATAAGTATTGAATCTTTGTAAGACACGTGGTTTCGACGTGTTTCTCTGATAAGGTTAGGGGTTGATCCAAAAAAGCAGGCCAAGAGACAAAAGAATTCGAACCTTGATCTTTTATTCGCGGTGACTTCTATCGATTAACCTTTTCCAATGTATTTAGAAGTGAAATGCGTTTATAGCACGTAAGTCAGCCTGTACCAAATTTATTTACAGCAGACGCCGATGAATTTACCACGACACGATCGATTAATCACGTCGATGAATTCTTTTTCATTTGTCGTCGTTGTTTCTATTATAAAAAAAAGAAAGTTGATTAGAAGATTGTCATTTTTTTCTGCTCCTCGTTAAAAAAACGAAGGAAGTGTGGTAGAGTCAGGTTGCTTGTGTCGTGTCACGCAAAGGTTCAACCGTGCAGAACTCTTCCAAAGAAGGTTCTTGAAAAAGCTCAAAGGTTTGTTTGCAGCGGTGGCCGCGATACGAAAGTTGCAAGGGCGCCATTGGCGAAAACGTGACCCCGCGTTTCCACGAAATTTTTTCACGCTGTAGCCGGGGATAGCGTAGCTCGCATTCCAGATACGTGGATGGGTAGCTCAAGAGAGGAGAGATGCGTAGAACCTGCTACGTGCTTCTCGGGAAGAATATTTTAAACGCTGCATGGAAAGTCGAATCTTGCGCCACGTTGCTTAATGAAAATAATAGCTGATACTCGACGAATATTTCTATTACGTTTCCTATATCGTTACGCTGCATCGTTGTCTTATAATTGTAGCTTCAAATGAAATTCAACTGAAGTTGTCCTAAGCAAATGCCGACTGTCGAAATGTATGTAGGTTGTGATCCTTTCTTTTTCAGGAAGATAAACTCTGTGAACAATCTACCAACGAGACTACTTGCTAAACATAACATACGGCGATAAATCTCAATGAGGTGGAACTCCGTTTGGCCATACTTTGTTTATACGAATAAGTGAACGTTCAAATACTGTTCGGATATACGAATTCATACGTGTGTTTCTATCATCCAAACTATGATTGAGGGAAGTTGTAAGAACTTATTTTCTTATCGTTCTATATACTTATTTACATAATGATTCATTTGTATTCTGAATAAATTACATAATGTATCAGGAAAGGGTCGACTATACGTAATACAAAACGTAATACAATAAAATAAAATAGCAGAACGTAGACAAAACGCGCAACCGTACAACGTTCAAACTCGTTTTTCCAGTGATTAGATCCTATCGTCCAGAAACTAATAAGAATAGATGAAGGATATAACTAGCGAGCTTCTATTATCAGAACCATTCGATTATCGAAATTATCATCTCCCTCTATAAGTTCAGATGAACGAAGTTCTACGGAGTACCATTAAAATTTCCATTCAAACAACAACCCCATCTAATAATCACCCTTCACCATCAACATCAAACAATCTTTCTCACTAACCACACATACACACACATTGCGCCATCGCCTGTATCCCTCTTCACCCTCTACCGTCCAACTGACCCTCGCTCTTCCACTTCCGTCAAAGTCAACGAAGCGCATTGAACTCCCAACAATGTGGGTATCGCGCGCATTTGTTGACGTCCGCGTCGGCGGTTCTCCCGTGCAGCAGTGGGCTTTACGAATGCAACAGCGCGCACGCCGGCGTAGTTGCACGCAGCGTATGCTTTTCGCATGAGAACGCAATCTACTCGCTTATATTTGTCGAAGCGCGCGCGCAAATACGCACACATATATGGATCGTCGTCTAGTTCGCGATCGAGCAGATCGATCATTCGATCGTCGGCAAACACAGCGGCACAGCGCGACGCGGCCGCCGGTTTGCCAGCGAAACTATGCTCCTTTGTCGCGCTTACACGAGTATCTGGCGATGTTGAAACGACCCGTCGCGTAGGTTCTCCGTGTTTTGTATGAACGCGCGTTGGATCGGGGGTGCCGTGTAAGCCACCGTTGAACGACACGCAGGAACGTTTACGAGCAAGAGGAGAATAGAAAAGAGGGCTTATAAGGAATTTTTCATAGGAAAAGATCTAAACATGACTAGAAAAAGATATTATTGAACACAGAAGCCAGAAGTAAGTTTTCTGAAATTAAGGAGTTGAATACTGAAACACTCCTTTTTGTCTCACATAATAGACACGATGTCGATTCCATTGTTCCATTATTTCGATCGACAATCTGTCCATAGGACTAATTCAATTTCAATACGATATTATATCCAGGTTAATGACAATAGATATCGAATTTTCAGACTGAATTTTTAGATCGGATGACGTTGAACGGAGCTGCTTCTTGTCTGAACAATTTTTTCGGTAAAAACGCCGATTTTCGTTTCCGCCATGGGAACATATGTTTTATTTTTTATATTTACGCGCATGGGCTGGCGTTATCAATCGTACGCTGTATCATTTCCATTTGCATCAGCGCGCTTGAATTCTTTAAACGTTTTACTGCACCTCCGTGCTCGTAACCTCACCCTTTTTGACTGTACCGAAAATTATATGGACGGAGATTCTCTGAAAAACGTGCAACCGCCCTATTTTAAGAAATCATTTGCCGTAGCATGGTTTGTAGCAGCTGTCGAGGGTCAGGCAGGGTCCGAGGAAAAAAAACCGCTTAAAAATTCAAGCTGCCTGCGAACACGAAGCGCAAACTAATCGCGCCCTCGCGAAAAAGTTGCAACCGTCCGCCCTTCGACTCGCTAAATCGAAAACTAAGCGCGCCGACAGCTGTCCCGGAAGGCAAGCTCTCCAACCTGGTTTCCAGGTATCCACTGTCGGCTATAACGACGTTGGCGAGAGGAAACTCGATAGCGATCGCGAGACTCGTAAAACAGAGGGTTTCAGAGCCGACGAGCAGAGACGCGTGGCGCGTGTACGCAGCCACGATCATCCCGCAGACTCTCGTACAGAGTGTAACCGGCCGATTACCTCGATAAATTTCATGAATGGGCCCGCGGCAGTCATTGACTCCACTTGTGTTGCTGGCATGAAAGAAGCGAAAAAAAGAGCCTCAATAGAAGTGGCCCCCCTGGCTTACCCCTCCGAGCCCTGCTGCAACCCTACCTCCCTTAACGACCGCCTCATTCTTCTCACTGATGTGTACCGCTCCAGTGTCTCTCAAACTCCTTCGGGTTGTAGTTGTTCCAACCCTCGCTAGTTAGATTTAAGTTACCTTTTGTTTTGGGGTATTTTTCCTCAATTTTAATTTTTCACTTCTTGCGATAATTTTTCAAATGGTCTCTCAGAAATTTTATAGCGTTTTCATTACATTATATACTCGTTGGTTAGATTAAATATTGAAACATTTTTTTAATTTAGAACAAAAATTGGAGAGAAAAATTTTGTGAACGATCTATGGAAATTTACTTATAAGGAATAAAAATGAGGTACTCCAGATTTATGTAACTTTACTATTGTTAATCACCTGAACTATTGTTAATCACCTACGATTCAGTGATAGCATTCGGAGCTCTAGACTCTCTAGTGTCTAGATTCTTCAAAATTTCCAGCATAGTCTAGAATCTTCAATATTTTTTTGTATTTTTCCTAAACGAAAATAGGAGCAAAAGTCGCACTGAGAAACTCTGTTGTTCGGTGCGCATTCATCAAAGAACGACGACGCACTTAGCTGCCATCGCGTACCGTTTCGTGTTACGCTATTGTGAAGGGCCCTTGTCCAACGGCACACTTGCCATTGTCACAAAGAAAAGTCGTGCCGCTCGCTTCGCGTTCGTAAACTGTGTTGTGCAACCTGTACGAGTCGTTCATTTATTTTACCGTCATATGGTCCATTTCGTTTCTTTCAAGGATTTACAAAATTTCGACTTTTGACGAGCGACCTGTTTGGAGGACGAGCGTCAACCAGTTGGATGGGTTACGTCGCTACCGCCTCCGGAGAAACGAAGCAGGAGCCAGCGAGTCGGCGTTGAAATACGGCCGCGCGCGTTCTAGGTTTACGGAAGACCGGTTTCTCTGGTGCTTGAACGTAATCGAGTCGCTCGTCTCGCTTTGCTCACCTTTTATTGCGTCGCACGGTACGCTGTCGCCGTGACGCAGAATTCTAATTCCAGGCAGTGTTTGTTGTCTAGCAAGAATGTTCGCGGCTGAAATAGAGTGCCATGAGACGCGTGTTCGAGAGCCGGGGAATTTAATATTCGTTCGCGGACACCGGTAATTGGGCATTCCAATTAATGGCTTGCCACCAGCGTAATCTTCTTTTTTCCATTCCGTGTCTTTCTCGTTACGCCTCTTTAGACGCGTGACGCCGATGGGTGCGCGACTCGGATTCCTCACCTCGTTCATGGCGGTACTTATTAAATTACGCGAATTTCCTTTTTGTGGAAATTAAATGTGAATCTGCCAAACCAGTTTATCTGGAAGCACGATCGATAGTTATATAAAATTGGACACATTTCACCGAATTTAATAATTTTGCGATATATATATATATATATATATATATCTGCATATGTATATCTCTGAAACTATATAATTACCGCACGGTTGAACAATCAAATCTTTTTCAAACTTAGAAGGACGAGAAGTATATCCACGGATCAAAAAAGCGGACCGCAGAAACGTTTGTTCTCTCTATTGTTGCCACGTGGAGACGCTTTCTCTCGCTCTCTATTCTTCTTGTAACGAATATTTTTGGCCGCGATTTCATCGCGCTGCGTTTCACCCGGGCATTGAGACCCACCCACTGGCTTTGGCCGCGCAGAGCGTGCCAAGTAGCCACTCGCTTGAATTTTTAATAAATGTCATATTCACGTGTTTTTCTTTCGGTGCCGGAGAAACTGGGTCAGCCGCTGTGCGCTTCGCTTAGAAGTAAATTCGGTGAAATAATAGCGGAAAAGCGCGAGCATGTTTCTGCTCTACGCCTGTTCATTAGCGACTTGACAGAAACTACAGTATACAAGAAACAACGGCCATTCTTGTCCGAAACGATCATCGCGCAAGTATTGTTCGCTTGTATATAAATTTCGATGAAAGGAAACCGATGTATTACAATGAAAATTCTTAATCAGAGTTTCTCAAAACGACTATATTAATTTCCGTGATGAATGTTGAATTTTCCTGTATCCGGTTATCGTTATTGACTTTTCTGTAGAAATCTTCTCAGAATTCTCTACAGACTTTCTTTCACGTATCTATCTTTCTTTCATCATATCTATGGTCAAGGATATCTGTATCGTTACGCAAACGCTTTTAATGAACAAAAAAGGAACCTGTTTTTTGGAGAGGAACGAACTTGACCCTTTTCATCTACGACTTAGCTTTTTATCTATAGCCTCGAAAAAAAAACTTGGTGTGCGTGGCTACTCTGCTATTTAAACTTAACTCTCACGAGTCTCGCCGATGCAAAATTCAATTAACCAACCACACGCGGCCTACGCTACAATAACGTTCCATAAATTTCGCAATTCGCGAACGGATCCGGTCACATCCACGTGGGATGGTTTTTCAACGCTCGCCACCGGTCCGCCGGCAGTTAATTGAAACCTTTCGACGTGGAATCGCGCGATGTTTCACGCTGGTTCGCGACGCCAGGATAAGCGAACCCGGGCATCAGTAATTCATGCCGTAGAAGTTGCGTTATAAGATTAATGAACAAATAGCCCTCCCTGTGGCGAGAAAGCCTCGGATGAGACGCAGCCAAATACGGCGCCCTCGCCCTCCGCTCGCATGAATGATGCAACGCACGCCAGCCCGACGATTTACAATCGAGTCACTATGCAACGCGCGCAACGGGACATCGCTCTGTTTAACATCCTCCTTTTTCTCCTTTCGTTTTGGAGTACAGTGATTTTTTGCGGAGGACCATGCCGATGAAATTCAAAGCGTGATTGCGTGCGAATAACTTTAATATGCTGGATAATTGGTTTGCTAACTGTTAAGTTTCATCTTAGTTTCTTCTTCTCCTCCTTCGTTGTTATGTATCCTAGATATTTGCCAAATACTCCGCCGGTAAAACATAAAATAAAATTGTGCGTAGATAATTTCAATTCATTGAGTAACTGAAGAAGAATTTTTCATTTTAGAGCATTGTTAGCTTCTGTGAAGAATCTTAGCGATAAAATTTAGAACATAATTGCACATAGATAATTTCGATACTTTGCATAATTAGAAATTGGTAGATTTCATAGAGTAAGTAAGCAGTTAACTGCTTGATTAAGATATCGTGCGTTCTAAATAATTATATCGCTCTATGTTTCAATTTTATTTTATACGCTAGCGGAGTCAAAGTTTCGATCCTCCCTTGCTCTCATGACTATCGTTCATTTCCGTTAGTCAGTCGTTAAACGTAAGCCTAAGAACGTTTCTCATTGCATACGACCGTGAACAGGCATAACAACTTCGAAAGCACGCTAGTAATGCGACGCTAATAACACTTGTTTGCGACAAATTGCTTCGCTGTACACACCCGATAGTGTGTGTCCCATTCCTTGCCAACGACACTCGCGAGATAGCTTTTATCAGGCGTTACATTACAAGCCGTGTTTACTTATTCCTTTGCATAGAAACACAAACAATATAACATATACGAGTATCATATTTTTAATGCGTTTATCTGATATGTACATATCGCGTTATACGTATATATACGGACGTGAAGTCATTAACTGTAAAACCGGAAAAATCAAATTTCATTTATTTTCTCTCTACTCATTGTCGCCACCTTTCGATCGTTCGATCATTCTTATCAATTAATGGTTTGTGGTTATCGTGGTCATTGTTATTGACTCTTATCCTTTCATCGTCTTTGTTACGAGGTTTCGTTGCGGAGACGCGCATCGGTTCGTCGTTAATTATCTCGACAATCGCCACTAGAACACACGTATGTGCTTATATACGAAATCGGCGCTGACAGCGAGAAAATGGATCGCAAGAATCGTCGCGGAATCTGTTCGCGGTTGTGTATGTATAATCGTTCGCAAACTGTTATCGTTCGTTTTAACTCATTCATTAAAAGTGTGGATTTCGATCTCACGAATATCCCTCCGCCAGATAAATACTCTATGTTCTGTGGTTATACAGGAATGCTTCTTTGTATCGCGGAATTTACAGTTGAAAGCAATATTGTTTGGGAAAAAAATTCGAGGAAACGCGAAATTTATCGAACTACGTTAGATACAAATATCACGAATAAATACCAAAGATTATATCAATAATATAAGATCCATTATTGTGTCTCTGTTAATACAAATAATTATTAAATTGCGCTTTAATCTAGGAGAACGAGAGATCGGGACGGTAGCGTTTGTAAATTTTATTCACGGGTCGGAGCTGTCGAGTTCCGGGGATTTGCTCGTCAACCACAGCGTTACAATGAATTCGGGTAATTTGCCGCGTTACAAATTTCCTCGCGCGTGTCAGAGATACGCGCGTACGAGTATACGACCGAGAGAGAAGTGGCAGCAGTCCAATTCTCATTGATATTTTCATACGACGGGGAATACGTGCCATAAATAATCGTCCGCTTTCTCGCGAAGCGCCATCGGATTACAAAGCGATAATCAGTTTTATCATAATCGTGTAATGCAATTTTTTTAAACTGCTCCGTAAACGTATTTATTTGTGACTCTTCGTTATTTTCGTTTCGCTCGCGTAAATTACGTACGTGCAAGCGATTACGTTACGAAATTCTTATCTATATCGAGATTTAATCTTTATTGCTACCAGTTAGATTTTTGTTGCTGGCCTTCTACGACATATCCCTACATAGTTTCACGATTCTCGATCGTCGCCATGGCGCTTCTTGCACGACAAATTTCGCAAACTCCCCTTCCCTCACCTTGAGGAGACATCGAAGCTTTCCTTTTGCTCGGCGTTCGCCTCCATGCGAGAATGACTTCATTCATTTCCCATACAGGCGCACGCATTCATTACACATCCGTCCAGCTCACATGCGTTTACCATACAAATAAGGTTAGTTCCAGGAGTTTCTGGTCTTCGTTAGCAGAGTCGCTTGAGTGAAAGAGGGTTCAGTGAAGGGTCGAACGGGGAAGGAGAAGTGGGAATCGTGAAACTTTCGCATTGAACACTACTGGTATTGTTTGCCTGCTGCACTCGAGAACTGAGAACAAGGCGACGTTGTAGGCTTTTGCTCCCGGATCTTTTCTCGGTCGCGAGATAACCCGCGAGGAGTTATACTTCTGGAAAATATCGAAGCACTCCATCACCGCTCTTTTCTATGACACATCTTTGGGAAACCTTTTGTATCGACTCATTTCGTTTCTCGCTCGTTAATTTTTTCCTCGCCATGGAGCCCCATTTTTTATTCACGATTAGTTGGGAATTATAATTATCGAACGAAACAGAAGATCGATGGAGGAAAGAACACGTGCTTTTTAGTTTAGAGTTTAGAGACTCGCCTCTGTAATTCCCCTCTCAAGAGCTCGTCCCAAAATGAGTTAGTGTCTTGAACTCTAGGGTGTTGTGTTTGTAGAGGTATCAAGCTACTTCTTGATATCCACTTAACCCTACTACGGTTCTTGGATTTGTACGTTGTATCATGTTCTTGTTTCAGAAAGACGAAGCTGTAACATCTAGCCAGAAACTGTTCTTACTTTACGTGAACATTTAAAGGTCGTTTAATTTCTTACAATCAAATTTTCCCTAAACTTAGAAAACTTTTCAGCGATAGAAAAACAAAATTGAATAAGAAATTTTACGTAAAGAACACGATAGGCCTGAACCAACTATTAATTGCGATTTTATCTCTCCAATCCATTCATTCTACAACTTTCTACATTAACGAAGCGTTTAATCGTGAACGCTGTTGTTCGCCAGTTATATAAACATCGACGTTTGGGATACGCTCGTTATACGTTCCCAGTCGCGATTTCCGTATTATGGTTCAGTCACTCCGATAATTGCCTTTAATTCGCTATGACGATCGACAGCGTGGCATGGAATTGTTTTAACGAAAACCGTTTCGCAGTACGTTATCCCGTCTATCGGTCCGGTAAACGGTCGTTCGACGGAAAGAATGAAATTTCACCATTCCCCTTTGCGTTCGTAATTCGGATTAATTTCACGTCGCTCGGAAAATGTCCGAGAGACCGAGCGCTTTTTAAAGTGAAAAGCTCCGACCTCGACGCGGTTACGTTTCTGTCATTCTGTCTTCGAATATCGGTGCTTCCTCGGTGGTACGAACATATTTTTTAACATGCCATTTGACTTTTCGACTTTTCGAGAGGGATCTTCCACTTTCGAGCATCGCACGAGTGTTTCACGGTGAAGCAGTGCAGAAGCAGTCGACTATTGACGCGGGGCAGATCTCGTGGTCCTGGTCGTCAGAACGATCCTCGAGCCTGGATAGAAGACAGATGAATTTCCAGGGAATTTGATGTGTTCGTTCCTTGAATCGCTTTCTCGACGTTGAAGGTCTACTTAGTTAAAAATTTTCTCAACCACGTTGAAACATGGATTAAAAATTAAGTCGTTCAGAAGTCACACCGATCAACTCCATGCATAGAAAAATACAAAAAGGTAATAGATATAAGCATTGTGTTTCTTTAATTCCGGAGTTCAGGATTATTCATGTTCGCAAATTGGAAATTTAGAATATTCGAAAGAAAAATTTTCCTATTCTTTTTAATTGTGTATTCATAGCGATGCCACCGCGATGAGATTTTCTCTTCGCATTAGCATCCGCAACCGCATGGCGTTCAATTTCCTTCGTCCAATTTCCACTGGCAATCATAATTCGTCGCGCGACACTGCCATTGATCATTGAATTCCCGTCTTGCCGAGACTAACCGATAAGAACGAGGTGAACACGATGAGAAGAGAATTACGAAGGCAGTCAGGATGTCGCGTGGCCCACTTGCCGTGAAGTGTATCATCCGCAAAACACATTTTTCACGAGAACTTCATAGAGCGGCGGGAGCGGGAAACAAAGCGGAGAGCAGCAACCCTCTTGGTGCATGCACACGTGGACAGGGGCGCGTGCACAAGGGGACGCTTAGACCGGTCGATTACACGCTCGAGCGAGCCAAGAGACGTTGTCTGACTGTACCAGACAATGTTGCAAATCTCTCGTCGCGTGTCTCTTGTGTTCGTGTGTGCACGTGCATCGGAAAGTGCAGCAGGAGGCACAGATGCGTCGAGATGCACGCCTACGATGCCTGTTGCGTCCTCGTCGCTTCGAGACGGCCCGTTTTACGTTCTCAGAATTTACAATGGAAATTTCGCTCTGGAAAAAGACACTCGTCACGCCGGACGCATAATCTATGTATTAGGGCTTCGTTCGTTAGGATACGGACGTTGCTCGATGAAGTTTTCTACTATAAAATTTCAACGGAAACTGGTTGAACCAACGTTGGTTCGAGCGCGACCTTTTAGGAGATTTCTACCGAATAATTAAGCCTTTGATAGCCGGTTCCAGGCCTCGAAATTAGGCTGTCGCTACGGGGAAATGAAAAAAGTTGGCGGCGACAGAGCGTGACCCAGTGCGACGTTTGCTTGACATCCCGTATATTGGTCTCGTTTCGGAACGCGATTTCGAAGTCCTTTTGAGAGGGTAGTTTCGCGAGCTGAAACAAACATGGAGTGTCAGTATGTCAGGGAAAATGTAAACGGTCTTTTATTGCTTGAAATATCTATTTTCCTGTACAATGTACACCGTTCGTCCTGTAAAGTTAATAGATTTCCCTTTAAATTAAAACCACGATTTCGCGTTTAACGTTCTCGTTTCGAAGTCTGCCGCGGATTGATTTTCCTTTCTTTTCTATTTCTTTGCCACTTCACCTACGCTATCGCAAGGTCGAGCTGAAAATATCGATCGGTATCGGATCAATTAAAGCACTCCATTCTCTCTGATAGTCGTATCGGTGAGATGCCCCTTGGTTGGAAAGCGACAGACGTTCCTGGTACGTTTTCAAGGATAATGCCCGCCCGCGACAGGATAAAAACGGAGTGAACGGACTCCTCGAAAGAGACTCTAACGACGCTCGATCCACTTAGACGAGAATCGACCGGCAACACCACTTTGTCATGTAAATTCCGCGTTATACTCGACCCGTCTCGTATAAATCTGAAACCGCGAATTTTTGGTACATTGACGAGAAATGTATTCCGATCGATCGAAGAAGAGAAAGGAACGAGTCGAAAGGGAAAGGGAGCGATAAAAATTTCAATCACTAGCCGGCTATTACCGTCGTCCTGGAGAAGCATCGCCCTTTTATCGCCGTTACGTTTAAGGCGGGCTTCCATCAAATCAAACGAGATACTCGGCTCGGCTGTTGGAAGGGCGAGGCCCCGCTACTTACTGCGGCGAACGTGGATCTTTTAGAACGACGCCGCGTAACCTATTTAAGTGCGGTTTCCGTTCTAGCAGTTCTTTAAAAAACACCACTTTTCACAAGATTCTCGAGTCACAATCGAGGAAGGAGAAAGAAAATATTTCGGGCCCTTTTTCGAATTTCTTCCTTAACTTTTCTCTCCTACACTTCGCACGAAAGTTCCATCGGCCAGCTAAATAGTTGGCGTAACTTTCGTGATTTCATATTTTCTTCGGAATTTCTTGCCGCTTTTCATACTTTAAATTGGATCGATGCGGTTCCGCTGTTGCTCCCAGCGAAAGTATGCGACGAGCTTTTTAATTTCTCCTAACTTCTTCCTTTCAATTTCCAATAAACTCGCGCAGCTACGATTGCTGATGAAACGCTATGGATTCTTCTCGTTTCCATGAAGAAACACAGTTTACGCTAGTTGATATTAAACAGATTCGACCGCCGACGGGCATTTCTCAAATATTATACATATCTCTGATTTAAGTATGTAGCGACTCGACATACGTGAAACATACATAGGCTGATTCATTCAACGTACGGCTCTCGTCGAAAGGAAGACTATAGACGCGATCGTGTCGATCCCCAGACGTGATTAACATTCTTGGAAGATGACGAGTACATACGAGCTTGCCGAGGCTACGCTGAAGCACGGCCAATTGAAGCTGGCCGGGTTTCCACGCTTTGTTGCGTACGTTTCAGCTAATTATCAGTCGGGAACGGGCGTTAATGAGCTTAATTGTAGATGAAAGGTCGCGAACGCTAGTAGACGCTGCGTCGCGCCTATAATAATCGATTCTCCGACGATCTAGATCAGTGCTGTTTATGAATAGATGCTCCCACGCGATTTGCTGTCTAACGCGGCGCTATGTTTCATTCATTTCTCCGACACTTCGTCAATTAACGTCCACGCTGGAATAATTAAAACAGTGACCCCAACCTACATTCTTAAGCTCGGTGTTCGTAATAATGGACTAAATTGTCCGGGAATCGTGAACAATGACGAAGGGGGCAACGATCAACGACCGCGGGACCGGCTGCAGGGAAACATTCCGATTCTACCACCGAGTATCTCTTGAAACGTCGGAAAAATAGAGAGGACAGAGGGGTGAAAGAATACCAGACGGGGAATCTGACGATTTTTCATTTCAAAGGTACACTCGTGGCCTCGGTCAAACGTAAACTGGCCTCTTTGTAAATGCCGCAGAATTCTTATTTCCGAACAAACTGGCAAGAAGAGAGGTCCTCTTAATTCTCTTTTACAAGCGTTCAGCAAAGAAGCTGCAGTTTATGAGTGTTCTTATGCCGTCGGGGTTGGCCAACACCGTTAGTCTGTAAGGATAAAGAACATTGCCGAGCAATTTAGAGTTTCGGTGGGGTTGAGTCCGACCACCGTGCGCAGGGTGGAATCGTTGCCGCGAATTCTCAACTTTGATTCGTTCGTAATCGCTGCTGATGCTCCTCGAAATTGCAACCAGCTCTCCAGTTGTTTGTTTGAACGCGGACGAGGACACCTTTGTTACGGGGAAATGACGTAACGAGCCGTGTTTCCCGGTGATTGGATCTTTTTTTCAAACGAGCACGACTTCTCATTATGCAGCGTGTACAGGTATGAAGCGAGCTCGTGAAAGAATGAATGAAAGAGGTAAAAATCCTTTAATTTCATTCGTTCTACAAATATGTACACTTTCTCGAAATTACGGTTGGAATTTCCGCCTGTGTCCTAGTTTAGGCGCTGATTATTTTCATCGCGTTATACAACAGAAAGACTCAGTGGAAAAGTGCTACAAGTATATTTTCCATGTTTATCTGCGTAATTTTATTACGAATTTACACATAATAACGTGCTTTAAAGTTTCATAGCATACAGACTTTTCTATTAAAATTTCACTTTATGTTACGCAACATTTTCCAATTATCGTCGATTAAAGAGACGTTTGATCAAAAAACTGCACGGTCCACGCGCATGATCGATGCCGAAAACTGAAGAATTCGCACGAGAGATATTTCAGAAATAGTTTAGGGAGAGGCGATTTAAAGTCGACGTGGATCGATCATTCATGAGCACTGGCGTAAAGTCTGCTTGGCACGCGGACAAAGAACGGCAAAAGATCTTTCAAAATGAAGCGCCCGCGGTCCTCAGGGCCGCGTTGATCTCCTTTCAACGCCACCGCGCTTAATTGAATTTCGCTGGTCCAATCAGACATTCAAATTTGAAACTGGCTCCGGCCGAAGTTGCGGCGCGCGCTGCTGCCATCGACTCTTTCCATTTCCCGCCGGTTTGATTTTAATTGAATGCCGGCAGTCGCACGAAATATCGGTCCGTGCGTCCACCGCGAAACCGGTCATCGATTTTTTCGATTCATTTCAAAAAGTGGCGTAGTCGGAACATGTGGCCGCGCGCGATCCAAACGTCGAAAGAGCCTCTCGCCCGCAGAGACAGACGACTGGGACGTGTCGGTATGTCCAGCGAACGTGTCCAGCGCATAATGGACGAGAAAATAGTTGTCCCATTATCGCTAATTCACTTTTCAGTTAAAAGACTCGAGTTAAATGAGTATGAGACGCGGCTACGGCGAAGTCCGCCGAGTTGGCTGGACGTTTAATTAAAATCCTGTTCATTAGAAATTACCATATCCCACAGCGTGATTATTGGAAAAGTAACTTTTGCTCTGGAACTTTCCGGCCTGCCGGTAGCCTCGTATCCATCGCGATAAATGCGACCTGGGGACCACGTTGTGTTTCGTCTCGCGTGATTTATCGTCGAATTCGCAACTACTTTCAAGAAAAGAAAAAAGGAAAGAAAAATGGAAATGTTCAGAGAGAAACGCGTTCGATTCGCAAAGGCGAAATAAAGAAGAAGACAAGAAGCAAAGTGTGCCGTGGCTCGTGGTGAATTCGAGGGAAGTGAAACTTCGCAAAGCTTCCCCTGGCTGTCCCTTCCCCCATAATCCAGCGATCTCGCTTGACGTGAACCATGGGAATCTTCCGATGAGGCTAATTTCCCTAAGGAAATTCCCGAGGATTGGGAAAATCAGTGGCCCAATCGATTTGGTGCGCCTCGCCCGAGGAGAAATTATTCATTCTCGATAAAGAGCGTAGTCGTTTGAGTGCAACCGGCACCTGTGGAATCGTTCAAACTGTTGGGTGTTCGGTTTTACCTTCGCGTTTTCATAAATTGAACATTCTCCATTTTTTAATGAAATTTGTAACCCGCTCATCCAATGCATGCGATAACTTTATAAAAAAGAAAATCAACCCAATTTTATTCAGGAATGATGAATTACATTCGATAAGAGAGAATATTTCAAAATTCATCTCTGATAACTAATCACAGTTTTTAATGATCAAATATTACTCCGATCTTCGTTAAAATATTTAAATATTCCACATACTGAATGAAGGCTACGATCTCGCCTCCGGCAATTTCAGTTTAACTCAAGCATTTTGTAATCGATCGACCAATCGAGATATAATCATTAATTAAATCGACGCGGCGGATGTGCGTGAGCGTGTGAGTCACGATCGCGAGTAATCTCGAGAACTTTGGCGGACTTCGTCGTTTAACAAATGGAACTGTGACGTGTCCGCGCACAGCTCCGGGCGGAAATTCGCGTGGTTGTAAATCAGTCGAGTCCTGGCGGGTCACGACCAGCGGAAAATCGATGCACGTCGCGTGGGCATTAATTGGTGATTTTTGTTGGGAAGAAACGCGCCAAAAAGGGACGTTCTGCGGTTTAATTGTACGTAAATAACGACGTGGATTTATGAAATATAAAGAATATTATATTCTCGTTAAATCGTTGTTAAAACGTATAAAAAGAAAGTAATATTACGTCATCTGTATAAACAGTAATATTCAAAAATTTTTATACACTTCAATTCTCCGAAATATACCGATGAGTTATATAGATACAGATTGAGTAAAATCCAATAAAATGACATCAGAGATAACCAAAATTATGGAAGATGGCCATGCTCCGTTAACTTATTTGAATTTAAAACCGTGACAAAGGTTCGACGCAACACTCGAGAAAATAAATGGAATGCGTCTCCTCTTAGCTGCGGTAGATCCGCGCAGCAATAAGGCTATTTTGGAGAAACGGCGACACGCGATACCGGACGGCCTCAAAAATAGAATACCAGCAGAGGATTGCGGGAGGCTAGAACTTGTTTGGGGTCCTTGGGTGTCCTCAACGGTTCTTAGCTGTTCTCAACGGTGCTCGGCGTTCTTCGTTGGCCCAAGGCCGTGCCACAAACGGCTGCATTCACCGGACTGCATTCAGCTTCGTACGTGTCGTCTTTTATGAACAGGCCTTGAAGAAGATCTGATAGCAACTGACTACCTTCGAGCCGTCGTTACCGCTTGCTCGGCTCGTTAACGGGAAATTTATGTTAATTTCGTTACGTACGATTGCCACGTACTCGCGCATGTGCCACTCCCCCCTCTTCCTCTACCTGGTTTCTACGTTTGGGATTCGAGACTGACAAATCGAACGGTTTCCCAACGAAGATTTTCTGATTCTACGATTTCCACGGAGGACTGCCAATAATTCCACTCGCCCCAGCCTTGTCGATTCTCGTTCGAACGGGTTACAGAGTGAAAAAAAGAGCGAACCGAGAATTCGATGGGCGAGATCACGAGTGTGCACACAGATACCCGTACGTCTTTCCGTGGGACGTAAGGTTCCAATAAAAATGCAAATTCCATGCCATCGTGCGGACCAGCTGGCACGACAGCACAGCTGAACCGTCCTGTTTACTCGTCAAGAGAGAAAGTTGAAAAGAGGTGGGCATACGCGCTCTCGGGACGAGGTAGACGCAGATTTACGTGGCTGTGCACGACACAGAGAGACTGGTCGGAGTTACATCATCAACACCGGTAGCCTGTACTCGTTTGACCATGGACGCGCTTGCCTCTGGAAACCGCCGGGCTTCTTTTCTGACACCACTTAATTCATTTATTACTCTTTTTTTCCTTAATCACGAGGATTCTCGTGATATCTTCAAAGATGATTAAAAAATTCGACCAAATAGAAACTTCAATTTGCACGACCGACTTGTACGATCTTCGAATTCGCACTTTCGCACCTAGAAATCAACCAGATTACCATTTTAGCACCTGCAAGTCGACTCCGACGTGTTAAAAACCACAACAGCTTGATCTGGACGCTCAAATTATGTAAGTAACCGCTTTCAACACAAGTATATAAAATCGCGATACCAGTATCGCTCTGAGAAGTGACGCGAGCTGACAGCACGTTTCGTGATTGTCCGAACTTTCTATCGTAACATTCCGTTCTCCCCTCGATCGTATCGATACTTCGCCAATCTAAAGTCGATCTTTCGAGGTGATTCGTTTCTGCGAAGTTTTATGAAGTCGCTATGCAGAGGAAACGTATTTTATATTTTAGGACCTTCTTCCAAACAGACACCAACGTCGTATCATATTACGAGTATTTCCATCTATATGCAAAGAGAGTACGAGATAAAATCCACCGATGCTTCGATATCTTATCTGCGGCTTAATCAGTTTGCAGACTCGCAACGGTGCAACTCTCATTTTGTAACACACTTCCAGCCACGTGATTTTTCTCCAGAGATTTTGGTACCTGCCTCTGCTATTTATTTTTCTCGGTTTGATAACCAAAAGTAAGATTTGTTGCTGACAATCCAAAATAAGGTGAATTGCAATTCAGAAAATTGCCAGTTTTTGTCTCTTCTGACCAACGAAGTACAATATTAAGGTAACATTCCGCTGCCAGTTAATCTATTCCAATTTAATCTTTGCAAATATTCCGCACTAATTACAGCTCTCAGACACGTCATTTTCCTTATTTCGAGCAACTCTATTTTACATGACTTCCTCATTCCAGTACCCCCGAGCGCATTTGATATTTTCGGACATCTAGTCATTGCACGCGAGCAGCGAATTTTATTGCGGTTTTACGATCGCCTATGATGTCAGCGGCGAAAAACTGCACATTCGAGCGAAAGATATCTCGAAACTGCATGAACGCAATGACTTCTAGGACGTGCCAGGTCTAATGGAAGGAACCTCGGAGACGTTGCGTAATTTTACGACCATTTTTGCTGAGGGACCTTGTCGCAGCAGCTTCTTTACCTATTTTAGGAGCAACGGAGCGCGAACGAGCTCGGCTGTTGCGCGTCGTTACTCGCAGATAATGAGACCGTCCATAAAAAGCGAGCGTATCAACGCGATAAACGTTAACCGGAGCAATTAGATACGGGAGACTTTTAAAGCCTCCTTCAACTGATATCTTCGCCTTTGAAGCCCTCATCGTCGAGAAACTTAGGAAAATCTTGGCCGGTAAGCGCGCTCTTGAAATTTCCGAAAGTTTCCGTGGCTCTTAACGTTGGCTACAAAGAGTTCTCGTCTTCAAAGGGCTACTTTTCCACATCGGCTGGATCCTGTTACCGATTGTCATTGCACTGTTGCTCTTTCTGTCGAGTTTTGCAATCGATCTCCCTTTTCGTTGCCTTCGTGTGTAGGGTCAACCTAGTTGAAAAATAAGTCACCTAGGAACTTGCGTTTAATCTTGGAATACCATGCGTTCGTCGCTATATCGACGAAATTCGAATCACAAAAGGATAAAATTCAATAAAATTTAAATGGTTGAAAAATATATTTTAATAGCATAGAGTTTACTTACACGTCAAAATATTACCAGGACCCTCTTACAGGATAATTAGAAAATTTAAATGGTTGAAAAATATATTTTAATAGCATAGAGTTTACTTACACGTCAAAATATTACCAGGACCCTCTTACAGGATAATTAGAAAACTAATAGTACTTGTAGTTTGTGACTCGTAAAGTTTCACTAATGATATTGGTTCAATTACGCAAGAGGACTCAAAAAGTATAAATAACAAAGAGCTACCATGCTTTAGATGTAGTCAAAATGAAAATGAATAGAGAATGCAGTGCTCCACTGCAGTATACTTGAGTTAGGAGAGAAACTCGCGTTTACTTCGATGTACGCGTGTTTCTCTTTCTGTGGGACAATTCGATTTCCTTTTTAGTCGTTCGCGAGAATGGGAACGTGCTTTCCCGATGGTGCGTGCGCGTTACGCCGTTTAAAGGGCAGAAACTGCATTAATTTAACAGTGGCGCGCGGCGCAACTCGGCGTTTCGCCGAACATTCCTCCACTGGGCGGCCTCTTTGCATAGAGTAACAGCCGTTCATAAATTTTCCGGCCGAGATGTCGGGGTTCCGCGTCCCATTAGACGGTTTAGTCCGTGGTGGAACGATTGGATTATGATCAAACGGCAGAAAGCAATTTCGCGGTGGGCCTGTTCTCTTATTAGCTCCGCTAGTATTCTGCCACGAGAATGCAGCATAATAATAATAATACATCTCTTGCATGCACACACACACACACACTGATACATTTCTATAAACGCTCACTCGCGTGGCAGATCATCTCTGTCCATTAAAATCAAAGCGTTAGAAATGGGAAGGAATAGAGGAATTTCAATTAATGAGATTAAACGAAGGCGTTGATAAAAATTACACGAAATGAAGGAAGATTATCGGTCCATTAGTATCAAAAATATCGTGGTTGAATATCAAATAGCGTGGTACTCTGATAAAGCAGGATACAGATTTCCGCATCGAGTTACAAATCTAAATTCGTTAATGCGATCGTGGTTAATTTCGGACTAATTCGCCTATTTTAATTTAATTTTGATATCCTCAATCGAAAAAACTTCGATGGTTTCGATTATCTATCAGCTAGCTTGTAGGTACTCTTGTAACTATAAGTCTATTTCTTTCATTCGTCTTGGTATTAGAACGAACCACGAAATTAAAAGTAGATAGTCAGCACGCAGCTCACGTATTTTCATTCGTTTAACTCATCCGGATTAAGCAACACGAATTGAAATATGCAATCGGCAGCTAGTATTTATTCGCTAGAAATGGAGATACTTTCGGAGCTACCAATCTTCTGTCTCTCTTGTTTCCTCGCGAATAATCCAATTGAAATTCACGTCTCGTATTATGTACCGACTCTAAAAAGATAGGGTACACAGACAACTACCTCTGCCCAAGACGCTCCAGCCGAGTACTTATGTCGTTATCCATCGAGGCAAACATTTGCCAACGAAAACGAGCGCCGCAAACGAGGTTCGCTCGGTTCCATCAATCCTCCTCGCAACAATGTTTCGTTTTTTCTCCACCCACGTCCCCTTTCGAGCTGGCAGAGGTCTCTTTTTAGGGACAAAGTTTACGACTAAAGGCCAGCCTTTCATTAGCGCGTAGGTGGCCAGTCGACGAGTGTCCGGTATAATCGCGCAAACACCGCCCGGAACCGGGTCGATATTCCTCAGGTCGTTCTTCCGCTAATTTATAGCCTCGTGTTACGACTATAGAGCGCCACGAACAGAGTGCGCGGTCGAATTAGCTCGAACAAGGAAGTTCGAAAATTATGTCGACCCGATCTATGTTCCTCCGCGCAACCACCGGTTACAAGGGCTAATTGCTCGCGGAGAATTTTATTATCCCGGAAAGGAAAACAGAGAAAGGGGAAACGAGGAGGAGAAGAACGAGAATGTCGGACTTTTATTACGCAACGTTGCGCGACCGGGAAAATTCCTTGGGATCGTTTGACAGATTTTTGTCATCGAAGGTATTGTAACCGTTCCTCATAGAACTTTCTTGCTTAAGCGATCGAATTTCAATACTGGTATGAGGATTACTTCACTTTTATAGTGGCGTTGCGTAATTCTCGCTGTTTTATGAAGCGATTTAATTGCAAGATGGATGACGAAAGACACGTGAACGAGGCTCTTTCCTGTGCGTGAAATTAGGCTGGTTAAATATTTTCTGTCCAATTTCCGAGATAATATCAGCGTGTTTTTCAACTTATCTTTACAGCCTTGTTACGTTCTCGCAAGTCATTTCGTTTGTGCTCGTTCTTCCTGTTCCCGCTTATCTATCTCTTCCACAGATTTTCTTAAAATCCATCTACCATTACGGTCTCCTCTTCCTTCGATTTCTTTTTTACTCGACGTTTACTTCTCCCCTTTGATAATAGATTCCTGAGGTAATAACCGTATCTGTAAATCATACGAGAAAAAGCAACAGTATGAAAAAGATGCCATTAAATGGCGCGACGAAAAATAATAGTCGGTGGCAGCTATCGTATTCGCATCTCTCGAGGTCGGCAAACACTTTCGTGCACCGCCATATTGCTTGTGGCAACTCCTCACGGTGGAACGAGACCGATGGTCGACCTTAATGAAAGAGATTAACTCAGTCCCGACGACGTTTACCCGGGATCAAAATTGACCGTACATCGTCGACGCAGTCGGTTTAATTCCAGCGCGAATCGGTCGCGAGCACCAGCCGGAAACTCGTTAGCGAATCGTCCTTCCGTGGTAGGTGTAATTAGTCCTTCTACTGGCTGCACGATTTGTCGAAGCTCGTTCCGCCGCCGGACGGGGAAGAGGAAACCGGGTCTGGAGCACTGGAAAACGACTAGCCAGATAACAGATTTCTAGATCGACGAGGCTCCGTTTCCCAGAGGAAACGGTGCATTAATCAAACGTACTTGACTCCACGGAAAAACTTGCGTTTCTTATTCGGTCGCGGCACCGGCTCCGCGTGGACCTCCGCGTTATCCCTTCTGATGTAACGTTCTATGGTGTTCGACTAATGATGTTGCAGAATGGTTTATTGAAAAACGAATAGCGTGCAGGTGAACGCGTTATCAGATGGTGATTGATTTGTAGAAAGAGCAGTTTATAGAAATGTTTTACTAGTTCAGTGTCGACGTAATATTTCATTCTCACGCTCATTATTCTTTGGAAACACGAAGCATCAATTTCACAGAAGTACAGAGTGCAAGATCAGAACAGCACAACTGCTTGTCTCCTGATAATCATTAGGAATCTCATGTTTCGCTCTTATCATGATCGTAGCACGAGCAACACAGCTGACTCGTTCGAAAAACAGCAAAGAGACGCAGTATTTTAGTCGTTATACAACGTTGTATAGAGTTTCGGTTGCCGTGCGCATTTCTTTGGACGAGACTGGTTGCTCGAAAATGCGCATTCACGTGATCGTGGAACAAACTTAACCGTGAATCAAGAGACCAGAGCGAAACCACTAATTACCGAATCCCAAAGGTTCCTTCAGCACCGAGTCACTCGAACAAAACTGGTCCGCTGCTTGAAACACTCCGGTATCCCACTCCATCTCGATCGAGAGACAACAAGTTCGAAATTCGCAAGAAGCACGGATCGGTCGAGCGATTCCGAGTTCGACAGGATCTCGATCGGTGGCCAATCTAAATATTTGGAGCGGTACTTGCCCGTAATTGGACCAATTTCCCTGGGAATTATTTCGAATACACGTTTATATCGTGGTATTCGATGCTTCGTACGTGACTTAATACGACACGTCCAATAAAATAATATCGTGGAACCATGGAGACGGTAGGGGCGGTAGGCGGAGAACGGTCGACGACTGGTATTTCTAGCATCTGCAGCGGAGCTTCTCGGCTCCCTGGAGATCCTTGGCGAGCGAGACAGTGTTTCCATAGTTGCGGCGCGAGCTCGTGAATCCAGGCTTTCGAGGGGACGAACGACGACGATGATGACAACGAGAAGAGCATAAGAGAGGAGCGGAAATACAGCGCGGCGACGAACAGCCGGCCGGCTGGAAGCCCGGCCGAGTTTCGTTCCAGTGGAACTTTCATGAACTCCGGGGCTGTATGTAACGAGGACTTAAGCCAGTGGCGTAATACGCTCTTTCGAGCCGAATCTTCCTCGTTCTCGTCATCTCGTGACTCATCGAACCGGATGAATGACGCGTTGATTTCCTCTTTCACATTAACTACGTGCTGCCAGCAGGAAGTATACTTTTTCTTTGCCGTGCTTTTTCCGAAGTAGATTTATGAACGATGGGAAACTTTATCGACTCAGACTTTAAAGACAGGTCCGTCTATTTTCTGAGCGTAAGTATGTGAGGTATAAAGTATGAAGTTACCAACGAGGTCGTACAAGTGCTTCGTAGTTGAGTTATTGATTCAATGTCGCTAAAGTTACACACCGTGTTAGTTTGGCAAAGAATTAATTTTGAAATATACTTCAACCAATAGACGATAATAGTTTTTCACGCGACGAGAGTCTTCGTTAAGATACGTATCAAATACTTATTTCTTTTCTTAAAGTAGCAATACCGATAGTATACGCTCACAATTGATCTCTTTGTATTCTAATTATATTCACACAACGTTACTTCCTTTTGAAATCTATCGAAACATTTATTCTAAAGAAAGACGGTAAACAACATTGGAATCGAGAGGAAATCTGGCTCGTATCGCGAAGTGCCATTATTATTTCCACAGCAGGAGTTTGTTTCGTATCGCGGAAAGGGAATCGATTCCAATATGAAGGAAGCCGGCTGAAATTGAATCGAAATGAAAAATACAGAAACGATACAGTCGCTGTGTTTCCAATCCGGCGTCCCTCGATGTTCACGCCTTTGTGCGACGCGGCTGGCTCGCCTAGCCTTTATGCAGAACGCGTTCTCGTCAGTTTTCTAGGTTCCTCCTCAGGCTTCTCTATGGAACTTTAAAACTTTAATCTCGACGTGGTCAGTGCCCGAAGATAATGCAACAATAGAGCTGTCGGCCAGGGGAGAAGGCGGATGTGGGCAGAAAAGCAGCGAAATCATGATTTCTCGACGCTGACGCTGGCCATACGTTGATGCACCGTAACGAGATTCATCAACCGTAGCCGCTGCAGCTCTTCGCTTCTACGAATGATAATTGTTCCTTCTCTGCACCGAGGAATCGCATCAGCCTGGCGTCGTGTTTCCTACGGAACATTAAATTTCCTTTCATCGACTTTCCTCTCTTTCTTCCGTTTTCTTTGTTCTCGATTACTTCGAATTATAAAAGAAACGAGACAATGCTTTTATTGTAGTATATATGGTACAGTTATTTGATTCAAGTTAAATGATTTGCTTTGTAATTCGCCACGTTCAATTATGAACTTTCTCATTTTGTCTCTCACAATATACAAGAAATTTGATTATTTAGTGCGTAAAGTTCAAGATTAGATTTTCAAATACCGAACCTTAGACAATTCAAATAACCCTGTCTTTGTATGAGTCTTCCTTTGTTTCTTCCTGTGGAATTTTCGAAATTCCGATACTAACGAACAAGGTAGGATGCATATTATGGCACACATGGTATCTTAATTATAAATCGATCTCGTAATGACGATTCCCAAATGAAACACGATCGCTCATCTCCATGGCAAATTTCGTAACGACCAAATGCATTTACATCGGAAACGTTTCCGGTTGCAGCGCAATCATACGGCCAAGTTACGCGTATCGAATTTATAAAATACATGCGAGTGCAGGCTGGTCGCGCGATCGTCTGCATTTTCATGTGCTCGTTAAAACCCTGAATTCCATGGCTCGTCCATATGTCAGTGGCCTCTGGCCAAACGCCGGGGAAACCTCGTCAAACTTTCCAAAACTTTCACGAATAGTTCGACTCGCGACAGAAGACGATACGCGACATAAGTTCGAAAAATTCGTGTGCAAATAAAAGTGTGACGAACTCGTTTCCTGTTGCTTTCCTTCCCTCGGAACGCAGTTAATCGTAAAATCATCGACATAAATTGAGCTTCCCGATTTCCAAATGTCAGAGAAGAAGAAAGCGAACACGAATTTCGTGAAACTTCGACTCAAAACGAATACCAAACGCATTAATGACGCGTGAATTATTACTACCGCATCTACCTGAGGGGAGAAAACAGCGAACAATAGATTTCTTTCTTTTCCTTCGTATTCAGATCGCCAGATATGTGTCATAAATATAAAAATGTTCATGTAGAAGTCTTAGGTCGAACAGGTGAAAGTTCAGAAAAGAACAACGACGAACTTCTAACACACTTAACACAAGAATGAACATACATAAAAGAAAGTCACAGAAATATTTCGAAACTCTAATAATTCTACTCTGGTAAGAGTACTATCTTTATACAATCTCAAAAATTAAATCACAGATGGAGATGTGGGGAAAATATAATAAATTCATTTCCCTTGATTTTCTACGTTGAATATCATTAGCAAAAGATGGGAACATCTATATAGATATATGTGATTTTCAAATACAAACCCGAAGATCACAAAGAAATAAAGCGCGAAATTAAACATCTTCGCTTAAACAACGTGAGTTGATTCTTTTATTTAAAATCAACCATGAGCAATAGTCCTCAACGAGACCAATAATCGACCTCGAGATTTCAATTATCCGCCGATCAATCTTTCATCGGTTGACAGAAGTGGTCTCTTTCGATCAACGTCTAACTGATGTTACGTAACGAATTATCCGAATTGTTGGACGACGCGACGCGTCGCGCGTTTTGTCTCGTGGACACGAGTCGCATAGCTAGTTCGATATAACGCGCGATCGTGCCAAGTGTTACGCAACCGACCGCTTATTCGAAAGGGGTCAAAAGCCTCGAACCTGCGCTTTTCTCTGGCAACGATCTTAGGCACGAGGTTCGCGTGCGCTTAATGGACCAGCCGAACAGAGAACGATCGTCGCGAAGACTATTCGACGGTGCGATCTATTCATAGAACGACACTGGTTCACGCAGTCAATGAGACGTCACTATCGGCGACATGGACTTTGCATATATCCGTTTCTTCTCGCTGTTCAACGTCGGCGACATCGCTTTAGTCGGCGTCGGTAATATCAGTAAAAAAGTAACGCACGCTTTGTTTTTTTTCGTTGGACGAGGCTGTTCGGACAAGGTTGTACCATATCAACAATGAGGAAATTTTTAAATTTTGATTTGACTAAAATAAGGATGATGGTACAAGATAATAATTCGAGTTGAATTTTAAATCCAAATTAGTAATATTAATCACATTGGCTTTTCGCGAATGCAGTTGTGATTTTTCTTGTTTCGGGATGTAGAAAATAAAATATTTCAAAGAAATACTCAGGTTCTTGATATGGTACACTTTACTTTATTTCGCTACTCTCACCAGAAGAAAAAGGGGGAGCTTTTTTCTCTCAATAAATTGTAAAAGACAGTAACGGGTGGTCGGATTCGTGAGCGCGTTTCGACTTCCAAAATAATAGCGTCGATGCAACGCGACGTTCACGTTGCCGATTACGAGCGACCTTGCGTGAGAGGCATTTCGTATGTTTCACCTATCGATTAATTTCTAGAAAAGGGCTCTAAGTACTGCGCAACGGAAGGCTCGAACGCTGCGCGTATCGATCCCGTCTTGCCAGCAGCTCCTCTCCTTTCTCGGAACGACGCGTTTTTTCTCTTTCTCCTTCTCTCTCCCCCCTCACTTTCTCCCCTGTTCGTTTATCTCTCTCTCTCTCTCTCTCCGCCCCTCTCGTCTCCACGATCTTTCTCTTCCTTCTCCGCTTCCTTCCTCTCTCCCTTTTACTCCTCCTGCCATCCCCGTGGCTCTCTCACTCTCCGCTTTTTTTCGTTACGCATGGCGGGCACGAAATCGTGTCGAGACCTACCGTGAAAGTGGACCAATGGGGTAGGGTGGGTCGAAAGCCCCGGGTCACGTGAGCTTTGACTAGCGAGCGTTACGAGGGTGGATTCGTGTACTCATAATTATTTTCTCTCTTTTGATTTTTTTAACGAGCCGCCCGCTGGAGTACGCGAGAATATGGGATGAATGGTAGGGGAGAGAACGGAACGACAGGGGTGGGTGGGTGGTGGTGAGCGAACTAGACGAAAGAACCCGCGGCCACACTGAGAAGGGAAGTATCGCGAAGTTCCGAGGGACGTTTGAAGGAAAGAAAAACGACGCCGGTTTTGCGAGACAGAGGAGGCAAACGAGACGAGGAGCGCTGCGAAACGAAGAAAGCCTTTAACGTTCTCCTTCCTTTCCCTTTTTCGTTTTCCGCGAACCGAGGACCCTTTCTTCAGATCGTACTCGTCGTAGAAATCATGCCATGAAAAACCATGGAATGTAATTTAACAGTTAGAACAATTTGTTTCCCGTTTGTCAGAATATTTCCCTTTGTTGGCGTTTGTTTTTGATAATCGTAAGTGTTCAGGCACTGCTGCGGAATAATATTCAAAATGGATTAGTTTGCGTTCAATTAGCGCATTATATATTCCGTTTTGCTATTTTAGCAACGAAAATAATCATTTCGTTAATTAACTTCGGTGGAACGATACACGAACCAATCAGAAAGAATTGTTAATTCTCATTATGATAAATCTATCATGACACTAACAGTTCATTACCCCTATCGACCCAGCTGCCATACATTATCGAAGATACAATCTTCTCACTTGGACATCTGTTATGACCAATCAAACGCGGCTGCATTTTAAACCCACCGGTTAAGGGTTGAGCTGTCACTGGTAACGCATGTAACGCAAGTAACGAGCAGGCGAAGAGTGACAACGGGGCTGTTAAAGAGAGCTGGGAGATTGCAAGCGTGAAGGGTGCGTGCAACAGCTGCTTGGGTAGGTCAGTATCGTGAATCGTGCATTGCCGGCAGCAATTACCGCGGATTTTACGAGAAAATGGTCGTGAAAGGATTGTAACTATATTTGGTGTTAATTGAAACCGTGAACTCGTAAAAGACATTATTTACAAATTAATCAGAAAGTCGATTTGTTGTGATACAAAAACTTGTCATATGACGAAAGAGAGTATTAAGATTAAATTGCGAATACTGTTCTTTTTAGGTATTTTAAAACGTAAATAACTCTAAGCATACATCAAACACTTTTCGCTCTTTCTTTTTTAATATCTAACCTTAGTAAATCGTTAACGAACAAAAACAACGCGCAAAGCTATAGTAGTCGTCGGATTGTACTTTAAACGTGTTCTAAACGTGGTCGCCCCTCGTAGTGAACACGAATTTCAAGTCAGCAATAGCTGCGGTGGCATCGTAAATCCTGGCGGCTGTATAGCATCGTTACTTCGTTTCCGGTGGATCGTTTCTCTCTTGATACCTTTGCGCCACGATCTGTGGAAACGAACGAGGACATGAAAAACAAGGAAGACAGAGGGAGAAAAAAAAAGCGCAGTGTTATAAAAATGTCGATTTCGTGGACGCGCATCGTCGATGCGGTTTTTAGACATCGCGTATCGACATTAATGGCTCGTTCGTTCCAAGAGTTGTTGCTTTATTTTTAAAAGCACACACCCACCGAGGGGGGAAAAGTACACAACGAAATACGTACGATTTTATCATTTCACACTCATGCATATTCATCGGTCAACGACGTGGCTCTTTTGTACACAGCCACGTGTCGTGGTGTTTCTCCGCGTAACCAGCGGATGTACGGACATCGTAGGTCTGCAACGTTGCAACTGGTGGTGGCATTAACGTCCCCTCTTCTTTTTTTCTCTTATTTTTTGTACCCTTCCACCATGCCTTTCTCGCTTTCTCGTTTTTCTGTTTGCATCGTCCCGAGTCATCCAATCTCGCCAGTCGCGGCTTGGACCACGCGATATTTTTTGAAAAATATTCGGCTTCGCTTGACTTCATTACGTTTTTACATCTTTCTTTTATCTTGCTCCATTTCGCCGCGTCGAACGAGCATCGCGAAAGAGAGTTGCATCATGTGCTCGTTATTTCACGTGGACGCTAATTTTCTTCCCGACCTAACCCTCCTCTACCGCTCTCCGTCCTTTTCATTTGTTTTTGTCAATGAAAGCGTCATGTTCGTCGCACGTATCCTTTGATATAACTTATTCGCGAGCCTAGTCCAAGGGGAAAAATACGTGTGGCTAAGGTAATTTTGTTTTTTTAGCTGTAATTAAAAATTTTCGAGACGAAATCCTTATTATTGGAACGAAATTCGGTGAAAGCATTGTGCAAAATTTGGTACAAAATTTAAGTGAAATTTTCTGTGAAATTTTATATGAAACTTTATACGAAAATTTGCACGAAATTTCGTGCGAAATTAATCGTCAGCGGATAGTTGCACGTACGCTTCGGAAAAACCGTAAACGCGCGACGAGGTCTGTACTCGTCGGAATACTTAGGTTCAGCAACATTCATTTTACGAGGCCGTGTTTACAGCGGGATCCGTAGTATCCAGTGAAATCGTCTCTGGGCCAATTACGAATTCGCATCTCGCCGGCTGGCCGTTTCAGGAAGCGACAGATTCTCAGCACGTTGTCCGTCGGACTGTTATTTCAGGACTGCCGAAAGTGACTTCCAGCCAGAGTGGTGCTCGTGCATTTCAATTGGCGTTTCTCGGTCTGGCGAAAGTTCATGGGCCGCTGCTCTGCGAAACGTGTCCAACGTTATAGGGTATCCTTCTCGTCCAGGGTGGAAAGAACGGACGCGTATTTTAGATCTTTACTGGTGTTAAGTCTTTGATGGATGTCTTCCCGTGGCTTTAGAATTCTGAGCAGACATAGAAATTTAACGAGAATGTGTTTAGAAGCGGTTTATTAACAGGAAGTTAGAAAAAAGAAAGGTATTCATTTTGAAATTAAAATGAAATTTATTTATGAACAACTTTACTGAGAATTCAAAAGCTCTTAGCAAGTTTTCGAAATATTCAAACTTTTAGTCACTTCAATAATATTATTTCAAAGCGATCAAACTTTAAAGCATCGTTGAAGGAAACGATAATTGAAGGTTGGTCGATTAAGTTTTATCTAGTAACGAATAATAATGCGAAATAACGCGCAGAAAATCCATTAGAGGGAATACTAAACGTCGGCAACGTGACGGATTGTTGGTTCGTCGCGTCGTTCTTCTCAATATTATCTCGTTAACGCTGGCTCGCAACGGGAACAATAGAATTTTCGATGGCGCAACCGCGCAGCTGACGTTAGTCGGCGTGTTCTTCTTGCAGTCTCTTCTTCGAAGGCGCAAAAGTGCATTCAACTACCACGGTGCAACGTTCTCCAAGAATAGAATACAGAGCCTAATTACTCCAATTTCTAATCTTGAAATTCCTTTCCCTACTTACAGCAGTTTCACGGCACTTGATCGTAGCAAGTGTGCCTTAATCAGTATTGATGAACTTAATTCATTTTCGAAATAGATACTCGCTAAATAACTCGAACTTGAAATAATTGAATTATATACCTGAACCTTGATTAATCAAGCTTTCGAGTGAAAACTGTGCCATTGTTTCACAAAATTATTTTCTTGACCGTACAAATGAAATTTTCCAATTTTGGACAATTATCTCTTTATATAGTAGAAGAGAGTCTACTTCCAGCTCGACGAGATTTATTCTCCTTACTCTCGCTATTCTCTTCTCGCTCTCCTGAGTCAAACTTTCGACACTCGTAATTTCCGTGAGTGCAAAGTTCCTCGAATCCCACGTTACAGCAGAGAGTAAGGAGCTGGAAACATCGGCAATACGAAGAACAGCGGACAGCGCTAGGTATACTTGCATACAGATGCTCGGTCGTTTCATGGCGTAAAGGTGGAATGTATCGAGCGCGGCCCGTTCCCAGGTCTCATTCACTCGAAGCACCGACGGGCACGCGTGTACACACGTACTCTCGTCGACATCTAACCTTGGACGGGAAGCTTTCCATCGCGCAGTAGGACACGCATTCCTTCGTATGCTCGGCTGGTATGCCGAGGTGAGCAGCGGCATGCAACGGCATCCAATATTCGCCGATAGGTCGCGGTTACGACCCCGTGAATTCCGGTTGCCGCATACCGCGTCTCGAGCCGCGCCAGCTGGTTTTAAGAGTGCCACGCAAGCTCCAAATCGGCTACGTAATCCACGTCGATGGCATTCCATCCCTGAAAAAATGTTTGCTCGATCGTACCTGGTCCGCCATCCTGCGAATCCAATTACGACAGATGCAACTTTTTTATTTCAAGATTATACTTGAAAGAACATACACAATGACGTTGTAAATTAACAACTCTCTAGAGGAGTGTAAGCATTATGTCTAGCATTCTGTAATCATCTCGTTTTGAGAATAACGGTTGCAGTTTTTTTTTTATTACAATTGCACAGTATTAAAATCACATTGCTTCTTTTTCGATAACACTCGCAATATTAACAAAAGTTAATCTAGCGATTCAAACAGAATTAAAAGAAGTTGGGAAAAGACAAAAAGAGGTTGACGGGATGCACTTGTAAACGAAGCTCGATTTTCCTACATTCATAAAAATATCGCAAATTATATGTTTGTATCTTTAACTGTGTAAACTTTAGTTCCCGACAGATCGTACGATCTATTGGTCCATTTCGCCGTGATCGTCTCCATCTAGAACGAATCGAATGATCTTTGGTGGATAAACGGATCGGATAGATTCGATTCGATTCGCGTTTCTAATTTAATTTAAAAGCCCTCCTCGTTTTTGCGACGGAGGAATATCACGGAAGGATCTTGTGCAAATG
This sequence comes from Bombus affinis, assembly GCF_024516045.1. Taxonomy (NCBI): domain Eukaryota; kingdom Metazoa; phylum Arthropoda; class Insecta; order Hymenoptera; family Apidae; genus Bombus; species Bombus affinis. The sequence continues at coordinate 7,933,336 of NC_066344.1, read as the reverse complement.
ATCCGGAGAGGAGGGCGATTACGTTGCTTTGGAAACGCCCTTTCGGTGTTCTAAGACCCCCGCATGCATACACATTTATGCGCATATTCATATCTAAGGCTTTTACCGGCGCTGCAGCCTTAAGACCCGGTTTCGATGCACGTGCGGCTGCCCGGTTATTGCGACGCTAAAAACGCCGCGCACGCGAACTTAACGTCACGACGATATGGCTCCATTAGGCTGCCAAGGATAAAGTCGCTCTCTCGACAAGCCCTGCAACGCGCTCGTAAATATTAGCCCTTTTCTTTCAACGCCTAGAAGAATCTTCGGATCGGATTCTTTTGGTTTCATCGTTTTCCTCCTATTGTTACTTAAATTTATAAAATTATTTCTTGTTCCATATCCTGTTAGCCAATTACAGAGTATTAAAAATAACAATATTGTTCCTAAAACAATTTTATCTCGAAGAAAAGTAGCCGTTGCGGGAAAACGATCGACGAAACGAGTCCGTAACGTTTCGTAGAGGCGATGATCGTCAGTTAGGTCAGGCTGGTACAAGACAGGAGGCTACGGGAGAGGGCGGTGATTCGAGGCAAAATCGAGCAGCCGAGTACGAGAGCGTCGGTGCTTGGCCGGTAACAAAGTGGTTGGTGCTCGTAATTCGTTGGCCGCCACTTACGGCGGTATTGGCCGAACCGGTAGCACGCTTGTACAGGCCGAGAGCAAAATGAGAGAACGAGAGAGCGAGGTAGGAAAGGGCAAATCCCGCACTCGTTGTAGCTATCAATTACGAAACGATAACTGTTTGCCCCGACTACGAGATAGAGAGGCGCGTTATCAGCCATCCTGCCGCATAATGGATTCATCCCGACCATCTGGATTCGTTTCTCTGTCCCTTGTTCCCTCCGACTCTCTGTGTTTTGTCCTCCCTTCGCCACCTCCGCCTGCCGCCCGCAACTCGTACCTCTTCTTTCCTCTCTGCCGTCACTGCGTTCCCTCTCTGATTCTCTGGTCTCTCTGTAGCCTACAGTCTACGCCACAAAAGCGAGCCCGACCGTGCTTGATAATGAAACGGTTTCGCGTTTCGTGCCGTTGTTCCCTGGGAACGGGGGCGGGAGAGCGAGGAAGGGAGAGAAAAAGGTGAGAAAGAGAGAGTGATACCGAGTGAGAGAACGTTGCACCGGGTGGGAGGGAGGAATACAGGCACAGAGAGAGAGAAAGTACGAATTGAGCCTTGGCACACACAGAATACTCCGAGTACTCGACGTAGAATGGCCGCCGACCACGAAGCACGGACAATTAAACCGTTCTGTCGTAAAACTCCCGTTATAACGCCCCCTACCCTGCACCAACCCCTCCTCCTTCCACCAACCGCTTACTACTCCGTCGTTTCTCTTTTCGCGCGCGATTCTTCTCGTCGCTTGTCTTCCATTCACGGCTTTCCCGTTGCCCTCCTTCCGCCCTTTCCACCCCTTCGTTGATTTCCACTCGCTTTCCCCCCGCCACTCTCGTGCTCGATCTCTTTCTTCTTTTTCCTTTCTTCATTCTCTTTCTTTCCCTCGCTCGTTCTTTCTCTCATCTCTCTTGTCTCCCCGTTCGAGATCTTTGTATCGCGGTTTATGGTAGTCGTTGAACGACACTCTCGGTCGAGAGGCAATGCGACGTTACGCAAGCGTCGATAGTATAGAACAGGACGCAACGAGGATCGTTCGCGTGTGTGCACACGCAAGACCGATTCGAATCGGCGTTTAAAGCAATCGAGCAGGCACTGTGAGAACGAAATCGCAACAGAGACTTCATTATCTCTGGGAAAACACGGACGAGTCACAATATCGCTTGACGCAACCCACGCGAACGGACGCCTTACGTAACAACTAATTATTTATCTGCGCATCGCGTAACGACCATTTGACTGCTGATTATTTTTGCTAATTGCCCGATCTCAACCAAAGTTCGCAATCTTCAACACCTACGGCGCGTGGCATTCATTGAAGGCGATGGAAGTTTTCGTTCTACTTTATTATCCTTTCAAGTAAGAATTACTTTTGCCGCGTTTTTTTCGTTGAAAAGAAAACAGTTGATGATCCAAAATAGCGTTGTTTTTCTTTTATCGAACCTTCGCGCTAATAAAGTATTTTTAAGAAGCGCCACGAGATTGGATTAAACATTTTTACGCAATCACCCAACGATCCTCGTTTTTTAAACGAATCACATCCGAACGATGTCTCGGCGTCGTTACCGCTTTAACGTTACAAAACGAAAAAGAAGAAAAGGAAACAAACTACCAACTCCGTAACGAAATCGGCGTTTTTCGTGGAACTTTTAACGATACGACGTCCCGTTCTGTAAACCTTCCCGATTTTTCATTTTCGCCGGCGCAGACACAACTTTCTCGTCCCGTATCTTTCTACCCTCGAGATTGCGTTACACTGTACAACATCATACCGTGGCGTTGTTACGTTAGTCGGCCCATGTTAACGTAATGGGCGGATATCCTACAGAGATTTAGCATCAACGTTTAATTACGTGGGCTACGCTTTCGTTTAACCGTTTAACATATTTTGACGTGCTCGTCGTTCGATTAAATTACAAAAGAGTGAAACGAAAGAAGACAAATAAAACGAGTGGGGTCCCGTATAGTAGGAACAATTTATGACACTGTCTGTTGCCTCTATAATCTTCATCTATACATCAACCACAAACACAACCGCGCAGACGGTATCTACACCGGAAAGCAGTGCCCTTTAAAAGAAAGAGAAGGAAATGTACCGCCATAGGGCAAGAGTTAGTACAGTCCATTAACGAGCAGCGTAAACATTTTTCTCCCCGGGATCCTTTGATCCAGCCCGTTCATAAAAGGCCGGAAAAAGAACTCGCGACTCCCGCGTGGATTCTCCGGCCGATCATGTTTAATCGAGCCCTATAAATAGCCGCTAGTCCAGTCTAGATGCTTCGTGATGGTAACGCGAGCCCGTGGGACGTGCTCGTCTCTTCGTTCCACCCACGAGCCGCTTGAAACGTTCATCTTCTTCCTATCTTAGTGCACGATCCGTCGTCGTCGTAAAGGATCGTTCACACTGGGAACTTTGAGTGAGTAACGCGTGGGCGGATGGCGGGCTGCTCGTTTCCGCGGGCCACTTGAACGGTCGTTAAGTTAATTAACGGACGACGTAACGTTCAACTGGCTCGTTACAGCTCGTCACTAAGCTGGAGGAGCGGGCCTCGTTCTTATGTGTTGCTGCCTCGACCTTGGGCGGTTTTTAATTCGCGACAATAAGCCGGCGCTTTTGTATCGGCGTGTCTGATCAATCATTCCGTTAATTAATCTTCGGAAATTGTCGAGCAGTTTAACGCTCTTGTCTATCGTTCTTCTTTTTCTTTTTTCTTGTTTTTAGCTGTAAACGAAGGTTCTTTGATTTTTATGAGATTCAAGGATTAGACTGTTTCTACTTACGAAAGTTTGGTTTGTTTCTTTTTCTTTCGGCGATTGGTGGCATGTTTAGACAGAGGTTCGTGTTAGCGTGTATTTTCTCGGTTGATCGATTCGATGGAGCTAAGCAGGAATAAAGAATGAGGATTATATAGTAGATTTTCCATTAGACATCACTTGCTAATATTTCAGATCATTGTTCAAGAATCTATGTCTTACGGTGGATACGTTTTTGATCTCTACGAAATATTCTGAGCACATTCTCATTTTTTTCGAGCTTAGCCAACGTAATCGTGACAGTCGAGTCTCGCTATAACGCTAATCGAATTTCAAAATATCTCGTACACACAATACACTCGTAAAAGGATTTTTCCAAGGAAAAGCCCTGGATATTTTCGTTCTCTGGACCGTCTCCGACACATACCTTTTCCAGGCACGAAACGTCAATAGACACAGCAGCAGACTAGCGATCGGTTCGCGTCTTAAAATTCGTCGCGCGTTCCTTCGACGGGATCCGCGTGGATCAGCGTCAGCCCACGCCGCGAACAGCCTCGGCATTCGAAGTAACGTGCTGCAATATTTCACGAACACGTGCTTCCGCCACCGGGGGTGGTCGGTATTTCGCTGGAAGATCGAGCCGACCGAGTGCGGCAGACAAATCGACCTCGAAATGAAACGGCTGTCGTCGATTTGATTTACGTGGCCGACGGAACAGCGTTCATTATTTATGCGTCGACGGATCGAGAATTATTGAACCGCAGGTTAAAAAAAATGGCAACGACCTTTGCCGATTCGAACCAGCCGTGATATCGATCCTTCATGCTGGATTTTTCGCGCTGAATTTAGCAAATGGAGTAGGTTTCCTGAACATCTGAGATTTGAAAATTGATTTGATTAACCTATCGAATTTACCGAGAACATGACACGTTGAATATGGTGGGTCGACGGTTAACTTTATGAAGGGAAAAGTTATTTTAATGTATCGAGTCAGTTGGCTTATGGAGCATAATTATACCTATATATTACTTTCTACATATGGTGACGCAACGCATCGTAATGGATGACATAGATGTATTCCAAATACGACTGCTGCCTAATAAACCTATATTGGACAAGTCTCTTGGACAATCTCGAGAGAATCTTTATATATCTATTTACATATTTAACTGTTTATATCAATTGTTTAATTCTTGATAGAAAATAATACAATTTTTCTCTTTAACTTGCTAATCGATATGTATTTAAATACAATATCAAGTAGTCTTGGCCGATTTGGTCGATACACGCGAATCCATCGGAACTAGCACTAGTTTGGGTCTCGAAAATATGCGGAGAAGTAGAAGAACAAGTCGCGAGATCGCCGCGATGTTTCGCTATTCGCGGTCACGATTTCGTCGAGTCGGTTGTTCAGGAAATAACCGGGGCTTTAGCATAGAGGGGGGGGGCATAAAGGAAAGCACGGAAACGTCGATGATAAACCGTAGCTGGTGCACGCGAAAAGGCTCGCTCCTTTGAGAGAAGAAAGGGAGCAGAAAGCCAGAGAGAAAAAGTGATTCCAATGTCTGGAGTCATACTCGAATGGAAGATGCGGCTCCCCATCGATAATCGATACTCGTTATCAAAGGCAAAACCGGAACCGGAATGTCCGTCGAGAGGTAGCGTGATACGCGCGCGTGCGGCTCTTGTATATACGTATATTCAAAGGCGCAGGAAACTCTCCTTGTTCCCCATAGGCGCACAGAGGGGCTTACGATGTTCCATCTACGGCTCTGTGTATCGTGCACGCTCGCTATTTTCCTTCTTTGTTGCACCACCACGTGATATACGTCTTTTTCTTTTGCTTCTTCTTCTCCTTCTTCTGGTTCTACTCCTCCTCCGGCATCGGTCGAGACACGAAGAGCCACTTTCTAAGAGTTACGCAACCCGCGCCGTTCGTCCGTTGATTATTTTTCAAAGAGTCGTGGTTTCAGAATTTTTAAATGGCGGTTGAATGAAACCGGTTTCTCTTTGCCTCTTTATTTCTCTTTGTACTCTGTTCGTGTCCCTCGTGGGAGGCTCTCTACCATCGTAGCGGATCTCGACGCGGTACTCCAATCGTAGGTTGCATGTTTCTCCCTTTCTATATACCTATCCTTCTTCTTGGCTACCATTCTTCCTATTTCTCTCGCTCTCCTTCTGTTCTTGCGTTCTGTAGTCCCCTTCCATGTTTTCCATATTCATCTTTATCGCTCGCCGTCTTCGTGCTGTGGGGAGCATTTGCGAGAGCAGAAATCAACCCCTGCCGCCTTCTCGAGGCGACGTCATCCGGTATGTGTCATAATATCCATTCGTACTTGATTCTTCGAACAATAAATACCGATACTTTTATTGGAACTATGTAATTTCGAAATCTTAGGCACCAAGAATATTCTTTTCTTGTTGTCTAGAATACTATTAAGGAACTAAAAAGGAACTATTTCTTAGCCGCACGATCTGCATTTATTGTCTGCCTTTTCCATCTTTCTTGTACTCGTCAAGAAGAGCTTACAACGTAGAAAATCGATAGAAAGCGGCAGAAATTTAGAAACGTACCACCTAGAAATATCTGAAAATGCTGCCGCTGTATAGTCGGAAGGGTGGCACTGCGATTCTCACGGAGCCCTAATAACACGTGGAACAGAAGCACGGCGTACAAACGCGCTGACACAGGGGGAAACTTGATGGAAGGGAAGAAATAACAGTCACGAGGTGCGAATTTCCTTACTGCATTGCGGAGCATTGTCGACCGTGCTGAATCTACCTGTTGGAGCCTAAACACGCCGTACCACGCCAGAATCGTTGCGATTCTGGCACTTCTCCTGCTTCAGATTTTCTTCTGCTAGCTCCCGTTTAATTCTCTTTAGAATCGTGATTCGAATTTCTTCCGCTTTCGTGTTCCTTCTCGTGCAACGGGATTTTAGTCAATTGTAGGTCTGCCTTAAAGGAATTTTGCAAAGAGAAATTAGCGATAAGATTTTGACTTTGAGTTCGAATGTAACGAATTGAAAGAGTCGAGAAGGAGACTTCGGACGTCGATATTAATCAATCCGCACGAGCAGAAACTTGGAATAACACTGGCTGTCTCTTGACTGCCGCTTCCGTCGAAGCTTACTTAATTTGGAAAATGACCAGAGGGCGGATAATTAGCGCAGCAATTGCTAAAGTTTAATTGGAACTCCGGACGAGGCTTTCCGTGAATTTGCCCATCGGTTGTTTAGGTTCGCGATTGTGCTCCGCGATCCCGACTCCGATCGGTATAATAGTTGGTAAAAAGTATATAGCTATAGCTGTAAAAAGCAACGGAGGTTGACAGAACTCGAACTTTCGCCGTTTAGTGAATTACATTTTGCAGAATTGATTCAGTAATTCGCTCAACCGGAACCAACAGAGTTAGTTATGCAGAAACTAATTTAAGTTAACAAAGTTACGGGTTAAAGAATTAAAGTATTTTACAATTTTCTAATTTAAATATCCAGTAGTTCAATGCTGTAACGATCAATTATTCAGGATTAGAAAATCCAATAGTCAAATGTTCTGCAACGTACTCCCAGAAAATTTGAAAATTAAATCAGGTTAATAATACTACGAATTCAAAAATTCGAAAAATACAAATATTTGAAATTAAAACATTTCAACAGTCAAATATTTGAAATCCAATAATTACCACAGTCAAATATCGCGTAACGAAGCCCCAAAAATTTTCACTGGCCACCCCACAAAAAACCACGATCGTTTTACTCATCGAAGAAAAATGAGAAAAGAGATCGGCTCTTCAACTCGGTTCTCGTATTCAAACGGAGAGACCACTGTCGATCTCGCGGTTGTGTAAGCACAATCGAGGAGGAGGAAGTGCCGTTTGTTATTCTCCCCAACGAGTCGATGAAAAGAGAGAAAAAGGAAATTGCAAGCGAACGGCTGTCCATGGAAGGGGTTAAAAGTGCAAGGAAGAAAGCGGTAGAGGATGAAGAAAGAGAAAAAGAGGGGAACGTGAAGCACTTTTGTCGGTGAAAGTGCACGGGATCCATCGCGGAAGAATTAAGATCGATCCACTTAACTGCTCGTCGAGAATTCGGGGTGCGTTCGTGGGATTTCGTGTGGTCGAAGGGAGGTTGTATTTAGGGTGGCAGCCGCATCGGAATAAAGTTATTACAGACCGGGAGAGGATTGGAGCGGGGCTGATGGTCCCCATCGACGTTACGCGTACGAATGAGTTATTCCTTCACCTTAATTCCGCGCCATTAAGCCCGGTGCTTAAGTGGCCAAGCACGAGCCACGAGGGAGGGTGTGTCATTAAAGGCGGTATAAACATGGTGGTGGTTCGCGATAATTTCATGGGATGAAACGATCGCAATCTATTCGACTAAAGCTAGATGAACGGGAAAATAACGTCCCGCAAACTGTCGCGTATTTTTCTTTTTTCGCCACATACGAAATGAAAGGGGATGAATCGCGTACGAACGGGGTTTTGCACAAAGTATTGTAAGCGTGAACTTAAAAGCCGTTCAAGTTTCCGCGAGACCGGTAGTTTCGCGAAAGCAATTAAAAGTTGCGTTAACCACGCGCGACGACTTTGGCCATTAATTAATACGTCGTTGACACGCCACGCCGAACAGAGGGGGCAACGAAGAGGTGACTTTTTAATTTCGAAAATGCATCGTTCGAGTCTCTGTACCATCTTTTCCTAATAAACCCTGCGATACTTAAGCTGCTTAAATATATCATGAAGTAGGAGGGGGTTACGAGCTACAGCTTGTCGTGCTTTTACTAGGAGAATTAACGACGTGGAAATATCGTACAACATCCTGTTCTTTGAACAGCTTCGCGCAACAGCTCTCGATATTATGAAAATCGCCACGCCAGTTTAATTAAATCCAGTTATGCAATTGATATCGATTTTTCAAATCTGTGAACATTCTTCTCGATATTTTGGTCTGATAGACTGTGATCTGAGAAAACCGACTGACGACCATAATCGGTGCAAAACAGTAATCTTTAGCGAAATATCAATTCGCAAATTCGATTGTCGATTTTTACCGGTAACGTAACAATTTCCGCGAGTTTGAAGAGTGGTTAGAATCGGAGTGTAGCTTCAGCAGAGGTGGCTGAGAGGGCCGCGTACCGGACTGAAGGGAATTAATTCGTGGAATTACCGCAACCATAATTGCTTTAACGCCCAGACCGTGCAAAAAGGTCGAAGGTACGGGAGGCTGCAAATTAGCGATGCTTTTTAACGCGGCTCTGCCGTTTAATCGCATTGGTTGGAGCTATTCCTTCTTTTCCTGGCTACTTTTAAAAGCGGCAGACACGTGCCGACATCGATCCATGTCATCGATCTTCCCGCTCTCTCTCTCTCTCTCTCTCTCTATCTCTATCTCTCTCTCTCTCTCTTTGAACGTTCTTTGATACCGACGACGTTTGCTACGAAATATGTCGCAAATGTGAGAGAAACGTGGTCGATCTTTACGAAACGATCGATGCTTAGCTCGAGTAGACTGTATATAGCTGCAATATATGTAGCTGGGCTTAACGTCAGATCTACATAGAAGAAACTTGGTATTAACATATTGGTATTGCGTGCTCTTCGCACGTGCATGGCAAAGCAGCAGTTGAAACGAATCCAGCCACACGCTCTCTTAAACATTTCACAATCGAGCGAACCAAATGTTGCTCGAGAGCGTGCTGCAAACCGAGGAACGACGAGTTCTGAAATTCGTTGGACGTCGTGCATGGTAATCTGTTCAACACGGCTGGGCAAACGGTGATATTAGGGGAGCACGGTATGTAGCGGTGTTAAACGATCGCGATATTAGGTTATCGAGCGAAACACGGGCTCACCCCTGGTCGAAGTTAAAGAGGGCATCGGCCAAGAAATAAGGGGACGCGCGAATCCACGCGAGAACCGGAGAAACATCGTGCAGCGTTTCGAAACACAGCTATGTGTCTCGTTCGTGTGAACTTTCGAGGGGAAACGAAAGAACTGGAGCGCGAACGAAGGTCACCCTCGACCAGCGAGTAGTATGCACCAACATGGGAATGAATAAATCAATGAAGAAATAAATATAGAAGGAGACGAGACACGTCGAACGATGGAAACGTATAACCGGATTTCGAGAATCCGGGGATTTTTGTCAGGAAGAACCCGACGCAGTTTCTGTAAAATTTCATTCTTTCTCGCCAGTTCCTTTAATCTCTGTAATGGATGAACGTCTGAAACGTAGAGGAACCGGGGCAGAGTAGGTCTAAAAAACTCCTATTAACTTTCTGACATCGTCGAGGGTATACGCGACATTTAATTTACAGCCAATCACCCGACCTTCACCCGTGTTCGAATCCGTATCAAAATTCCGAGGCAGAAACGGTGGAAAATCGCTGAGAGAATTTGAGTATGAACTCTCGAAAGAACGATCCGCGAGTCTGGAATTCCCAGGCTTGATAAATCCTCGAATCACTGGATCGTGAGCACACACAGGCGACGTCGACTGATTTTTCGAAAACAGCCGGAAAATCAGGGATTCGCGCGATACCGCCGGGAGAAGCCCGACCGGATGAAGGCGGAAGGATTTGCTCGCAGCCCGAGAGGAATAGGATTCCCGCTCTCTCCACGCACCACCTCCTCCCTTTCTCAGTTCCTGTGTGTGCTTCAGACTCGAGACAGCGAGCCGGTAATCGATATACGCGTCTAGCGTACCTCACCGCGCCGCCTCTCGCTCGCATTCGCCCGTTCTTCTTTGCTTCCAACTTCGCGGCGTCCCGTCACATTTCCTTCTTTGTTTCCGCAGTCCTGTTCCACGATGGAATCCCCTTTACGAGGAAATAGCCATGACCCTTTCGAACCTGTCGACCGGTTTGCTCTCTCTTTCCTTTTCTTAGTCTCTTAGTCGGTTCTACCCTTCTGGCGAGGCCGACCACACGATTGCGATCTCTCGACGTCTGCGACTGAAAGGACAGTTTTTCCGCGGCAATCCGTTATCGTGCGTATGTCGGCTCTTTCTTCGAGGCCTGGTCTTCGTCTGCCTCTTTGTTCGGCCAACTTGGACTTCGATTCGATGTCCCTGATTGCGTTCACGTGCGGAGGAATCCAGACGATTCTTTGATTAGAAGAAAGCACTATGAAAGATTGTGCACAAAAGTTGTATAAATAGAGGATGTGCATGGAATAGAAGATTCGCAATAGGAGATGAAATATGGAAAAAAAATAAGCGATTGGGAGTAAAAGAACGTATTGATGTGAATCCTGTTCTTAGTCATCGCTCAGGAATGCTAATCGTAACGATATTCAATTAAGCAATTCTTAATAAATACACTGATCCCGCATTTCATGCCAGAAAAGTTCCCCTAAATCCGATGGATCCCTTGGAAATGCTATTCTTGTGCGCAAATCAATCGGAAAACACGTTGTCGACTGGACAATGCTTATTACCATAATTCGTGACAGATGTGACCGTATGAATTACGCAGGGAAACAGCTTCTGGTCGTTGTCGTTCGATCGGTCATACGACTCGCAACTCGGGCGAATGCCAGACAAGTTGACGAATCGACGGTTCGACCCGAGCGTGGTCGAGGCGTCTGTTACGATTGCCACCCCTGGTCACCGTATAAATAGCCGCGGGGATGCCTCGTGTTTGCTCGATACACGCTCTCGTAAAAACGATCGCTTTATAGCGACATATGCTGGGACCACGATAGAAATTTAATAAGAAGCCTGTGGCTTGCCTTCATCTCCTCCAGCCAGGCCTTCGTCACGTCGATGAATGTTTCAGAGCAAACCGAACAACAGTTGAAACCGAAACGCGACCGACCAAATAGAATTTGAAGAATTAAGCATATCGAATGAATGAGCGAAGCTGGAGTTTTCCTGTTTTCTATTCCCACGATATTTTGTTCACCTAGAAACGAACAAAGCGAAACTAGAGAACTAGAACGCTGCAGCTGAAATACCAAAGTTTTGGAATTTATTGAGCCATTAATTCGACTATCTCTTTGCAACAAAATTGTGAATATTACTGAATTATACGTGAAAAATTTCAATATCGAAAGTTCACAACGAATGTTCTTAGGAAAAAAAAAAAAAAAAAAAATGCTAGAGATGGTCTAAAACGTGACTCGTAGTAAAATATCACTTTAAGAAATTCGAAACAGCAATTCACAATGTAAAATTGGTATCTTTGTTGTCAGTTTTGAGTTCTATGCATCGTATGTGTTAAATTTCCAAGAATAAAGCTCTCGAGGGATCGGTTGATTCGATGTATAGCATGCAGTTTCAATCGTTCAAAAGACGCTGCGAATTGCGGAGTCGCCGTTACTTTGAAAAAGAAGAGCGGTCTTGCAGGAAGTTGTAACACGGTTCGCTTGTAGAAGACATCGCAAGCCACGGTTCCGCGACGACGTGGCTCGCGGCAAAGACTGCAACTGCAGCTTCGTGGGAAACTCGCGCCAAAGTTTCAGCTATAGGCGAGCGTACAAGCGTCCCTCGAGGAGAGCTTCGAGGGACAAAGCATATGTCCTTGCCCGTTTCTGGGTAAGAAAACGAGGAAAACTTTAAATATCTTCTCACGATGCCCTCTATGTTGCTATGTATATCTCCGCTGCGGAAACCATCTTGGGTTAAAACTTGTTTCTTTCTTTTAACAAATAACACGCGCTCCTCTGCGTCGCTTTTTCATAAATGCCAGAATGTACATATTTAATTCTAAACTACTTTTCTTTTTATTTAAAACGTATGTTGCGACAGTTATTTGTAAGAGATATAGAAAGTTAATTAATTAATAATTATATTATTGATACGAAATCGTTTCACTTAAACTTCATTTAGAATATCTTGAATAAATTAGGTAGAAAATTCAGGAAAGTCGGTGTCGCTCGTAGAATGTATGTAATCGAAATACAAGCAAAAATATGGATAGAGTTGTAGATATAAAGTTGGCATCACGTGGGCGTTATTTGTGCAATGTCAAACGTGATGGAAATAGGTAAAAACTATCGGTACGGAGAACTTATTGGAAAATGATGTGATTGACATATCAGTCTTTTCATGACGTAATCCTTGTCAAAAAATGGTTATAACTTTTTCGACTGTGTATAACCATCGTTCGAATTTTTCAATTTTTATTCAACGAAATATATATCTCGAATTAGAAGTTAATTCGTTTTCTCTTTTTCTTCCAGGTATGTACATAATCTTTTACTAGAGAGAGCGGTATCGACGTTGAAGCAAGCCAAGAGAAAGAAACGTCTCGACGGTAACGTATCCAGGAGCGCTTTGATGAAAGTTTTACTAGAGCGGCGGTAGCTCTCCCTCGGCTCGTCCAACTCGTATCTCAGCCCATTTAATCTTTCACGCCCGTCCTCTTGACTCAGTTTCCCGGAGGTCGAGTGCACGAGGAAATCGAATCCACCTGCGAGAGCTCACCGTATGTCCACCGCTACTATTCACGTTCTAATCTGGGCCAATGAAGCGCTCGTTGCCGGCATGAATGAAGAGAGCTACCTCGTCGCTCTCGTTTCCTCTCTCTCTTTAGCCGCTGCTCTCTCGGCTCTCTTGCTTCGTTCGTCGAGAGCCGCTCGTGAACGACACGACACGTCCCCGCTACGCCGCTCGGAAACGATGACGATGACACGCTTACTCGAAATAGAAGCTCGCGTAAGGCCCATAACGGTGCACACAGTATGCGTTTGTTCCCGACGATTCGCATAATCACGCCCTCGTTCAGAAATAGACCTCGGAAATAGCGAACGATCAGCGTGTCTCATCCGTGACGTTTTCACCCGATTTGTCACCGGTCTTGATTCGGTTAAATCACTCGAGAAGCAAACGTTGACTCATGGGTATTGTGCGGTCGCGTAACTTTCTTGAATCTTGGTCGCTCGCGTTGACGGAGCACGACAACCGACTCCCCGAGATACTGGTTGTAAGTGCAAGTAGGTTAAATAAGAGCGGAGTTTCTGAATACGAGTTAGGCTGGTTTCGGAGCGAAGTTTCCCCCGAATTTGAATGAGACTTCACGGGGGCTTGAAATAACACCTCTCGAGTTTCTCGGATGAAATTAATTCTACTTTCAAAAAGATCTCGAGTGTCTTTTATGCTAAATTCTATGCAACGATCGGTATGAGATCTAATAAACCTTTCTCTATGCCATACTCTAAAAGCGGAGGGATAGAGAGAAAAAGAGATAGAAGGGAGAAGGAAGAAAAAAATATCTATTCGCAGCTCCCGTGAAAAAGAATAATTCCACGGTTTCACAGGGGTCGGGAGAAAGCGAGGGAAAGGGAATAACCGAATACGGTCGTCCCCTCTTCTCTCTTCCTTTTTTTCTTCTTTCATTCGAAGCGCGAATTAGTATGCTCGAGGAAAGCAGCGCGCGTGATGATGCGATATATTCGCCGTGGAAAATGAGAGCGCATTAAAGCCCTTGGCTCCGCTATGCTGCGCGGCGGTGCGCGTATATATCTGTCCGTGTTTATTGCGTGGATGAAATACCCCAAGGCGAGCAGGAGCCGGTGTATGCGCACCACAGCCAGACAATGTCCGTGTAGAGGCCGTAATCTTGCCAAAGTTCGGGCTAGCAACGGGAAACTCCGCGGGATTGCTTTGCAACGCGTCCTCTCAGCTATTCACCGTACACGGGGTCTCGCGCGCACTAGTGCACACCCGCTTGATTAAGAAATTACAATTCGTCTCGTCGTCGTGCCACTGGCAATCAGTAACTGTGCGTGCCACGAGTCATAGCTAAGCTCGTAACGATCGACCACGGAAGGGGCCAAAGCTCGTTACAATTTACTCCAGAAACCATGAATTTTTCTCCTATTCGATGGATTTTTCAAAGTTTAGAAGCACGAGAATTGCTTACTCCCGATTGTACTTTCGGCCTTACTCCGGTTTCGCAATGCGGAGGTCTGCTGGTATAAACTGATTTTCGAAGCATTCCCCTTCTAAACGGAATAACTTAAGCAGTCCGTGCAAAGCGTCGGTTATATACGACTACGAAATCATGCAAATGCTGTACTCGCGACCATATATCCGGCTGAAAGCGCGTCGCAATCCAGCAACGGACTCTTGTATGGCGGTGGATTCGTATCAAGGGAACGGAAACGCATTTCGTCGAGGAGGGCCGAAAATGCGGTGGATTGGTCGATCTTTGCGATTACCCCGGGAACTGGGTCGATTTTAAATACAACTCCGCCGCATTGCGACGTCGTGAATAGCGGCGCGTTTGTCGCGACGACTTCTGTCATCTTCCGGTGTCGTCGACCTTTCTTGTTTCCCAATCTTCTACCGCAATACGCACAGTAGTTCGTAGAAGTATTCGAATGCTTATAGCATATAACACTTTTACGTACATTTTACGTGTGTTCCATAAAACATTTTGAAATTTCATTAGCGCTGGGACGAGACACGGTTACCATCTACAAGTCTGAAATCGATCTAACAATGTACCATATTGAAGCTACAACGTATTGAAGTTACAAACTACAAATACTTTCGTGAGCTACCTTATATTCTGAGCGTCTTCTCTTAATTTAAGTTAAGAATTCTATTTGTATATTATTTATATGGTTTAATGGAGTGTTATATCGTAAACCGAAAAATCGATTCGTAGTCGGCGGGAAAGGAGGTTGTTCACTGGTGCGGTATGAATCTTCAAACGACTGTAGTAAACGATTCCCTGACCGTCTCCCTGGCGACTGCATTTGCGACGCGTCAGACGAACATATATTGGAGCCGTATGGTGGAAGGCAATCGACAGGGAGGGAGCTCGCGAGATCCGTTTATCGTCCGTTTCTGTTTCCGCGTCGCTCGTTCCGTAATCCCGTGGTCCGTGTCGCGACCGAGTGTCACCGATTCGTACGATGCATCGCTTCCACCCTTATTCGAGCGATGAAGTATGCGCGGAATGCTATTGGCCCGACCATTTGATCGTTCCACGGAATGTGTTTGCAAACTTGTACGAATGCAGCAACACGGATTTCTCGATAAAAGAAAAAAAGAAACGGGGGGGGGGGGAGTAAGAAATAAAAAGAAAGTCGAATCACAGAATTTTTATGATCGTGTCTTCACAGAGTTAGGTGATGTTACTCTTCAATAACTGGATCGGAGATATAAATATCTGTAAATAGGGTTTATAAGGATTTTATAGAATGTAATATATTTTATGCTACATGCGACATGATAGGATTTCAAGGATTGCGAAGCGATTACTTCCAGTACGTGGTTAAAACTGACCTCGCTTTCCCACAGAAAAACGCCGATAATACAAATATAACAAGATATTCGACCCTAATCCCTGTACAGCGAGCTTTCATCGATGGTTTTCAGTCACCCAAGCTAACACATTCGTCCATACGAGACTTTTACTCCTTGTTTTTTAATGTTTAATCGAATTCACGCTTGTACCCGACATTACAATTATACAGAAAATACATTATTTTCTTTGAATTTTATGTCACTTTCGATTAATTCTAAATCGAAACGGTTCATACCCTAAATCGAACTATCGCGGACGACGTCAAAAAATCCGTTGACGACCAAGTCACCCCTTGTTCCCCCTAATTAGCGTAGCTTGGAGCGAATCCAAGAACACCGTAGGTGAACTAGACTCAGGGCAGACGGTCGAACCGCAAACGTTTCGCATTCCAGGCAGCCGCACAAATCTCGGGGACGCGCGTGTGACGTTCTGATCGAGGAGAACATTCGGCGCGGACAACGATGGTCGCATCACTGACGAGGGATGTTCGAAGCCAGGATGGCGGTTTCGGACCTCGATTCCCTCCGCTGGCCCTTCACGGATCGACAAACGCGTCTCCGACACTCACATTGCACGATCTTGCTTCTTGCATGCTTGTCTGCGTATAATATCCCTGGACCGGCCAAATTTTCATGGAAATGAATGGTCGACGATAGGGTTGCTCGAGGTTTTTTTGCAGTTGAAACGTTGTTGCTACGGTCGGTAAAAAATATCGTACGAGTATTTGTAAAATTGGTGAACTCCTATTTCATTTTTTAAGTAACTGTTATTTAAAATTTTATTTATTGGTGGATATAAAACTGAAAACAAAAATAAAACACGCGTCGAACGTGGTAGTAAAGTTCTGTTCAATTTTTTAATGTACACAGTGGGATTGTACACAGACCAATATGATTTAGGTATATGCACAATAATAGTTATACCCTCCATCAAATAGAAACGTAACTCGTTTATTGTAAATAACAGGAGTGAACCCGAATTTCCAGTCAGCAGAACGGCTGACGCGTATAGTTGATGGTTTTATGTATCGAAATTGAACGCGCTCTATTGGCAAAAATTTACGAAACTGTTATCAACAGCTATTTCCGTCTCGAAAGAGAAAATAGAAATTGCGCCTACCAATAAATCCGATCCCATTGCGCGAAACAATTTTTCGTTACAAATCGCTATAAAACTCTTTAGTGAAAGAAGAAAAAAGATAATACAGCCTCTCGCTTCTCCTTCCTCCATCGCTCTGACATCTGTTCGTTCTTTCTTTCATTCGTTCGTTCGTTCGTTCGTTTGAGAGAGAGAGAGAGAGAGAGAGAGAGAGAGAGAGAGAGAGAGAGAGAGAGAGAGAACCCGTACATGCGTAACAGGAATAATTTAGTTTTCCGGGAAGTTAGAAGCAAACTGGCACCCTTTCTTCTTCCATTTTGCTCTCGAGGCGAGCCCTCTTGAGAGAGAAGTGGGAGGACGGTTACCAAAGGGCCGCCTACGGGGTTTACGACCCTCGAAAGGCCCTTGGCTAACGACGTTACGCGTCCACCGACGCGCCCGGTATACTTTAGGAGCTCTCCAATTAATTATTCCGCGGGATTTTGCTCCGATTTAATTACGGTTCTTACCATTTCGGTCCCCTTTTCTCTCTCGCTGTCTACTCTTCTCGTTCGTTCATTCTAGACCTGTCTCACTTTCTTCGTTCCTCTCATTTCGCTTCTCTCTTGTCGCAGCCAAGTCTTATCTTCGTCGTTTTCAGTTGCGGCGCTGCTGCTTCGATCTTGAAAGGCGAAGATGTGGATGGATTTCTTAATTAGGCGAGGCGACTCCTCAGCTCACACTTTAATTTTCTCAAGAACCGCCGAGTCGAGACCGTTCTTCTCGCGTTCTCGTAATTACTTCCCTCAAAATTATAACGTGTCCCACTCTCTGAATAACCGCGCGCTGTCCACCAAACGCGTTTCCTCCCCTTCTCTAATTTCATCCCTGATAGTAGTCAGCGCTATCCTGACAGGAACGTCGATAAAAGTTGGAAGAACGGCATTAAATCGGACGTGCCTCTCGATGGCAGAATGGAAATTAGGGTGACTCGACGCACGAGTTATTGGCGTGTAATAGAATCGGGACAAGAGGGCGTACAGTTCTCCTTTTTATCGATCGTCCACCGTCGATTTTTGCCCTCTGATGTTCGGCCATCGTATCGTCTGAATTCGAGCGGAAATCGTATAAATAATTCGCGAGGGAAAACGTTTCCTACCCCTCGGTTCGTCCCGCTGGACGCGACACCGAGACGTCTCTCGATTATTACCGTCGTGCCTGGAACCAGCGGCCACGGTTAATTCACCGTGAATTCTGCAGCTGCTGACGATCGAGCAAGAAGTATCGCGTCGCGTACCCTTTTGTCCTGGATCGTTGATTCGTCGCGAAACATGAGGAAGAGAAATGGAGATAGAAATGTGACCGTCGAACGTCGATTTCTCGGTCTTTGACAAGGTCGTCGTTTTATTAATAGTTACTCGTGATACGTGAAATATTTATAGAGGTAAGGACTGGATGGAAAGCCGATACGTGCACGTCGATTCGTGACACCCGAGCTCGTTATCTGACCAGTATCGAACGGTTGTGGGTGTCGCAGGAAATCGAAGGCTCGTGGAACTCTTAGAAGGACGTTGAATTCTGCTGTGTCGATTCTATCCTGTCTTCGAGGAACGGGCTTTCGCATCAAGGTTACCATAACTGTCGAGAACGTGAAAAATTAGAAAATCGAATAGGACTTTGAAAGTTTGGATCTTTTTATCGAGTCAATTTTCGTCTAGATGATAGAAGTTATCTTGTCCCTGGGGATAGAACCGCAGGCGAGCGTGTGTTACGAAGAAAAACGGGAAACTAAATAGCCGAGCGCGTCGGCGGTCGCTCGTACGGAAACGCTGGTAGAAAATCACGCGTCAGCTCCAACAATTTTGCGGTCGCGGCCGACTACGCGGTAGGCAGGCAGAGAGGCAGACAGGGCCGTATTATTTGGCGATAGAGGGTCCGTTTGCGGGGGGACGGGCTTTCCCACTGACGCGGCATAAAATTCCAACGATCTCTGCCCTCCCCGGGGTAATTTCTCCCTCCCTCTCTCTCTCTTTCTCTCTCTCTCTTCCTCTCTCTGCCTACCTCTCTCTGTCCTTCTCCAAATGTCTTCTTCCGCGGCCTCTATAAGCGCGTGCCCCTAAAATGAATTCAGAGACTTGGCGGCGCGGTAGTTCGTCCCTTTTTGAAATTTTTCGCCCGTAACATCCCATTCCGGCGCGCGAAATTTAATCTGCTGCTTGCAGTTCGTTGAATTAAAATATATGTGTAGAATGTACATGTGGGTATACAAACCATAGAGAGAGTGAGATAGTGCAAGAGGGGTGAGAGTAGGGCAGGTTGGTTGCGTAATGAGAACGGAGGATTGTTCCGTCCTGTACACACCTCAAACGGTGTTTCAATTTAATAATGGCGTTTCATTACGCGGCCAGAGCAACGCTGGCCACCGTCGAGAGCGATGTATCGCTTTTGACCGAACAACCGTAACGAGACGCCGTGCAAGAACGCGTTTTTATGTATATTTCCTCTTTGCGCTTCCTTCTGAAAGTTCGCAATTACGTCGCCGGACAACGTTTCCGTCTGGCGAATCTGCACCGCCTGCAAACTTTCGCGGCATCGTTATTGCGTTCTACAACCCCTACCTCTTTCTCCTCCCGCGAACCGGGAAATTATTTACAGCGGCGAACGAACGGAAAGAGGAAGAGACTTCGGAATGATCGAGACGAAGCAGTCGTTGCTCTCTGTTCGATGGAACGAATGGAGTCTGTCGAAGCTCGTTACCACGAGAATTAGTCAAGCAACCGGTTTACATTGATAGCCGCAGGCCATCCGGATAACGTGCACAGGAAGATTCAGATATCTCTGTGTGCACCAAATTAATGTTCTCGGAAAGTAAAAATAAACCTTCTGATATAACACAAACATATTCGCAGAAAGGTTTCTTTTAATTTTTTAAAATAAAAGACCGGTGTATATTTAAATCGAATACTCAATTATGTTGTTATTAACAAATAATACGTTCATCTCTCTCTGTACAATGAAGTTGTTCTGAAATAACTCGAGCGAGTCAGAGTATTTGCAACTACAACGAGCCACCTAAGCGTCCTTCCGTCGAATCCCCGGGGTAGAAAATGTATCTACCTGAATTTGCGGCCTCGCGAGATGTTTAGTATGCCGAGACACGCGGCGTGTTCGAGGCACATTAGCGACCTCCCCCAGGAACCGATGACATCGGTGGCGAGAGGTTGGTGGTTGCAGAGGGATAGACAAATCTGAGGAAACTCTCTCTCCCTCTGTTGACAGGATGGGAAGACGTCCCTCCGTTCGATAATCGACGCAAAAAAAGGACGAAGAGCTAATGGTGGGCGCGATGCTGGTGATTCGGAAAATTGTGGATCGAACGTCGTATAATCGAGCTAATATCATCGACCCTATTCTCGCTTATCCACGACACCACCTACCTACTTGGCTTTCCCTCATTCTACCCTGTCTCCGTCCTCATCACATCCCTAACGTTCCTCTCGCGTCCCCTTCCAACCTTCGACGACTCGTTCCACTTTCTCAGATACAGAGAGCGAAGATCTGAAGGAAATTTCACTAGGAAGCTTCATTTTCCAGGATGATGCCTCCGCTTAAAGCCCGCATCCCTACTGTCACACTTGTCCTCCAGGAAACCGCAAAAGAACTTCTCTCTCGGCCTGATCGTCGAATTCGCACGTGCAATTTTGACGTTTCGGATTCCAGAAGAAAACTGGCCGCTTTGAAGCGTATTCCGTTTCGAGATTGTTTATACGTCGTTGATTTTATCCGATATCTTCCACAAGCTTTATGGTATTGAGGACAAACGTTAACTTTACCATGAAATATGAATAAAAGACCATGAAATAAAAATTAACATATTAAATACCAGATCTTAGTAAATATAGAGGTATATTAACGACAATGACGACACGGTTTAATTCGATTCACGCGTGTGTTAGTAGCGGCACGATCGAAAAGCTCGGACACGACACACCGGTTGAGTCATCGCTCTTCCCGTTCTCGGAACGTCTACGTTTCAGGAAGCACTCGAACGTAGAGCGTAGGCGTTATCTACGAGCCTCGTAGGGCCTGTACTAGTCGTGGTGTAGTCGGTCGATCTTCCGCCATGGCTCAGCTCTTTCCAGATCGAAAGTCGAGTCATGGAAATTAATCCTAGCCGAAGCTGTCCCGCTATTCGTCCTCGTTCCCCTTACGTCCACTTTCTCAAAATTTTTCCTGCCGTTTGACACCATCTAATGGGAAAGCGCTACGAATATGATACCGTATTCTCTTTCTCTCGTTCCCTATCCGCCCCTCCCTTCATCCGTCCGGTTCTCCTCCGTTCGAGCCATTTCGAATTCGCCGGACGACGCTCGGCGTCAGCGTTTCTTGCACCCCGGTGATTTCTCGCAACCATCGTCTTCCCTCGTTTCCGAACGACAACGTTTGCAACGACGTGAAGGAAGACGACTACAACGACGACGACGGAAGCAACGACAATGAGAACGAGGACGTTTGACATTCTCGAGGCACGGAGGGTACACTTGTTCGTTCGACTGTTTTCACGAGCAGAGCGAAGGATAGTGTACGTATCTACTCTTACCTGGCAAGCGATCTCGATTCTGTCAACGATCGAGCAATCTTCCACTCTCAAACTCTTCTTCGTATCTCTTCGTTATCTGTGAACTTTTGCTCGATCAATATCCGTGTGCGGTCGGTCAGCTCTTTCAGGTTCGATGACGAGAACGAAACGATTCGTCGGATCGAGAGTACGGCAAGAATCGTTTGAAAAGAAGATAGATGCTGGAGATAGAACGGAGATGCAGCCTCTTACTCCTTGCGCTTGCGGAAGGCGTCCGCGTTCGTAAGGAGTTATATGTCGGGATACACGATGCATCTGGACGATGTTCGTACCATTTGGTAGCCGAGTCTTACCACCCTCTTGGGCGCCATCTATCTACTCTCGCTCTTCTGCCGCCCATCCCACAGGAGTAATTTTCTTGACTCCCTCCCTCGTTTCTTTCCCGCTGGGTACTTTCCTCTTTTCATTTTTCCTACCCACCACCGCCTCTTCTCGTCGTCCGTTTCACTCGCTCGTGAGTACTTACGTCTTCTTCCGCTTGGCTCGCTCGTAGCTCGCTCTCGGTGTTCTCACCCGCGCCCACCCCGGGTATCCCTGGTGCATATACGATCGCCACAGCCGCGAGAATTGCGAGGAACGTTCGTTGCGCTGCGGGCGAACCACCACCGCATCGAATGTCCCGCGGGAACCTCAATCTACTCCATCCTCTTACTCGCGAAGTTTATCTTTCATCCTCGTGGTTCTCGTCACCGGTTCTCTGGCTGCTCTCCACGCTGCTCTACCGCTGCGTCGAGTTAATTGTCTCTTTATGTACCTTTCGACGATGCCTCTAATGCTTTCGAGGATCCCTCGCGTGCGTTTACTCGACTCAGCAGGGTTATCGTCGTCCCATGGTTACACGCTCGCGCATCGTTGTCATCGTCATCGACTCTCGTAGCCTTAACTAAGGATACACCTCTATTTACAAACTCTTGGCCCCTTTCAACCGAATAATCGTGTTAATGAATCGAGTCGTCGTCGCGTTCGTGTTTTCCAAAAACTCACCAATTACCGTGTTGATTGCCAAAAGCCTCCAATGAATCATAACGTGTGATTCATGTGCGTACGTGTTACGGCGATGGACATGAAATACGTCGGGAAGGCGGACGCTCACGTGCGAGCCACGGTCATTCACGGGGGTTCGAACGTAAGTAAAAGGGACCCCCACGACTTCGACGACCCCCCAAGATCAAGATAACGAGCTTACGCCCCTAAAGCCGGCTTAATTAAAGGCCATTCGACTGAAATCGTGAGCACCGGAATGGTAACTCCGAAAGCACCGATCCTATCGTATGGACCCGTGTGCACACCTGTTCCACAAAGCGGTGCTCCCACGCTTCGGACTTGTTTCTAGCGTTCATTCTTCGGTCCTGTTATTTCTCCATAGCTCAGCCTAATAACCGTATCCACGAAAAATTGCGCAACTTCCTGATATAGTTAGATGCGAACAAGAAGATTCTTTTATAAATGATGTAAAGGGAAGGTTACTGTTAGAGTCTGTTTGGAATCAATCGACCATTCAAGTTCAACTTTCCCACCACTGAACGATCTTCTTTCTTCAAAGACTATTCGATAACCCATCTTTTCTAAATCACAAGGTTCGTCTTGAGTTTTTCTCGCTAAATATCGCGTGCTAGCTAATCGGAAGCGATAATGACGAATTAATGTGTGATTAATAGTTATTCCCCCGGACAAGGCAGCTGCTTATATACGCGCACGAAGCGTAAATGGACATGAGCTACGGTAGCGTGCACGCTCGTGTAGGAACGTGTTTGTAGGCCATTGTGGAAGGGCTCGATGGCTCTCGGTTTAATTGAGGAAACACGTGACCGACTCGTTAAAAAAAGAGACGGAAAATAGAGGCAGTCGGTGTCTTTCTCGTGGCTCTTCTAATACTTCATCGTGCAGTGTCCATCGAGCACGTCAGCCCTTTCCCTCTTGGCATTCGGACGGGTCCGAGTACTCGAGCCTGTTTCATCCCCTGAACGCTTGTCTGTTCACTCGTTCCGCGTGCGCGCAGCACGCGTTCGTGTAAACAACACGATCCAGGGGAAGATGAAAGAGAAAGATGGGAGTGGAACAGAGATAGATACAGGAAGGGGAACAAGAGAAGTGATAAATGGAGTTAAGGTATGTTGACCGTGGACCGTGGAGGGGAGAGAATAAAAGAACGAACGAGATAGGTGTGCAGCTAAGAGTGGAAGGAGATGGACGAAGCAAATGGAGAAAGACGAGAGCAAAAATGGTCGGGATCGACGAGCAGAAAAATTTCATTATCCTCGCATTGAATCGGGATCGAGCGGTAGGTCGGGGCGCGTCCCTGAAAAATCTGTCGTCCCCGTCGATTCAGCCCGGTCGCCTGCTGGAGTGGCGCCGCCGATGCTCGTTGAACTTCCGTGAGGGACTCATTTAACTTCTTTCGTTTCAGGAGCAATTATTTCATTCGGAGATCGTTGAACGCTGAAATCATTTCTCTTAGATCGAACGTTTCGAACAAGTCGTTCACTCGGGACTAGAAATTTCTATAAATTACCGTCAAAAAGCCAGAGAACTTTAATTTCAAAATTGTACACATGCCATCGTCGATAAAATTCTCGCAGCTATGAAAGTGCAAGAATTTGCATTAAACGAAAGGGAACGAAACCTGAACATAGAGTTATCTATTAGAAATAATAAAATAAGAGGAGTGGAAGACGAAGTAAAACTCACTATTATGGGTAACAATTATTCTTGGTAGACAAACTGTAAGAAGATTCACGTGCACATAAACAGAATTACTTGAAGTTAATTAAACCTAAGCTTCTTAAACGCCATTCTTACATCATCTTAATCAGGGAACCATATTTTTTCACATGGCTGGCATTAACGTCGCTTACTTGCGTCTCTTACGCGCCGTTGGAAAACGCTTATTAGTATTCCTGGCACGCGCGTGGATAATGAAAGGGTGCTCGCGCGTTAATAAAACTTTCAAAACGGAGCCAGTCAGACATCGAATCGGTTACGGGATTAACCCCTTTAACGAATGCTCACTTGACTTTTAATAACGGTTCGCGTCGTCACCGCGTTACGTTCCGACGGTTGCGGGGGCGCAAAATGAAATTTATGACGCGTCCTCTTCGCGTCGCTTCTCCGCAACACCAGCTTCCGCTTCACGAAGCGACGACCATTCTTTTTCATATTACGAACTAATATTGTCACGCCGGAGAGATGAGTAAAACGCTCGCGTATAAACACGCGACTTAACCGTGGGAGGAGCGAAGGAACGAGCAACACGGAACATGCGGTTCTTTATTAAAAGTGCAACTTTCCCCTTCGCTCGTCCCATGTACTTCTTTATGGCTGGTAACCACGACCCTCGCGCGTCTCGTCGCGTCGCCATGTAAGGATTCACCGATCCCTGGTCCGATTGCTCGATACCAACTTAATCGTGGCCCTTCTCCGCTCGTGCTGAGTCATGCCTTTTACCGTTGTTGGAAGTGATTCATCTTTGAGATTGATGCTCAGTGGAGACTCATGGAAAGTGTAATTATAATCCTTTTACTGAAGTCTCATTATGAATTTCGTAATATTAATAAGATTATATCGTAGGTGTAACTAATGTCTGGATCGTGAATATTCACGAATTTGTCTATCTGAATATTTAATTTGAATTTTATATTTAATTTATTGACAGTCGATAGTCGATAATATCAGATTTTTCAGAACACCTTGAACGGAAATATAATGCCATGAACTCAATTAGTATCGTCGAGTCGATATAGAACAAATCGAGGGCCAGATACTGCTTACTTAATCATGTGTCTTAGCCTTAAAATTGTCTCCTCCGTTCTCTTTCATAATTTCTTACATGTGAGAATCAGAATGAGAAAAGATTTTAAATAACGGAAATAGGGTAAAAGTAGTTCAGAGGTTTAAGAAATCAACGATCCTATATCGAATGTACTTAAATAGTATCACCATTTTCGAACTAAGCAGAAAAGTTAGAAGCATCCCAATTTCTTCGACTGAACATAGATCACCATGTCACCAGAATGTACAATGAATTGCCAACCGCAGCAACTCAAGTTTTCGAGGAACTTCCGCAGAGCATGGCGAAACATTTCGGACTCACGAGGCGCGTGTTGCGCTTAATTGTCGCTGTTGTCTGCAAGATTTCCCTTTACCATCGAATCACGAGAATAAACGTTCAAATTATAGTTAATTCGATGCATCAATTTGCAGGAAAATTTAATCTTGAACTTCCAAAACATATATTTAATATCTTTTCGTATTATACGAGTATGCTTATTATTTATATGGAATAGTAAATGAATTTCTTTACGAAACTTTAATAATCACCGCTCATTCTCATCGATTCTGCGAGATTCGCCTTAAAACGCGTCAAAGTTTCCATCACCGAGCTCCAACAATTTTTCGGGTGGCGCGTTCTCGCAGACACGCTCAAGAGGGTGGCAATCCCATGACGACGAGAGGGTGGGGGACAGGCGAGTTTACGAAGGAGAAGGAAGGTTGTCTCTGAAAGAGACTAATTCGCGAATTTCGAGCGGGAATGACGGCGAGAAACGAAGGTGAAAGACCGAAGAAAACGGGCGGCGAAGGCGAAGACGGAAGCGGTGCGCGGAGCCGGAAGGGGCGGAGGAAGGGAGGCGGGCTTTCAAGTCGAGGGTGCAAGAGTCGGGGAGATAGCGTCGCCTTTGAGAGGGTTGCGAGTTTCCGGGCGGCAAGGACCATGGAGAGAAGGATCCTTATATTTCAAATTAAAGGGAAATTCGAAATACCGACCACTTTCACAAAGCCCCTGTGCTTCTCGCTCTTTCTCGCAATTCCCTGTCCTTCATTCTCTGTCGGCCGCTTTCGTTCCGTTCTATCTCTTTTCAGCCTCACAAGCGTACACGCTGTCCTCCTCCACCACTAACCCCCTCCGCCACCCCCTGGTCGGGGTATTTAAACTTTTCAAATTGAAATTGTTTTCGATATCCAAGCGAGTGCTCTCGAAAGAGAGAAAGGGAGAGAACCAGAAAAGGAGGAAGAAGAAGAGCAGAGTTCGGAGGACAGCAAGCGCGCACGCCTCCGTTCGATGAATTTTCCGGTGGCTTTAGACGGCGAGACGATTCTTCAGCATGCTCTTTACGTTTTTCAACCCCGTTGCAAACCTCTTCTATCCTACGGTCCTTCACTTCAACGGTAGTCGGTCCTTCACTTGAACGTTTTGAACACTTTACTCAATCCATGACCCACCGCATATTATGTCGCGCACTAATTACGACGTAATTCGGAAAGCTACCGCGAACGGGATTTTTCCCACTCGGGCCGCGCGTATCTATGTGTTGTTAGCCACTTCGAAATTCCAGCAATTTGCGGCATCCACGGGCCAGTTATCTCCCAACGAGAAACACGACGCATCGCGGCTGGCTTTCGTCGCCGAACAAGACGAGTGCCGCTCGTTTCGCGGTCGAGTGTCTCCGTTTGAATTAAAATCCCTGTAAAACTGCCTATCTTCCTCTCCCTCTCCCTCTCTCACTGATTCCCCATGGCCGCCCTCTTCCTAATTGACGTCATAAAGACCGACTTCTGTCCGTTCGTCGAGTACCCTCGCGATTTTATTGTCGCCGTTAACGCGATTACTTTACGCAACTGCTTGACGCCCTATTCTGCCACTAATTTCTCTATTTGGACTGTCTGTAACCATCACCATGAATTTTTGAAATTGCACAAATTTACAAGATATTACCCTGGTTCCTTCTTTTACTCGGGTCTTAATCATTGCAATTCGCATTTATCGTAAGATAAGAAACGAAAGGACTCCATTTCGATTTGACTATCGAAAGAAAAACAACGAAAAATGAAAAAAGGGAAAAGATTGGGTAGCAAACTCAGTTAGCCTGACAGCCACGTAGCACGCGCTCTTTTCACCCGGCGATAAATTCCAAGTCTGTTGAATCCTAATTAGAATCTGGCGCTTATCTCCGGCGCCAGCGTAAAATGCATAGAAATGCCTGATCCTAAAAACAACGAACCGGTCACGTTCGCGCGATAAACTCGATCCACGTGGTTGTCCTTTTGTAGCCGTGTGTTCCCGTGCCGCTCGTCCATCTTGCCACCGCGAAACGTTTTTGCCACGCGACGACTTATTTTCCAATTGCACGGATATACCGAGCGCGGACGGCGTCATTGTGCCCGATGTAGGTTGTCAGGTTGGCGACGTTCCCTCGGTGCACGGTCGACCGGCAGTCGCATAACAAAGTAGCGTAAAACAATAGTGCGTGTTTTCTCTCCCCTCCAATGTCTCTGTTCCGCAGGCATTCCTGTGTTCTCGCTTTTCTCCGCGACGTTTCTCCTAGATATTCCCGTCCCTATTTTTTTCCCTCCTTTATCCTATCAACGTGTTTTCATCTTTCTCTTTCAGTTGTTTCTTTTACCTTTGCCCCGATGCGAGACAACACACAGTCGACACAATGGTATCACACGATAATGGCGTGCACCGCTTCTCTCGCAATAATACCCGCGCTGTCTGACCGCGTTAGGCTGAAACTACTGAAATTCCAAGCTCTGCAGCAAGCTGACTAATAGGGATTATATGGGTACTTTCCTGCAACGGAGATCTGACTATATTGTATCTATTATAATGTTTAATGTACTAATCGAAAGCAGAATGCACTGACAGCTGCGCGGTTTCTGTATCTGAAAATCGGTATTCATCGTGTTTCGGATTTTCAAAGAAAAAGTTACGGTTGGGAATATTGTGGGGTACGTCAGAATGATGAGCGTAGTTGCTTCTGCAATATTGATTCATTATAGTATAGTGAAATATGTATACATACAAACATGCGAAATACATTTCTAACCTACAGACTGAAACAAAATTTCAATATGAATAATATATAATTGAATGTGAAATTGAATAAAAATTGTATCAAATTAATTTGTATTATTCCAATTTCCTTTTATTTGTATTATTTGTTTCCATTAATTTCCAATCTTTCGCTCAGAATTACGACAGTAGCCATTGACACATCACGAAGCAAAAATGAGTATTCCATCCTCATTCAACCACCCCATTCCAATCATCATCCTATAGACCAAAGCATCGTCGTCATTTTCTTTCTTTCGATGCGGCGTATAAATAACTAATTTGAAATCCTGTCGTATCGAGAAAACTTTGATCAGTTTCTGGTTGCGTACAGCATCTGTATGATGGAAAGTCGAATGCGGCTCAGACGCGGTGCCCAGCCGCGTTCGATCGCGCAAACCATGCATACTTCATGACTCGTGTTTACAAAGTTTCCTTAAACGTAAGCCGCGAGATCACGTTTGAAATTGGTACTTTGTGCCTTCCCGTTTCACGCCATTCCCTAACGTAGAGTGTGTTCCAGCCCGTGCGTTGAATATTTCCACCGACTGAATATTCCGCGCGAAAAATCGTGCGCTCGCCTTCTTCCTCGAGCGCAAACCCTAAGTTTTCCCACTGATCGTCGAACAAAGTTGCAGCGATAGGAACTCTATCGCGATGACGGCTGTAAACGACGATTAAGAAACGGAGCGGAAAAGCAGAGTCGTGGCCAGGACGCATTTAAATTCCGTGGACGTCCAAAGTTGGCGCGGAAACGATCCGACTGGACTTCAGCCCCATATCTTTGCGCGTTAACGCGACCCAGCTCGCCGCTTACGTACGAACGTGCACGCCAAGAAGTTACTCAACTTTTGATACGCGACGTTTCGGGGACTTCCTTAATTTCCGGCTACGCGGACTCTTCCGGATGGCGTTTTACTCGACAGCAGACAAGAGTTCATTAAGGTTTTAAGGGCCGACGTATATTCTGCCAAGAGACGGGACACGGCGGGTCGTCTCTCAGCATTGCTGAAACCGACGTTGGATTTTCTGGATAACGTCGCCCAGGCGCGGAAAATATTCCAGTTGCGACAAGAGGGATAGTCTAAGTTTAATCTTCCCGAGTTAAAAATCTGTGCTTTATCTTCGTCCCAACAGAGGTTCAAAAATAGCTTGCAATTTTCCTTTGTCTGGTGGATGCTTTTGATATATTGCTAATTGTCTAAAGACAGTAAGTTCTCTATGCACCACTTAATTCTCTTACTTTTTTGAAATAAAAAACGTGGAAACCGTTCGATCAAATTAGTTCGAAAGCGACGTTCCAGCGACGATATCGCAAGACAGTGAATACCGTGACACTTCAAAGACGAAAATTAGCTCTTTGATCGGGCTTGGAAACGCCGGACCGAGGTTACTCGTTGGTTTGTTCGTTCGCTCGCGACACGATTTTCGAGCGTCTCGCCGTCGACTGGTAAAAGAGGTCGAGGCGAGAGAGTATCGAAGAGAGGCAGCGTGTGGCTCGAAAAACCGCAGCCTGTGAAATTCGACGCTGAGGTAATTTGAGAGCCGTGAGAGGGTTGTCGGGCCAAGGGATAAGCAGGGGACCAGGTTTGACGGTGGTTGGTGGCAACGGCAGCGGCAGCGACGGCGGTTGGGGGTGGAATTTCGGATAGACTGGTGGGTTTGCCGCTCGGGTTTCTAAGTTTATTAAGTCCTACCGCGACTCGCCTTATCTAGCTCTCGGAGACTTCGTCGTCATCCACGCTGCTTCCTCTCCCTAACCTTCCACCGGTGTTCGTAACCCTGTCCCCTTTGCCCCTCTTTCTGGTTCGTGCTTCTTTCGTTCTATAGCCCAGCGCCGACCGTAAATTCATATCTCGAATAATTTTCACCCGGACGCAGAGCGGGCAACCTGGCTAACGGCCAGGATTTCTCGTAAACTCTACTGGCTACCCCGTGGCTCTCTCGCTTCTCCCGCTTTTTTCACGACGCTTCACCTCTACAAACCCTCGAGTTTTCCACGTTTCTCTCCTTTGTTCTTCTCCACTGTTCTTACCTCACGCGAAGAAAAAGCGCTCTTATTCTTTACCTCGCCTCCCACCGATTCCAACCGGATATCGGTTCGCTCGGTTCAATCGTATTTCACCCGCAGACACCACTGGAACAGCCGGCCGAGAGAGCCAAACGTAATGCCTCCCTTTGAGACTTTTCTTTCGGCTAACTCTCACGCGTCCTTCGCGATAATTTTCCCCCATCGTTCGTCGTGCGAGTTATCATTCCTAGCCACCTGGTTTTCTCCTAGAAAAAACCAAATCGTTTCCCTTCGTTTCTCTCTCTTTTCGTAGTTCCGGGCAATATACCGATATGTACGATAATTCCCAAAACTAAAGTGTATCATCATGAAACGGTTGCGAATTAAAGAGGCGTGCTGCACTCGAGAGAGCCGTGGTCGGATAACAGCGGCAGTTAGGCGAATTAAAACCGTGCGACCGGCTAAGCTCCTTATCGACCGGTATTAATTCCGTGTACACGCGCATATTTCAAGTTGATCGTGGTAACGAGCTTCGCAGGTAGATCGAACGAACGAATCGAACCGCGCGCGTGGCTCTGGAAACGCGTTGGTTCTGCGCCGGAATAATCGCGATACTTCCGCTTGTCGCACGGCCGAAGGGGGAAGCTGCGTTCTGCCTCTCCTCTCCGCTGCAATCTCTGCTAACGATGTTAGTCGAAGGACGCGCTCGTTAGCGTGACACGATTGTACATGCCGCCTCGATTGTCCTCGCCCTGTTCGGGGAAAGCATTACGTCAACCTGGACATCTTCGAAGACGGAGGCGGAAACGCCTCACAGCCCACCCCGTAATGCGTCCCTCGAGCAGTTTCCTTACGCTCGACCGAGAGGAAACGGACGATAAGGCGACGATTCGCGTCGATCTGAAAACCTATTCGTGTTCCCTTTGGTTTACAAGGATACCATTCTTTGAAAGTTCTTTGTAACTTTGACTTTTTGGTGCCTGAAGTTATTTGCTCCAATTTATATTTTACTTAGTTTTGTCTTGTAAGAAGAGGATGTTTCGAATACTAAAGTTTTTTTGGTTTTTACAAGGGTAGGTTTAAAGGAATACAAGAACGACAGGCTGTTGCCTAGGATACTATACCCTAGAATTTTATGCCTTCGCAGAATTCCCTGTACGGTGTTACACTGCGGAAGACTATTTCCTAAAACGTTACCCTCTGGAATACCGTTCCTTGGAATACTTAAACCCTCAGGGTATCATCCCTCGAGTACTGTTCTCTGGGATACTGCTTCCTAACGTTGCTCTTCCTAGATGAGTATCCTCTGGAATACTATCCTCTAGAATGTCCCTAGAATATTATGTAAATCCTGCTTTTCCTTACAAATCGACGTATCGTTTAACTTCCAAGGTGCATTGTATCTTTCGACGTTTCCTCAGCTTGGCATCGTCATGCAACATGCGCCATGGAAAAGGATCACGCATACGTCATCATTAGCGATTCCAGAGCTGAAAGAGCGCTCTTCGAAAGAAGTAGTAGCTTCCGTGGGTCTCATCCGATCGGCAATATGCCACAGGAATAGCACCCTCGGGATTGATAAGCATTAGTATTCCGTGAACACCACGGTCTACCGTACCTTCTGCTGTTTTCCGGTTCGAATTTGCGCGTGCGTGTTCCGTTCATGTAATGGCAAAGACCCGATCTCTGGTGCGGTGGTAAAATATAAAACATTTTACCTCTGGCCTTTGCGATCTGGCTTGGCCTCCCGAAAGCAAATACAGGCACAAAGGGAGATTGTATAACAACCGGGCTTGAAAAAGAAAAAATCGGGAAATATTTATGGCCGCCGGCAACGTCGACGCAACGCGAGAAATCTTTCTCTGCCGCCGCTGTCTTATCGATGTCTCTTTAATGGCAACGAGACGTTGATAGATGGAATTTTAAATACTCTTAGTGGAAACAATAAAGTTCACTCGCGTGTACTATGTTCCTCTTTATATCGTGCTGAAGGTTCGATAATAGTTGTTGAAGTATACATTGTATTTAGTAGTTGCTTAGAAGTAGGTTAAGGGGCCTCGATCTCTAAGTTTTAACAGGGTTGAATTTCGAATTAATTTATCTTCATTACGATCCCTATTATATTGCGATAATCTGTTGTACTGGGAAGTTCTTAAATATACTCTGTTTGGATTTAACCTAAACTTTAACTAAAACGAAATGAATGGAACAATCAAACTATAAAACGATGAAGATATTATATCCTAACTATGTTTCCAACGGCAACAATAAAATTTCAATGACCCCAAGAAGACAACTTCCAAGAATTCAAACAGCTCGACCAGAAAGTATAGTCGTCTTTCAATTTCGAAGTCGCCATAGGTCGAAGAGGATCGTGGCAGAGGGTGTATCAAGCATACGCATCTCCTAATCCTACTCTGCATATTAAGCGATTCTCGGTGCTACCCCGTAGTCCCGATATCAAGTATTCCGTCCCGGATAGACAGCGTCGGCACGTCACTCATGAACTCCATGCCGTGGCATATGCCGATGATTGGCCGCCGACCGTCAAACTCATCCCTCGCGTTTCGATCCCCGACCATGTGTGCGCACCCTTCCGTGTTCCAGACGTGTGTAGGTGGCACGCGAGCGCGCACACGTCACCAAGTCGAACGAGCGTCGTCAAACATTTTGATTTCTCGCAGCTCGATGATTTCTCGCCCCGTTGAGCATAACGATCCGCCGACGTATAACAAGTTTGCATCAAGAGCGTCCAGCAAAAACCGGTAATGTCTCCCCGGAAGTCACGGTACGGCTGGTACGACGTGGTCAAGTTTCTTCTAACCGTTTTTCCGCTAGCTTGTTTCCAAGTCCAAATTTGTCGGTTCTTGTCGGGTGTTTTAGAGGCAAGTAGAGCAGATGCATTTTGGAAGTTTACTATAGCGACGGCGAATTGTGTAACTTGCGGAACGTTGGAGTATTTTAGAGCGAAGCCTCGTTCTGATTAGTCAAGAATTTACTTCGAGCAAGTTGAATCAGAGTAACTGGACTATTGATTAATCAGGAGAAAATTCTAAAAAAATGTTGCGTTAATACGTTGCTGAGTTTTAAGATCATATAGATATATTCTTATAACCAGTCGAATCGGAATCTTAAAGTATTTTGAATGCAAATCGATAGTACGTTAATCCGAGTTATTAAATCGTTCGAAATTGCGTCGTTCCTGGAATCTCACGCAAAGACAGATTCTCGACTTTATCGGGAAATCTCCGCACGATCGTTACACGGCTTCGTCAATCGCGCGTGACTCTCGCAAAATATTACCAGTTACTTGGCCGACTTCAAAGGACCGCGCTTTAATGAAAATCCCGAAGCTCGCCGGTGCGGCAATTGCGCGTTCCCCTTTTTATCCGTGTACCAGCGCCAACATTGACATCCCTTCCACCGGTTTTCGATATCAGAATTCTCACCGTTAAGTAGCTCGCCTCATTACGCAACGTCTTTACCTTTACTTAATAAGCTCGCCGGGGGTAGTCTGGCGCGCAATTACGTTCTTCCGCGTAGTTTGCTCGCGTCCTGCTCGTAATTCACGTTACAGCCTCGGCTTGCCGGGCGTCCCGCGGAAATTTCGCGTTTTCACGTTTCGCTCGTCCCCGATCGATTATAGCCCCGTCGAGTCCCCAGCCTCGCGTTCTCCTCCCCCACCCGTCTCAGCTGCGAGGGGTGAGCGGAGAGCCGGGTCCCGTGTGCCAACCAACGACGACGATTATTTATTTATTTTGTCCTCCGTCGACCCTCTGTTTTCCCTTTTCCCCCCATTCGGGCCACTCTTGAAGCGCACTTCGTGCAGCAGAATGGGACACGGTCCGTGTTCGCAATTTGATGGCACACGGTCACCCACGCGGTCGTGACACGTCCAGCCTAATGAACCTCGCATGATAGAGTGCGACCACGAAGCAGCTAGCTAACCAACCTGACTGAATAAAAAAAAAAAAAGTAGAGGAAGGCAAAAAGAGAAGAAAAATGTACGCGAAGAGAGGTGGGATAGAAAGGTGGAAGAAGGGAGGACGGCGGTGAAAAAGAGAGAAAGATAGTCGATCCGGGCGAATCAAAGAGAACGAGGGCGATAAGGAGGGAATGACACGATGAAGAGAGAATAGAGGGACAGATGGGGACAAGAAAAATGAAAAGCCGTCGACAGTGATTAATTGCATCGCGCCGCGCGACGTAACGAGCAATTAATTATTATCGGGTAATCAAATTGGCTGCTCTACTCTCTTCGCGTACCCCACCTCTGATTTACCGTCTCCTTCTCTCTTCTCCTCTCACTCCCTCTCTCTCTTTCCTACTATCTCTGTGAAAGCGGCAAGCTTTTTCACGCTGATCTCGTACGCGTCTCGTATTCGTGATTTTTAATTAGTCGCGTGCATCGAGCCGATATCTCGCTTCGAGCGCGAGGATACCGAGCGCATTTTCACACGCGAGCTGATCCTTTCATCTACCCCAGCGGGGTAGATAAAGTTGGTCACGCTGAACTTTTCCACCCTGCTCTGTCGCTTATCGCCGATCTCTCGATTCGAGCCTTCTCGAAACTTCCATCTCCATCTACTCCCTCGTTACGCCGACGAACCGTGATCTTCTTATCGGTGAAGAAATCGCCGATAAATATTATGCAAACGAACGATCGACTCTCCCCTCTTCTCGATTCTAACTACTCGGTCCTCTCTTATATCGGTTCGCGAGCAATCTACCGTGGCTCCTTTGATTCCGATCTTTCTTCGCTTTCTCGCGATTAGATCTTTTAAAACTATA
Organism: Bombus affinis; assembly: GCF_024516045.1. Lineage (NCBI taxonomy): Eukaryota > Metazoa > Arthropoda > Insecta > Hymenoptera > Apidae > Bombus > Bombus affinis. The sequence goes on along the minus strand of NC_066344.1, from coordinate 7,898,319 downwards.
TTGACTAATTTTTGTACTTCCTCTCCTTTCTCCCTCACGTCGATGCGATCGACGAGGCACGTTGTTTCAACGTGTGTACGTGCACGGGCGCACGGTACTCCCAGTTTTCTGCATGACGCGTACCCCTTAGGGTGGACTTGCGACACGCAAGCATGCAAACGAACCTTATGAGTCAGCAGATCGCAGGGGTGCAGCGCGCGCGCGCGCTCGCATAAATTATCCACGAAAATTGCAAAGACCCGGTGAAGAAACGACTGTTTGCCGAATCGGATCGATCGCGTGTATGAAGCGACTCGACGAAACCAGGTTCGACCAGTGTCGAAATTATGCTTGTAATTCCGCGCGGATTTTCGTGCCGCACGAATGCCTCGTAATTCTGCCGCGTTAAGTGTAATTGCGCCGGTATGCGGGGAACAGTAGTGGTTGTGCAGGTGCAGCTCTTTGTGCGAGATCGTCGAACGCTGTGTGCACGAACAAGCTTCGGATCGTTTGACGAGATTTTCCTGTTCCTCTGCCGCGTTTACACAGTGGAACTCTGCGCATTATAAAATGATGGCCTGTTAATCGAGATCTACTCGTCCTATATTCGTTAAAAATTCCACCCTTAAAATTGGAATTTCATTTGTCTAACCAAATCGCTAAAAAAAAAAAAAAAGAAAAAATGTGAAATGGCTTTTTGGCAAAATTTTATAGCAGTGAGCTTTTCTAGGAAAATTCTCTAAGAAGATTCTTTCGTGTGGAATTATCGCATGGGAATGTATAATATAACCGTTAAAGGAAACCCTCGTTTCCGAAGCTTTGACTTCGCGATAGCACCATTTCAAATTTTACGCTCCCCGTCCTTTCTCCGCTTCCTTGTTTGGTCCGAGGTAGAAGCCGCGGTCGAATGCGCTCGGTGGTTGCCCGGCCGGCCTGAAATCGAGGAGGAGAAGGAGGCGACGAATTCAAAACGAGCTTGCCGGAAATGGAGAACGAGCTTGCCGGAGAATGAATCACGTTTGCACACAGTCACAGGAACGCGTGGTCGCGCGCGCGAATTGTCGGCGTCTCTCGGTCCCGTTCCAGACAAATCCAATTATTCGAAACGAGACCGCAAGCTTTTACGGTCTCGTTCAAGCCTATCTATTTATACGGTACGCTCGGACCCATGGGTTGGGGTGGAAATGTACGGAGGGCTAGCGGTTCCCTTCCTCTTCTTATCCTTCCCGTCGGCGTTCAGGGGGTGGCGGAACACACGCTCGAAACACACGTCCGTTTCCCTTTCTTCTCGTCCCTCGCCGATTCCTCGTTTTCAGCTGTTCCACCAACGCGTGCTGTCTCTTCTTCTCTCTTTCCCTTCCGTGAAATTTGGACGGCGTTCGCGTGTACGAGAGAATGATTCGTTTTGTGGATCGGAAGACACGCGGATGAAACGTGAAATATTGCCTTTAGGAACGTTGATGGATGGGCTGTTTTCTTTTTTCTAATCTAATAAATAAAATAATATAAAGTACGTCAAAATTATTTTAACATTTAAATGAAAGAGACATTTACGATTTCAATCGTTTCCTATTGTTTTCTATAATGTCAATATAAGTTTGACATATCCTATATTTTTTGAAACACGTTTGAGGTGTATGTATAAAAGCTTTCTTGTTTTATCTTCCCCGATTGCCCTTATCGAACGTGGCGCTTTCACCTCGAAGAGCAAACGAACGAGTCGTAGTTCCATGGCCAGTCTATCTAGTATTCGCTGGCTGATGCAGCGTGTTCTTGGTGCACGTGCAACGGTATAACACTAGCCGGTGTAGTGGTCGACGGAGAAGGGGCTCGTGGCAGCGGAGCGAATGCACTTAGCTGTAATCGCGACTGCGGGCGAACTGCAAGCGGCGCGTTAAGCCGACGACGGCCTCAATAGCTCGCTTCCGTGCAGGCCAGCCGGCGTTATTGCCGCCTAATGGCGGCTGCCTACCGGCTGCTAGCTCGCGGACCCCAGGACGCCTTTAAATGGCCAGGTTCTCCGGCTAAACGAGGATAAATGTCGCCAGTCGCTGGAACCTTAATCATCTAGGGAAACAGCGTACCTGCGCTCTTCATCCTATCGGTCTTGTATCGGGTCGAAAGAAGCGGCAGGAAGTCGTTACATGTTGCGATTCTCGTTCGCGCTCACTGAGGATGAATACGATAACGTACTCGTAAATTATGAGCACTTAATAGTATGAGTTTTTGCAGTTTGGTGATTATTTCTGTATTAGTAATTCCTGTTATGTCAGCAGAGTTGTATTTTTTGCGTTTTATAATATATTTGTTGGATTGGGGATATTTATACAGGGTCAGATTTGCATCGTAGAAATGATGAGTGATCGAGGACAGATAAGACCGTATAGGTTATATCATTGATTATAAGTGAATAGAGATTTTCGAAGCATGATATCGTATGAAGATTTAACTGCCCGTGATAAAAGTACGTTTTGTGCGCGTGGGATCTTCAGAAATGAACAGTTTTTAATCGTAATCAAATACTCACCATCTCGACACCCACTTTTACAGCTTCATCGATTTTTTCTTTGCGATCCTCATCCCTGGAAATTTCGTGGCACGATCCATTTAGGCTAGTACACTGCAGGTTCCAGGATCGATAACTAGTCGGCGAAAGTTTCCCGAAGGGTCGAACGTTTCCCGCTGCTATCGCGTTAATATTTCAGCCGTGTGTTTGCGATCGCCAAACAGTCGTGCGGGTTTGGCAAGCGGCGTGCCGGCGCGCGTTCGATCGAGCAAGCTCCGACGCCCGTTTGTCGTGCCTCGCGTCATTTAATGAGCCAGGAATTCCGAGGATTTTATCGCCGCTACAGCCAACGTCCCTCCGCTCGCGACGCCCTCGTACACAAACACGTGCTCGCATTTTAATGCAAGCGTGCCTACCGCGTTTTGCATTGGCTCGATCAATTGTTCATTTCACCGAGACTTACTTTCTTTTCAACATGAATCTTGACAGTCGCGTTCCTTGGATTGTTGACCTATTTCTATTATTAGTTCTAATTCTAATTAAATTAATTTTCTGCTCCATGGCTTCTCCAAATATCCATTCCCATCCACAAATTATGTATACGCAAAATGCTTAGACGTTTGTACTATTTGCAATAAAACACACAGAATATACTGAAGCGACAATCGTAATCGATAGAAAACAAAACGAAGATCCAATGTTCCTTTTTCTATCTATATTCGTTCAACCTAACAGGACAACGCTACCGTAACAGTACCACCGTATCCACACAAAAGTACATTCAGCTCTCTCAATCCACCTCCTTTCACCCTACAAACCCATTCCTCTTCCCAGCTACCTCCATTTTCTCTACTCTGGAATCCCCAGTCTCCGTAAAAAAGGGAAAAGGAAACATCTCTAACCAACTCGCTCTATGAATGCAATCTTCGTGGAACAGGTAAGACGCAACCAAATAGCATAACGCGTGGCTCTGTATACACGCGTCCCGCTGTTTTAACGGAGCGGATGCAATATGGTCCCGGTGAGATTGCTCATGGGGGTTGCATCAGCTTCCACCAAGTATGTTTGCACCCTGGTGTTCGTGGGTGGAAAGAGAAGGATCAAAGGTAAGACCAGCGGCCTCTCGTAATCCTGAAGTATATACGAGGTTGTGTACACGAAGAATAAGGGACCACCAAGCGAGTTTGCCTCCATTTGGCCGACTGGCCGATTGTCCAACCTGCCGTTATTACGGATACACCAGATAATGTATCTGGATTTCTACCTCCCACAGACCCTCTCGCGTTCGTACGCACGTGCCTCTATATCAGTAGTCGTAATAACGCGGCTCGACCCGGTACATCGATCTTGATTTGCCCTGCTCCCGGACACCGTGATATTTGCTTTTAATTCTACCGTACAGCGGGACACGCTTGTTTCTCAGCATGTTTCGCGAATGATGATTGCCAAACGAGATTTGGAATGGATAATTATGTTTGAAAATGTATGTTTGGTTTGATGATGTTGAAGGTGGAGGAAATGTGTGAAGAATTTTATTAGATGAGGTTAGATGGTGTGACGCGTGATTGGATTATTAGAATGGAAATGTAATTTCTAAGGCTATTAGATAATGAATTGTCTTGCATGAAGTTGCACAATTCCTAGCAATCTATAATCGGTACAGAATCGTGTCAAACGAAAAATTTGCAAGTGGAAAAGATTACGAATATTTTGTTCGTGAAATTGGCAAAAGTCGTCTCTCATCGAGGAATTAGATTTTGTATTCAGTGTAAATACATGTTTCTAATGGTCGAGCCTGATTTGATCTACCTTCTTGCAATTGTCGTAAACTCGGAACAGTTTCATTCTGGGACCTAAAGCGCAAAGTGGAACCGCAAGCGTCGGTTGTGTTGTTTAATTAAAAAAGAAACGTTTGAACTGAGCCCTTGACCGAACCAACCGCTATTGGTTTATCTCTTCCATTCCTCGGTTTCGCACCGGTGTACACAGAACGGAAGGAGAGAAGGCGCCGCGGAGTCGAAGAGTTAACTAAACATGGGAAAAGTTGGCTCTCGCCTCGATCTCGAACGTGAGCCGGTGTAAATACCAGCCACTGGTGGTATTCATTAAGAATTTCCAGGCTCGTCTTTCTTTCGAACGGAACTTGCGAATTAAAGCCTTCCTTCTGATGGAAATCCTGCAAAAGAAAACGAACAATTTATAACAACTTCTGGTCTCTTACTAGAACGGGTATTCTCTCACTACGATGAGAAATTAAAGCAACGAGAAAAAGGAAACAATATGCAGAAGCTAATTTACAAAATTGCTAGAATTAGTAAAAGATAATTTATAAAATATTCAATAAATTGAAAGAACTCTCAATTTCTGAAAGAAAAAGAGAAGATAATGTAAGTACAAAAGCGTATGACGAGAACGTGGTTGAGCGCTGATCCACGAGGATTTTCTTGTACGCGTAGAATCGCGCGTTATAAATTTTCCCTCCGCCTAAGAAGAGAGCCACGCGAGACGGTCTCTGGTCGCGTTCCATCCGGCTCAAACTTTCTTTTCGCGCTCGAGAAAGGGCATGAAACGGCAGTCTCTCATTCTCCCGGGCTACCGGCGAGCACTCGGTCAGACACCCCCGGGATTTCAGAATATGTGTACAGAAAACGCGCCACCCCCTCGTTCGCCCTGCTTCAACCCCCGAGGCCGGAGGTCTCTGGGCTTCTCTCCGTTCTGGCTGAAATGGCCGGCGTGACAAGGCGCGGCACAAAGGAAAACTTTCATCTACCACCCGCTACGGAAACAGGGTCGCCGGTCGTGGCGTCGTAACGCGCGCGCCAAGAAAGGAACGAAAGGTTTATTTTTCAGAAGGGAGCAAGAGTCTAAGATTTATGTATACTCTCACCTGCTGATGCTGCCACGGTTTTTCTTCGGATTTCATAGCTGGCCAGAACCTGGCCCGATCACGCAGACACCATTCTTAGTCCGGGATCGATGGACGACCGGTTTAGGAAATAAATTTTTCGAATAACGGACGTTGGTTTAATGTGATCCGTGTTTAGGAGAGATGGATGTATGGGATGGTTTTAGTGTTGCGTAATATTGAGTGGATTATGACGGTTGGATATGTGAGAGTAGGATACTAGATGGGAGTGATAATAAAGATGGATTGGTATGCAGGAATCTTGCGGACGAAGCATGATGGAATTTTTGTGTTGGAAGAAATAAAGGGAGATTGCAATTATATAGAAATATAGGGGACGTATTTAGGTTTTTTGGCGCTTGTTTTACTTTGCTCGTTATTTTCGTTTGTCTATCCTATTGCTTATATTTGATGGAAATTGCGGTGAAGAAATATTTTGTGCAACATCAGCGTTTTTATCGCTGATGTCTGCAATGAAAATTATCGCGAAAATATTTTCTAAAACTTCAACCATCGTCGTACATGTTTCCTTGCCATTTGCAAATAACACAGTAATGTCGAAGTTAATCCGTTCCAAAAATGCAATCCTCCACTCACTTACGAAGAAACGGGAAACAACTTGAAAGTCGAGAAACTTCGTGAGGTTTTTCGATGGTTCGCATCGGATCTCTCGGCGTGAAACGGCGATTTAAAGAGACGACGTGGACCGATTTCCGCGTGGAAAGTCCGTACACGGACACGTAAGAACGGTTTGCGGTCTTCGACTAGTCCTCAGTGCTTGTATGTTTCGTTTGATGTCCACTCACGGGTAAACTACGCCGAACAAATCGCGAAACGGCTTCTCGACGACTTTTCCTGCTATCGACAACGCTAAAAATGGAGCTAGCCGACTGAGAAGTTTCCTTTAAGGTCGCGCCGCTGTGTCGCCCTTCCGGATGCCATTCGACGTGACTGCTTAATATCTCTCCGATCGCATTTTGATCGGATACGTGTGCGTTTTACCGAACAGATGTATAAATAAAAATGGACGTTGTTCGAATTGTTGGTTAAACCGCACTGAGTTTCTTTTCGCTGAAAATTCGGATAGAGAGACTCAAAGTCTTTTAAAAATTGTTCCTTTTACGTTCGTACAAATGTATTTACACGAGTGAAAACCGGTTAGGTGAGCCATAGATTTCGTCAGAAAAATTCTGTAATTTTGCTTTGCGCCGGAATCAAAGGATGGCAAAATGTGAAACCAGACAGAAGAATCTTTTAAATTCCATTTCCAGGAAAGCTATAGTTGATGTACATTGTGATCATTATTCGCATCGAAATTATACTGTTTAAAATTTTTTAAATACTTTCGTGAGGCACAGTAATTTAAAAAGTATATAATAGAAAAAGAAGATAATAAGCAACAATAAAGCCAGGACAGTCAGTAATACTTTCCATTTCCAATATAATATTTCCTCGGTGTAATAAACTTTCAAAACGTAAGCTGAAATATTCCATAAAATGTAACCATAACATTCTCAATAATACAGTTTACGTTCTTTGAATTCACTTCCAAATCGTTCCGTTTTCGTCAGCTCTTCGTGGGAAAACTAACAATTCCAGGCGAGGATATTAAAATTCCGGCACGCCGGTGTTTATTAATGCATCTGCATATTTATAGATATCGTAAATGCGCGCTGAGAGCAGCTTGTTCAACGCCGGCGGCACGATACCCCTGGGCTCGGCGTGCTAAGCAATAGGTCGAAGCTTCTAATTAAAGGTAAATAATCGCGCGGCCAGCTAGCACATGAATACGAGGCCGTGGGGAGCTCGTTTGCACCCTGCTACGGCCTGGTTTGACACTGGCCGGAGGGTGAACACACAACCGATGACGGGTGACTGTGTTCCGTGAAAACGCGAGCAACGCCAGGAAATTTCCTATTCTCTTCCTCCACAAGTCATCCTCCCGTGTCCCTTCGTTCTACGATCTGTTTTATATCGCGATAAAAAAAGAAACGCTACGATAAATATACTATGTGTTTCAGGAAAAAATATTCGATCTTCAACTAGGTCGCATTATTCCAATTTGCAACCAGTATTTGATATTCATTCGTTCCATTCTCAACACGAAAAAGACCGATCGTTCGGTGGACAGAGATGGAGGGAGAAACGGTACGAAATTACGAGGCTCGGTGTTTTCCCCTACCGGAAACGTGCGACGTTATCGGAACGAGTGGGAACCTTGTTCCGGGACCGCGTATTGAAATATTTATTCAGAGTGGCAGTCGGTTCGTTAGACACCGTCGAGCGACACATTGACGCGCCGATCTCGTTATTAAATTTTCATGAATCTGTGGAATGAACTTACAAATGGAAGAAGCAAAAATTCGTTAATTGAGACAAATCGCTGAACAAACCCCTTTACCCCGAAACACATCGGAAACGAAAAATTCGACAAATAATCGAAGAATCGCCGGATGCGAAACGAACGAACGCTGGTATACGAGTACCAAGTATGATATTCACGTGTATGTACACATACGTATGTATAGAGATACATGAACGTAAAATCCAACTCGTTCGCAGCCTTTGGGTGGCGCTTATTTTTCCGGGACGCTTTGGGGCGGTCGTCAGCTGGCAGTCGACCGGTTATCGGTGGTCGGGCCGCTTCGAGTGGCGACGACCGGTTTCAATTTGCAGGTCAGGTTATTTCGTAGGTTCGAAATGGCGGGCGCACAGCCGCGGTCCGGACCGGCTCTCGCCGGCAATTTGCAATTTCCTGCCAATTCTGCTATCTCGCCCCGATGTACGCGTGTAGCGAGCCGCGTATGGCAACACACACCATATTTCGCCGAGCCTTAATTTAGGAGCGCCGAACTCGCGTTATCCGTGCGCATCGGCCGCTTGCATTACCGGGCCCGGTGTAACCTAATCTCGGTAACGAATTCGGTGAACGTATTTCCCATCGACGATTCCGAATTCGTAGCCGACTACGGGGCTAGAGGCTTTCAACGTGTCCACCCGGCGCCAACGAATTGTCTCTCCTGTAATCAGTCAGAGGGACGAATAAAAGGACGTTAATATATGCAAAACGCGTAATGTTCGGATACTCGAATCCAGCGAGTTTCGCGGTCGCAAAGAAACGTGATTTGCTGTTCCATGGAAGGACAAACGTTTGTAGAGATTTCGAAGCAATCAGCGATCCTCTGGTTGGAAGAAATATGTGGAAATAAATCAATGGACTTTACCCAGTTTTACTATATCGTTTTACTTTTTGGAAGAAGCAAAACGTGATTGTGGCTATGAACGGAATACGGAGTGTTACATTTGTTTTTAACATCAGAGCAATAGTTTGGATAAAAATTAAAAGATCTAGAGAATCTGCCAAACCAATGTGAAATATTTACAGCAGCGACGTTAATGTATTCACATCGGAAATCGCAAAATTTTCGTTGCGAATATTTGACAATCGTCTGACAGATCAAGTATTCATGCGTCACAAAGTAACGGCAGCGAAATGACATTTTGAAACACGAAATAAATCCATCACGGTAGAAGAGTACATAAATTCGCAGTCTTAGAGGAAATTTTTCGCGTCAATGCGAATAAATTCATAGAGAATTGTATTTATTCGCTATAACGCTATTAATCTGTCATCGTGAAATTTTCAATAGCCATGGCGAATATTTCACACGGGCCTAGGGAATTGTTCGAATACATTAGGAAAGTAAGAAAATTGAAGATGTCATACTTTTAAATTGGGAATCATTTGCATAGAATTCTGTGTAAGTCGCGGAATATAGGTTCGCCAAGGAAAATCTTCCGTGAGCACGTACAAATGGTTAAAGACTAACTCGAAATGTATTTGTGCCGTCTCTCTGAGCAATATCGTGCGAGGATACGTTCCGCACGCCATGGTCCACTAAATTCAGAACAATTGGAAATAATTATAGGTCGTTAATGTCGAGAGAATAATGGCGACTGTATTACGGAATCACGGGAGAGAGAAAGAGAGAGAGAGTGAGAGAGAGGGAGTGGGAGTGGTTGGAGAAGAAAAAAGGGGTGGGAGGAAGGAACTGCAGCGCGGAATTACCTGAAAATGGTTGCCATTGTGTTGAACAACGTTGTAACATAGTTTTGTTGTGGATCCTCGGCTTAATTCTACGCCGTGTGTTAAGTTCAGATAACAATGTGTTGGTGTGGAAATTTGTATTGGAGATCGTTCATGTGGATCAAAGCACGAGTCGTGATTTATTTCAAGCTTGATGGGATATAGAATGTATTTGCACGCGTGATATTCAAAGGATGGTGTTGCAAAAAGCTAAAAAATCCATGGTACAAACGAATAATAAAAATATCCGTTTCTTCGTCGATCACATTTCATTTACATGAAATCGCATTTAATGAAATCGAATGTTGATTACATAGTAAACGATATCGTTTGAAAATAACCGTTCGGTGAATGTAACGCAAGACTCATTCATTACCGGTGCAATCAAGGGCGGAACGATATGCGAGAAACCGGAAGACACGAAGTAGAGTCAGTCCGATCAAAAGCCATGAGCCACTCCGGTCGGATATGAGATTCGATCCCCCTATTCTTCTCCCCTTCTGCGTAGTTCGTCCTCACGGCTCGACGATCAAAATAATAATTACTCGACGTGTCGTTACTTTCGATTTTGTCGCTCGGCTGGACAGCTTTGCGTCGCGTTCGGCGTTGATTATTCGACGCACGAAAGAGCACCTTTGCGCCAGAACTGACCGAGCGTACGCCTCTTTTTAGCCAGTCGATATTAATTAGAACGTTCCGTCGCGAGTGACTGTTCGTTTTCTCGCATCTACGCAAGCGACAGCATTTGATAATAATTACCGCCTCGTCGATCGATCGGTCGAATGATCGATAAAATCTTCGTTAAGCGAGACGATTGTTTCGAACTTCCATGGTCAATTTCTTTACTTTGATATGCGAGAATGGTAATTAAATATATTTATGACTAACAGTTCACAATTAAACTATATAAATACTCGAATTTTCTAAACGTTAAGTTAATAAAGTAAAAGTTTTTTCTCTATTTTACCTAACCATTTTTACACACTCAACTTTGCTTTTTATTAGCTGAAGTTACAACGTGCGAGAAACGAGCGTGAAGCAAAATTTAATCGTTTTTCTCTGTCTTTTGTTTTTTAGGTAAGCGCTAATTTTCACCGGTTTGGCTATTCTCTGCCAGTGTTTTCCGCAATGGCCGCCCCAGGGGGTTGGTCAGGCAACGAGGGGTAGCGGATAAGAGGACGAGGGGAATCGCAGGTATTCTAGCAAGCTCCTTTATTTCTAATTGCATTTCGAGTTAATGGAATACGCATAATCGTCCGCCAAGTTCATGGAATTCGAGCGAGATTCTACAAAATTAAACGCGGTTTTCGCGTGCCCTCTTCCGCCTATGGATCACCAACCCGTCCCTAACGTAAAGTGCATATACGAGACGCATTCCTTAGGATACGTACGCGTTCACGATGTTTACGCTTGAGTTTGTCTTGCTTTGTGTACGTTTGTACGCTTTGATCTATTAGACGGTGCATCCTGAATAGTTGGATCGCAGGAATGAAGCACATACTCGGGGGTTGGAAAGAGTTAAAGATTTTATTATATACGTTTGAAAATAATCTCTGCTTTGTACATTCTATGTATAAGGCTAAGATTCTTAGGAAAATGAAATAGAGTTCACAAATTTATCTATCAAGCTCGCTATATACGTAGTTGAAACAATCTTTCGTAAATTGCAAGCGACAGGGTGACTCTTTTTCGGAAACAAAAGCGCGATGCTCGAGCCTCGTTTCAATTAGCACCAGTTGCAAAATCGCTCTTTGAAGAGCGTGTAACTTGGAGACTTCGTACCGAATTGTTGCTTTCACAAGGCTCGAGAATATTCCGTGAGCTTCTGGTTTCAACACGGGTATGAATAATAACTGCGAAGATCAATGGGATGCTGCAATTTTGATATTTCAGGGAGACTGTAATCTTCACGGAACGCTGTAAGTGTTTTCGTTAATGCGATGATTAGTACGAATCGCGACTGGAGCAAGACTTCCAGGACCTGACTGAAACGCGAGTTTCTATAGAGTACGAACTTTCCAACATTACGATTCGAGTTAGTTTAATAATTAGATGGAAGGTCGGCGACATTTAAAAAATGTACGAAAGTTTTCCATGGGAGAGGTGAAATTTTTTGAAAATCAGCAAGCGCGGGAGAATTATGATTTCGCGACACACGGTTATGAAAGAGTCATGACATGGATAAAATGTGACGCTCGAATTCGATCCGCGAAGTGTGAAATTAGTCGTTGGCCGCTTGACGCTTGTCTACCGCGAAATTTACATTCCTCCATTATCACGTGTCTAAATTTTCAGACTACGTTCGAAGTTCATAGCGACGTCTCATTAGAGTCAGTCATTCTAAAATTAAACGTTCGAAAAACGAATAAACTTTTGCATTTATTTCTAGTGCCCGTCATATACAGATCACGTTTGTCCGAGCAGCGTGTATTTGATTCTGATTTAACGTAATTATAAACGTAACGATATTTCGCGTAAATTCTATAATTCATTCGATGTTGTTTATCGAAATCCATTAACAATAACCAACGAAAAGGTCCAAACCTTCGAACGCGATTTGCATACTCCGGATGTGCGGATCCATTGTTGTTTCGAAACAAGTATATGGAAGCTATCACATGACCATGCACTTCCAAACACGTAGCTAGCCTTTTCCGGTTCGTAACGATGGCTACTTGTGCGGCCATTTTCCGAGAGATTCGTATTTCATTGGTGCGCACCGAATTTCGATGTTCCTTTTCAGCTGCGCTATAAATACACTCCCAGGAGGGAACAAAGAAGCATGGCGTCGCTTCCGGCGCGTCCTTCGCGAACCCTATTAGAAAAGTGGCAAACGATAAATTTTCAAGTCTGCATCGAGTGCAAATTTTCTTCTTCCTTCGTCGTTCTATACATTTTATCTTTCTCTCTTGATAATTGTATATTTCTGTAGAGTATTTTGTGATATTTCGCTACTTCGTATCGTTCTTGTCGTAAAGAAGAAAAAGGCAGATTTTTGTTATTCGAAGAACCACGGCGATTCGATCTCATGGTACGCAAGTATAGTGGTACGCACAATGGTACACGCAATGATACATGGCAGAGGTTCTACGATCGAGCGTGAGAGAAGATAAACCGAGTCTAAGAGCACCTTTCCTTTCAGCGGATGTGTTTAACGTACAAACGGCGAATCCACGTTATCTTTCGCCCCCTTTCCTTCCAAGTTAAACATTTACAACCGGAGAAGGAACGCAAACGACCATGGATGAACGCCTGCTCATTTCTTTGCCACTCTCGTATCGACGAGCGCACGTGGCCATGACTAAGAATCGCCTCCTTTCCGAGATTTTCATTGCTGTGTATCAGTGCGAAACTGTAATTTTGCTCTTCGTATGTTGCTACACGGGTATTAAGGGCGATAACGGGTGTTCCGCCGGATAAAAGGAACGATCGTTCGCTTTGATACTGAGCCAAGCCTGTATCTGAATCAAAGATCATTCGTGCATTGGTTTTACCAATGGGTCTTCGGACGAGGACTTACAAATGATTCTAATTTTAACTTCACCGCTCTCTACGTCATTTAAATTGAAACGGTAATTGATTTTACCGCGGAATATCGAAAATCGATCGGTTAACCTTTCAGTGGCGGATGCTTAATTTTATTTCGATCGTGGCATTTCTTGCAGTAGCTAAAATGTATTGACCAACAGATAATGTACAAAAGTAATTTATAGCAGTTTAATGGCCAAGCTCGAAGCAAAATTAACCGCGTTTAAAGAAAAACTTCATCGATTTCAGCACCATTAAAACGATAGCACCATCACGGATTCACTGATCTATAAAATGTGCAGGTGCGCACCAAAAAATTACGGCACGCCTCTCTATGAATTCGCATCTCTCGCGTACCATTTATATTCATCGAATCGTTCTTACGGACTCGCTATGTCCCCGGATATCCTATATATTGCGCTACGTAACCTGCAAAAACATGGAAAGAAAGAAACGGAAAGAGGGGGGAAGAAAAAAAAAAGAAAACGATCGGTCTTCGGAAAAAACGCGGAAACTGCACCGCATTTTTTGCAGCGGCGTTATGCAACGATACCGCGAACAGATTGGTGAGCATTTGCAGGCCTTGCCAAGCAGCTTCTTCTTCGCAGGAAAAACGGGCACAAATTACTCGCCACTTTTGCATAAGCGTAGACGTTTCGCCGCGCTGTTTGCTCGCTAGGACCATTTGGTTAAAAGCACACGGTGCGGCCACGTGCACACCCCTGAATTTCAACTTAATTGCGTTAAAGGTTACAGAATATACGGCGCTCTCCTTTGAATTTACCGTGCTTTCCCATATTCCGACTGCACGCACCCGATCCAGGTTTCCCCGGGACTCGGCTGCTTTACCGTATCCGGAGATTTACAGCGGTCAGTCGAGGGATTAAACAAGGACAATGTTGTTTTTCCTTCGTCCGAGAATCGTGGACTGGTTGCACGTATTTTCGCCGGTTCTCAACGAGTTATGGCTCGCGCGATGTTTCTTGTGGCCAACGCGGGAAATTTGGGATTTATGCGACGCAAGATAGTTGCTGGTTACGCATATTCCGTGGATTACGTCGAGGAAAAAGGGAATTTTTGCGATAGCGGTCGGATTTGGATAAAAATTAGACAGCCAAACCTGGCAGACACGCGCGAAATGAACCGTAAGCACTCTCGTTCGCTCTGGATCGGAGGAAATTGTTCTTGGGCACCTTCGCGTGAGTTTCTTCTAAGGATTTTCGGTGAACACGAGAGGAAACTGGAACGAGGAGGTGGGGAAACGAAATGGTCCAGAAAGCCATGACTTCGTGCCGCCCTTTCAAAAGTGGCTGCTGAAAGTGGCACTCTTTCAGTAGAAGTTTAGCGGTACTTCCTCTCGAGTCTCCGGTACTTTCTCGTTCGATTTAGGAAGAATCGTTTTTAATTAAACCCGACAAAATGTGTATGAACTGGTTCTACAGTGATTTCGTAGCGCGAAAAACCGTGGCAAAGTTGAATTTAGCGAGGCTAATCGATGCTAACGATGCTTTAATCGCGCGACCGTCGACGCGCGTTTTCCTCTCTCGCTTTTTGCCGCTTCCATCGGCTGACGGAGAATTTTGGCACGGTGAACGAGAATCGGCGAAGCTGGATCCGGCGGATACATTGATCCGACGATGTTCCAAATAACGGGTCGGAAGCGCGCGAGATCGTCCTCTATTTTTCCACCGGGAACGATAAATTAAAATTAGCACGCGAGATCGTTTGGTAGGCCAGAATACGGTAAAAAGGAGGGTCGGAACCGACACGGTGTTATTTATGCCTCGACGTGCACACTCGATCGTTCCGCTTTTTTTCCCCCACCTCTGGAACCGAAGGGGTCAATCAGTGCTTATCGATCGATTTAATTCAGTCGACGAGCGGAAGTCGGCCGCTGGAATCGCTGTTTATTAAATTATCGTCGAATTAAACGGTCCATCCAGTGGAACAAGCTACAAATGTGTAAATTGTTGGAAATTAATCAATGTGTCAAAGAGTAGTTTTAAAATTAATTTTCATATATTAATTTTTTTAAATGTAAAATGTAGACTGTGCTTTCGAAGTCGAACTTCAACTACTCTATAAATAATTAAAATAAACCTCTATCGAAATTTTAAATTCTTAATACAAGAGAAAGTCAAAATAGTAGCTGTTGTTCTTTTTGTGTACACTAGACGATAATTATCAGCAGCGATCAATTTTTTTTTCTCATTTTGCACAATTTTTTATTTTTTTCTAATAAATTAGATGCACCATTAACTCGTTTGCCATTCATAAAGTGTATAAACAATTCTAAACTCACGGCGCAGGAGTTGAGCCCCGAGGTGTCTGATTATGGGTTTCCCATTCTACTAACGGGCTGACGCCTCGATGTAACAACAATTAGCGCGCACGTATTCCATCGTCTTTCTTGCTCGAGTTCGCAAATTTAACGTCGTCTTAGGAGGAGCCGCTCTCAAACATATTAGAAAATTAGCGTGCCCTGGCTGGCAACGGCTTTTCATTTTCCTCTCATTAAGCTCGCATAATTACGCGAGGACGGCGGCAATCTTGTCTTCCGCGTGCACACGGAAACCCGCTTAAGGATACCGCGTGCTTGCGAGTCGTAATAACACAAGGAATTAGAAGTTAATAGCCACGGACGTTCTTACGACATTTTAAATTGCACAGTACTTTTTTCGTGGTTGGTTAATTACATCGAATCTTCGTGACAAACTGAAAATTCTTGGAATCTTTATTCATTCACCGATTTAAGTTTCCATGAATGGTTAATTTGAAGCAAATGAGGGTTTCATTGAAAACAAGTGATTTTACAGGGAAATATGCTCTGAGATTAGATTATGAAAATGTAAATGGTTCTAGAATCTCAGAATACAATGTTTTCACATTTGGAATTATAACAGTGAATTTCTGAAATTAAATCACAAGATCTTTCTTACCCGTAGAAAGCTGTCATGCGCAAATTTTATTCTCTATTATTCATCGCTTCTGTATTACATATAACTCGCTAATTCTACAACACCATATCAGAAATACGCGCCAATCCTGCGTAAAACCAGTAAACAAGCCTGCGTATACGCGTAAAGACTCGACAAATGTACAAGATCATAGACACGGTGCAGTGTCGCAGACAGTGTAATCTCAGTGCGTTTCGTTCTCAGCCAAGCTGAACACTCGTAAACATTCTCGACAGCCAGTCCGCTCGCAGCGAGCGCGCGATATACGCGTCGACCCTTGCGGCATAAAGCACCGTTGCGTTGTCTCGGCAAGGCTGCCGGGCCAACGTAATTTTTCTCACTTTGCAACTTGCCCCGTAAATAATAGCGACGCGCGACTCGACCGCCTCCACGGCGACTCCACCTCTCTTCCTCTTTCTCGTTCTCTCCTTCCATCTTTCACCCTCTTGTTCTTCTCGGTTCACCCTCCAGCTCTCAAGCCCTCCCTCTTGGCGCACTCGTAGAAACTGCATCGTAATCCCGGCGTACTCGTAAGTTGGCAACTCGAAGCGAGAACTCCTACGCCCTACGTTACAATTTGCCCTTCGGCGACCGTTCCATTCCGTGCAGCAGTCCTGCCTTTGATATTTATGGTAATGCGACGCCGGGGCCTATCAGTCCCGATATTCCGGCGAAATCGGGTGACCGCGATGGACCGGGACGCGCTTCCGATCCGGAAAAGAGATAACTTTGGTTATCGAGCGAAATGAAATGCGAGCCGACGAATTTCGAACTCCACCGGACGCGTTTCACCCTCCACCCTCGTTCCGATCACCGTTCTTAGTTCCTCTCGTGTTCTGTTTTCTTTTGTATTCGTTTTACCGCCTGCCAACGTGACAGGGGTGAAACTCGAATTTGCATCGACCAGGGGAAACGGCAACCTGCAGGGCTCGCGGATTCACCGAACGGAACAGTGACTGGTGGGTGTACCGCGTTATTTCTGATGGATTCTCCTTGTGGAAGGAGTGACTTGGGTTGTTCGATCGAAAGGAACTTCCGATTTCTTTCATCTCTTCGATATCGCGTGATTTGCATCAGGACATAACGATGGATTTAAGATATTTGAGTTATTCCTGCTTAGTTTCTTCGTATCTAAAATGGATACAATTTTCAATAATTTTTATGTTAACAACTACGACTTTCTATCTTTCATTACGTGTCGTAAAATCTAGATGGTTCTTGATAAAATTGGTCCAAGAAACGCGTTCAGAATCCGAATTATATCTATTAAAATTTATCCATACAGTGTAATAAAAATATCAGATACACTGCTTTGGAATGTAAGGCGATCCTTATGTAACAAGTTCGACAAACGATAACACAGGTAACATTACGTTGCCCGATCGCATACACGGGTCACGGGTTATGTTTAACCGTAAGTCAATTCTCAGACGCGGGACTGGCTCGAACGTAGCCAGATGTAGGTAATAGCGGCATTTCCGCTGAAATTGTGCTGTGGATAGCGTCGACGGTGCAGATCTAAGCGGCCATTAAAGCCGGTGCCGCCGGTCAAAGATTGTCGCGACGAAAGACGAATCGAAGATCGAAGAAGCAATAACTTTGTATTATGGAGTTTCGCTGTATGAAGTAGTCGCAAGAATTTTCTATATAGCGAAATCGTAACCATTGTTCGGAAACGTGGATCAAAAAGGCAGCTCCGCTATAACATTGCAGAATTAATAAATTCGATAAAATCATTCTTGAAATTTGCGAGTTTTCCCGCGAAGAAAATAACGTACCATTCGAAACATATATAAATATACGTATAAACTTTCTCGTTGCGAGGAAAATAACCGAAAAAGATGTACGAAAATGCAGCAGACGTGCAAAAAAAGAAACCGACTAGATGGCGAGAAGCCGGCCGATAGGCGTGAAAATTCGACGCGAAGGGTGGCGAGAACGAGGATAAGCCAATGTCGGATAAATCCGCGAAAACGCCGGCTTCGCGCGTCAATTACCCGTGCGTTTATAAAATATTTTTCGTTCGGGAGAACTGGCGGAACACGGAGGATGCCAATCAAGCCGGTCGGACGTTGGCATTCATCTGTCAGCGGCGGATAATCCAGAGACCGCAGAACTCCACGGTGCTCGAAGCCTCTCATCGGCACCACCCTTCGTCCACTCCCGCCTCCGTGTTTGTCAGCAGGCCTTCGTTGCCATGAAAAATGCATTTGGCGCAAGGGGTTCACCGTGTGTGTGCGCGGACCGCTCGCTGTCTCGCGTGTACTCGAACAGCTGATTGAAATTACACGCGAACGATCGCACCGCCTCTTCCGCTTGAATTCTCCGGCTAGTAAGGGTGAAACCACCAATGGATTCTAGGAATTCTGCACGAAAAGGCGGGCCAACTGTGTTATTCTACATTGTACTATACAGATCTAAAGAAAAAGCTATCGCAGGGATACTAGTTTTATTTATCAGGATACATAATTAGTAGACTGCGGATATTTATGAAAATTCCTATTTTTATTAACGCGAATGAAGAGGTGGATCCTAAACAGAGATTTGTTTCAGCTACTAAATATTATCAAGTACTGGATCTTGGACATTTTACGGACCATAAATCGTTGCAAGTTACAATCGTTCGTTTTCCTTCCAGCTGTTCTCGATACAGAAGTCAAGCCTGATTTTTTATACATGTTCGCGCAAAGTTTCTTTGTCCATAAAAGCCTCCTTCGAATGTTCTTCTCTTGGGAGACTTGCAATTGGAAGGGTGAAAATATCGAGCGGATTTCTCCTGGAACGATATTGTTGCAGATACTACGGCTCGTTCCGTATGTGCATATTTATTTATCGTTACGTCGCGCTCGTGACTGGTAAATGATTCGCACGGTATGCAATTTTTATTGCACTCACGTTGGATACTTATGGAAACCGAAGTCTACATGGTATTTCAGAAAAGTGTGCGTTCGAACTTGAATTCTAAACTGCAATTACATTATTCAAATGTTCCACGAAATCAGTTTCCTGTCTTTGAGGCAGGAGCAAGTTGAACTGGTAGAATTCAGGCCGCCACGTGCAGCTCGCTACATTGGCTGAAGTAATTCGTAGCCAAGCGGATATCCGAGGGATCTCGTGAGAGCAGCGGCGTTCGTACGATTCTCCACGAGGTGAAATGCGAGTGTTTCAGCCCGTACATACGGAAGGAACGATTCACGCGTGAAAATAGCCCAGAGTGGCTCCTTCAGAGCCGTTCCTGCGCTTTTGTTCTCAGCCGATCCCGCTTTTCCACGAGCCTTTCCGCGCCGCGGAAGACGAAGTGCTCGTTGCCAAGTGAGCTCCTTCTCTCTGGCTACGACCCGCTTTCTCCACGATCCCGAAACGTCCCGGGTACAGGATCTCTCTCTCTCTCTCCCTCTCTCTATTTCTCTTTCTCTCGTTCTGTGCTTAGCGGTGGTAAAGAAGGATCTGGAAGTCCCGCGGGAACTGGCGAATTTCCGGGTCAAGGAAGCCAGAATTGCTATCGTCTTAGGGACAGAAAGGGCCCGGGATTATAGGTTCAACGGATCCGACTGAATCCCCCGGTCGTCT